>NC_056751.1:657878929-657999289 GCF_019279795.1 Protopterus annectens
TCACACGAAGTTCTAGCAACCCACCCCAGCAGCATTTTTTCACCTCGCATCTGTCCACATGATTTGCAAAGAAGTATGTACTATCAGAGACTAAGAGGTGAAACACAAAGTATGCTATCTGCATTCCTGATGAACTTTTCTTTGAAAATGTGAAGACGTTATTTGCTTCTGTGGATATAAATTATAGAGCACAATGCATTTCAAGAAAGGCATAACAGAATTAAATTTTACATGTCTAATTATTATTATTACTAATATTTTACTTATTTTATGTATTTCTTTCATTACTGTTTAAAATTTTAAGTCAAAAAAGATGTGTGAAGTGTCAGTAACTGAAAGACTTTTAACAAGCACCGTATCAGTTTAAGTTGTGAGCAGCTACAGAAATGCTTTACATTTACAGTTGCTTGCTTTAAATGTCAGTTAACTTATGAAGTTTATAAATTCTAGAGAAATCTGTTTCCCAGCCTCCATTCATACCTCTCAACTGTCCAGATTTTCACAGAATGTCCAGATTTATGCCTCCCATTTTCAGTCTTTTCCTCATAAAATTTGTGGTTCTCTGGCAAATCACTAAGGATTGAATTCAATAAATAATGACATCAATTTGAGTCTCAGACTTCACGTCCTTCAGAAAATGCATACTAATGTAAACCTATTATCCTAGTAACTTTCTCAGTTTAAAAGAGAGAGATTTAAAATCTGTCCCTATTTTTGGTCCTTTGTCCTCCACTAATTTAGCCTTTCCAGATTTTTCTTGCTAAGATGTTGTAAGGTATGCCTCCATTATGAGCTAATATGAAGAACTAATCTATCTATGCTTGCTTATTTGTGTGCGTGTTGTGTTTTTTTTTTGCAAGTTATTCCTGCATAGCAATCATTGAAAGCATGCTTTTGACAACCTGGTACGAGAAGTTACCATGTATATCAAACTTTCCAATACATAAACTTGCTCTGAGTTGTTCACAGAACACTAGGGGATACAGTCAGAACATCGACAAGTTTAAACATCAAAGTTTAAAACATTGGCCACACAAGGTAAAAACACAAAACAAGTGAAGATATGTTGCTGCACTCTTCTTAATAGCACTAAATGGCTGGTGGTGGGTTGCACAAGATCACAGAACAGCAGGATTGTATTTTTCCCTTTCTCCACTGTAGAGCATACTCGGAGTTGGTATATATAAGTAGCAGTGGGTGGGGGTGCATGGGCGGTTGCCCCCCTGCAAAAACAGTTTACTTTCCAAATCTCAAAGGCAAAACATTTTGCCTTCAAAACACTGAACTAAAATTCTGAAAATGAAAACATTATCCAGCCTATATGTCAAACTTTGTAAATAATACATTTGACATTTGATATACAGACTTCCAGTTTCGAAAGTCCATATGTCCTTTCATGTTTTAGCAGGGGGGCATGCACCCCTGCACCCCCACACCCCCTGCATATTATATATACCAACTCCGAGATCACACTACAGTGATGAAAGGAGTAAGTTCCCTGATCCTCACTATACCATGATCACCGTACACAATGCTGACCTCACAATAATGAATCAAACTTTATGTTTGTTATTATGAAGTCAAATTAATCCAGTTTGGCATTGTGAAACCTTGAAAACTGCCTTTCACCTACACTACGTTTGCAATCCAGCCTTTGAAATTTTGATTGTAAGCCTGCAAAAACATTGGTTTTTGTTGTTTCACTTTTTTGTATTTCGAACTTGTGAGGTCAATGTTTTTAGCTTTAATGTTCAAAGCTGTTAATCTTCTGAATTTATTCAGAAAACTGAACATTTCCAGAAAAAGCTTAAATTACAAGTAGTGATGCTTTAATTATTTCTTAATTATTTTCCATCTGCTAAGAAAAGAATATTAACATCTTCTGACGGTACTCAATAGGCTTGAGTAAAACATGTTTAAAACTTCTTTCAACCAGTTTTGGATGACACAATGCATTTCTCATCAACAACAACGTAAGAACATCTTAAAATGATTATGATGATGAGTTTAGTTAACTTACTGTGAGTGTATTTATTTACTGAAATATAGGAATAGATACATGGTTTAACCAGAATGTTATGTTTCCATTTACATTTCTAGTAAGTGGACTGTGCTGCTTGTATTTAACAGTATAGTAAGATTTGAAACTGGTTTGTGCATTTAATTAAATATAGTAGCTCTGAATTGTGGAGGAATGTTCTGATTCTGCAGGTGCCCAGTGGCTAAAGTTGGTGTTTATGTGTATCTTTTAGGTTATGTCAAGCATGAAAAAATATAATCAAACTTGTAGGCTGATGGTGCATCACAGAACTGAAAAGTGTGTAGAACCTGAATTGATAATGGTCAGTAACAATGTGCTAGATGTTGATTTGTCAGGATGCATACTAAGCAAAATATGATATGTGTGAACAGTGATGCACACTTGTCTTTATAATGCTGACTGCAATAAAACAGAGCACCCCATTTTCTCATGGGTCCCTTTGGGCAGCAGGATACACTGATGTTTGCTCTGAAGGCAACAACAGGAAAAGGCAAATTTTCATGCACTGCTTTCCTGAATACTAGAATTGCAGATAAAAATTGTGTTTTTACTGATCATGTTCCGGAGTGGTATGTATCCCATAATAACTGTGAAGAACTGACTTAAAGTAACCTGTGAATAACAGAAGTTTTACTATTATAGAAAGTAAGCTGTAAAACAAAATCACTGGAAAATTTTCACAAGAATGAAATTAAGTGCCTTATCTGGCACAGAAGGACAGATGCACTAAATAATTATGCAAATTACTGATAAGGAATTCTGATATACAGTTATTCTACATAGTCATCTAGTAATGCAGTGCAATCCCGACGTGTATATATGTGATTATCCTATTATCCTTAAGTAATGAAGAACAACATCCGATTTTCTTAAGTTTTGTGTAAATATTTTTAAAAATTAGCCAGCACACAAATGCATGTAAACACACACACACACACACACACACACACACACACACACACACACACACACACACACACACACACACACACACCTGTTTTAACCTCTCACTGCAATTAAATAGATGTGCTGGATAGTTATGACAGGCTTATTTCTGCAATACTGCTTAGGTAGTTTAATTAACTTGCCATATTATGTAGTTAATACTTCTTACATGACTTAAGCAACTCACCTCTATAACTGTTCCCAGGTTTGTAAAATGGTGAATCTCCCTCAACTCGCAGACTAAATTCATTAAAACCCTCTCTTCTGAGGCCCTGTGTTCTTAATATCCGGTGGCAAAATCCATCTGATTTAGCTACTTTCTCTGTAGTTTCATCCAAGAAGGCAGCAACTGTAAGTAAAAAAGTCAGTGTGGTACACTGGAAGAGAGATTGCCGCAGATGTGATCCCATCCCAAATGTTAGATCGACCCTTTGCAGTTTAACATGAATGCAATACTGTATGTATATGAAAAGCAGGTTCTACTTATCAGGAGTCCTGGAAACTGTACTAACATGCCAGTTTTCCTGAATGTATTCAGTTTCCACAGATTCTCAGCCAGTATTTGGCAGGAAGATACAGGCTGCTTTTGCAGCTTGGAATGATCCTTTTTGAGCTACAGTCGTCACTTCTTCCTGAGAAAATATGCTTGGGTTTTGTTCCAGTCCTTTTTACTGTGCAGCCCTGCACTGTTTACTTTACTGAGTTAAATTCACAGGGTCTGTTGAAACAGCAGAGCACGAGAGGACGCTGCTGTCTCCACAACATCCAGCAAAGACCCGAGCTAGATAGGCTGAACTAAGAGACTACAAATTAATCAGGGAAATTCTTGCCAAAGACTATAGTAACTGTTTAGACAGCTGCTGTGAGATTGTACTCACTTGGTTTGATTAAGCTCATGTTACAAAAAAAGAAAAGAAGAAAAAACTGCGGCAGCCTGCTAAAACTCCACCCCATTATCACTAGATCTATCCTTTTCTTTGACATCATATGCCAGCCCTTTCTCACCTCCACCACACAGATAGTAACCTTGCAGTTCCTCGCATTCCTAGCCCTGCCTCCCAGCTGACAGTCATACCAAGCCCGCATATTTTGAACAACTTGTATATAAAGAACAAAAGCATGTGCAGCTAAACTGTGCTAAGAATCTGAAAATCACACAAACTAGACAAAACAATGTGCAAAGCATACTTTTTTAATGTGATGTACAAAGGACTGTTCTGCAGTTTAGTGATGCATCTCAAAACAGAAGATGCCAATCTCTACATTTATTTCCTGTGATTTATTTACATTTATTATTATTATACAGTAAGACACTTTGCAGGATTTCTGGCAAAACATATCATTGCATGATGAATTCTATTATTGTACAATGTTATAAACTGTATTTTTCAGACTGATTTTATTTTGAAACATAAACACATTTGGTTATTTTTTTTCCAGTTTCTTCTATAGCCACGCATCTTCCCTGTTTTTACAATGGATTAGAATTTCTTCACATATTAATATAACTCTTCCATTTTTTTGAATACACTACTGTGTGATTAACATGCTATACCTTTATGTTACAGCTAGAATGAATAAAAAGGTAGTAGGTTCATAGGTAGGTACTGAGCTATCGGCCCAAGGGCCTAAGTAAGCCTAGCCAACAAGGTACCCTGGCTTATGCCACCCAAGAAAGTTATTTTTCTGTGCCCCTGTCGAGCAGAGCCACAGAAGTGATCCTCGGGGTATGTTTCTTATTTCCCATCCAGTTATCAAGATTTTTCTTGAAGAGTGCTAATTAGGAACTTTGCTTGACATAGATGGGTAGCTTGTTCCAGAGTATGGGAAGTCTCTGGGACAGGAATCTATCCCTCCAGCATGTCCTGTTTATTGTGGTGACAAGGTTTTAGGTCCCTAGAGTGAGTAGCTCAGAGGGATTGGGATTTCTTTAGGTGTAGCATGTCCAACAGCGCTGGGTTTGACATAGCTTTATATGTTAGGCAGAGATCACCTCGGAGTAGGCAATATGCTACAGAGTAAAGCTGGAGTTTTTGAGACGGTCGGTGTAGGGTATCTGTTTGAGGCCAGTAATCCTCTTTGTGAGGTACTTCTGTGGCCTTTCCAGCTGCTGCAAATGTCTTGTGAGGTACATTCCAAAAGGGGCGTTGTACTCTATAATGGGTCTAATGAGGGTCGAGTAGAGGGGAATAATGACCTCTTTTTTCCTAGATGAGAGCCCTTTTGTGATGAGGTGTGCCACGTAGAAGGATTTCCTGACTACTGTGGTGATGTGATTATCAAAGGAAAGTCTACTGTCCACCTGGGTCCCCAGGTATCTTATCACACATTCGGCGTTAAGTTAGTATTGTTTTGAATTTTGTTGTTATCCTTCCTTTTCTAAAATGTATAAAACTAACTGGCAAAACATAGAACAAATGGGCAAAATGCAGGGTGCTTACATCACAACTTCAACTGTAAAACTCATAGCATTGTGTAAATGTTCTACTTTTACTGTTACATAAAATATTGTTTGATAAATTAATGTAATACAGAATGATTTAACATTGGTACTTATTAAAAAAATCTGAACAATGAATGTGTGATTTTTTTTTGAGGAACAGTATGGAACATGTAATGTTTATGACTCAAAATGAAGTCCATTCCCCTAATGAGGTACAGTAACACATACTGCATACAATCACCTCTTTTATTTGTCTTTTGTTCATGTTTAATGTTTCATTGGTCCTTCTTACATATTCAAGCAGATGTAAAAATAATTACAATGTTATTTTAATTAAAATAAGCATTTAACTTAAAAATGTGGATGTTATGAACAATTGTATAAACAGGCTTGAAACCTACTAGATAATAGGTGCTATGCTTTCTTTCTTAAGTTTTTTTTGTACAAAGTCTCAACAATGTCATTGAATGACATATATTATTTTGCTCTGCATTCCAGATTATATAGTGAATAAAAGTTTTGTTCATGAAATGTTACTTGAAAATTGAACAATGAAGCAAAATAATGTTTAAGACCTGGACAGTGAATGTGGAGATGTGTGTCTGAAGCTTCCTGTGTTAAGGATGTGCTCCTGAGCCGTCTAATGTAATAGCAGATCTAACTTAGAAATCAAACAAAAAAAAAAGAATATAATCATAAAATGAGTGCAAGTGCACATTAGTATCATGAAAATAAAGCTTTGTTAGAAATTAATTCTTTGAAAAAAGCAGCACAGCAACCACAAGATCCACTGAATTAAGAATAAACTTTAAAAAAGTTTTCCTTCAAGAAATCAATCTACCACATATGCTCCACAAGAGGGATTCACCTTGAAAAGTCTAAATGTACTAACTCTGAGACCGCACAACAGTAAGAAGGGAGAGAAGAAGGATTTTCCTTACCCCATTGTTTGATGATCTCGCTTTTACACACACACACACACACACACACACACACACACACACACACACACACACTGCTTTCAACAAAACACTAATTGAAAGAACATGAAAACCTATTCATTTTCTAACAAAAGATAAAAAGCAAGGAACTCTACAAGCTATTAAATGATGAAATGTTTTGCTGGAGATTTTTGTTCAGTGAAAAATAAACATATTGTATACTTTTCTTATACTTAGTTTTAGTTTTACTGACAACTTATTTTATTCTTTAATTTATTTCCAAAATTGTATTCAAGTTTATTCAGGAACCAGACTCAATCTCTGCAAGTAAATGGTGTAAAGCAGAGATCCAGACCAGGATGGGACAGCAGTTTATCTATCAGTGGACACATACATGCACAAACACCCCACCACGCACACTCACGCACACACACCCACACACACACACACACACACACACACACACACACACACACACACACACACACACACACACACACACACACACACACACACACACACACTCACACATACACACACACACACACACACACACACACACACACACACACACACACACACACACACACATGCACACACACACACACACACACACACACACACACACACACACACACACACACACACACACATGCACACACAAACTGTACACATACCTCCAAGTATTTTTTAGAAGACTGACCCCCGGATTTACTAATCTTCCATGTAAGACTAGATTAGTCTAGCACAGAAGCACCAGTGTAAGTGTATGATGGCAGCGCACCATGCATATTAATGAGGGCGCACTGCCTCAACCCTAAAGCTTACATGGATCGTGGACGAGTTTAGGGGGCGTGTTGGACTGCTGAGCAATCCAAATATCCATGCCCCTGCAATGAAGAAATGCCATGACTTCACATTTAAATGAGTGAGTCCACTCATATTTGTACAATGTAACACTACCCTCCCCCATATGTTCAACAACTAACAGAATAAAAATAAAAATATATTTTTTTTATCTTCCGATATAGCTGCGTTGGTTTGCCCGGGTTTTCCCATTGCTTAGCTACAGTTACAGTAGCTTAGACACCAGAAGAGGATAACAAGAGAAAGATATGCAATTTAAGCAACATAGCAATAGCGTAGTGGTTAGAGCTTTTTGCACAAAGAGGAGGCATTCCCGTTCGACTCCAACTACTGCACGTTCCATTTTCTGTGGGAAATCTGTATACAAAAACATTTCCTGACATTTTTTTATGTATAAGTTTGTAAAGAGCATTAAAATGTTAAATTTAGTAGTGCATGAATTATATATATGAAGGTGAAATGTTTATGCATTCTGAGGCATGAGTACCTTATTTTAAGCAATATAAAGCACTGCTAACCATGTTACCAGTATTGAGCATATTTAAATACATTTGTGTGTAGCTACATAATGCTAAGGAGGAGTAAAACAGGTTCATCGCACGTTACTGCTGATTACCTTTGCGCAACTCCGCGCTAACCAGCGCAACGTCGGGCAACGTCGGGCAAAGTCGGGCAACGTCGGCTAAACACACTCACACCTGCTTTACTGTTCCTTAACCAGTCAGTTCTACCCAGCAGGAAAATAAAAAGCAGTGACAGGGCTCAAACTCAGGATACTGTGCACTATAGTCTCAGTACTTAACTACTAAACCATGATAGCATTTCACAAGCATGTCGTTTCAACAGAGACATATCTATCAAAGGGTTTTTAAACATTGCCAACATCAGCTAAGCAGGCATGCCCACAGCTGAGCTTTTCCAAAACTGGCCAATCACAAATAAGTGTGGGAAATGAGGCATATTTAATCTCCACAGGTGGGAATACTTGCTATAACTGGTTGTAGCTTTCTTCTGCAGTCAGCATGGCTGGTGTAGGTGAGGGCACTCAGTTTAGAGTGCAATACTGGGGCATCCGGGAGTCCAAAATTATGGTTTGGCTCCTCATCCACAAACATGAGCAAAGACTCCTGCTGGGCCAGTACCAGGGTACCCAATATAAAACGGAGGCCTGGAAAAGTCTTGCCCGTGATCCCACCAGTGCCACTGGTGTTCCTCAGACTGGTGAGCAGGTCAGGTACTATTATTCTGACCTGAAGCGGCGTGGGGGGATAAACTGGACCGGTGGATCCAGGAATCCCGTAGGATGTCTAATGCTCCAGTACTGAGTAAGTAGCCATTGTATTATGTAGTTAAGAATTGCCATGCTTGTCTATACTATGGATAGGTATGTGTCAATATCACTGCATTTACTTCACAGCTGCAGGTGACCGAGCTATGAATCTGCAAGCCAGTGAAGATTGGCTGAAAAGGCTGCATCATGAGGCAGGTTAGTAATTATTCTGCATGTACTGTTATATAAAATAAATGAGAGAGCCTTCAAAAAGTGTTTTAATCCAATAAATAAAGGTGTAATAATCCTTTAATAAATGCATAATTCCTGGAGTGTGTCTGTGTCATTTTCTTTTATATGTTGTTGTACTGTTGCATTCTACAAATAGTAGTGTTGTATTAAGCAGTGTCAACCCACACTTGGGTAGGCCCATATAATGTGGATGAAGGGAGTGCCAGTAGCTTTTATGCATATTTACAGCCCTCAACTGTTGGATCATTCCCAGCATGTACAGGTTAATCTGGCACATGAGTAGCTTGGTATTGTGTTCCCCAGAAATGTCAGTGTTCTGCCAGAAATGTAGGGAGCTGTTAACATATAACTGATACTGTCACCTGAACATATCTAGATAATTATATGAAAGTAGAGCTGTCAGTGTACCATCTTAGCAGTAGTGTGTGTGTGTGAGCAATTCTCAAAATATGTTGCAGTAAGATCTGCATCTTGGACAGTTTATATGTAAGATACAGCTCATGTATATAATGATCTAGCAAAATCCAATTGCACAATATAAGGACATTGGGTAGTGCAATAATACATGTAAGGGACATATAACTGCAGTTAATAGGAATGTATTGAAAACTAGAAGGATATACAAGTTGTTAATTGAGTTATCTTTTTCCACCCTACTGTATGTGCATAAAAAATGCAATTCCACACCTCAATTGGTATATCTAATCTCAAAACATTTGTTGGGACATATGTCCTATTGGTTTATAAATATTTGCATTTATTTCTATGCATGTGCCCTGTTAAATACCACAATATTGGTGGTCTGTTGCCATCAATTAAACCTGCATGCTGTTGTAATGTCCACTATTGTTCTATATATGCATGTGTTATGCTTGCTTTTCAACTGTTGAAAATCTGGTGTGTTGGGTTAATGGGAATACTTCTGCATGCTGTTATAACTAACTGGGAATGCTGTTGACTGTTACTAACCCATATATTTATTAAACTCTCCAAAACATAGTTTGTATGGGAAGGCCGGTCCCAGCGGACCCACATGTCCCACCTCAGCTGGCCATGGCACCTGGCACCAGCAGATCCGGTGCCCAGCCTGGGACCTCCTCCTCCGTTGGTCCTGTGCCACCTTCAGGTGGAAGCGCTGCAGGGGATGGGGCACAGCCCCCCGTGCAAGCATGGGTGGAGATGCACCTATCACCCTTCATATGGTCTGGGCTGTGGTGCGTAGAGAGATTGAATGTTCTTTTGCAGAACCTCTACGCCAGCTTGAGACCCGAGTGGCACATCTCATGGGTCAGCCTGCCCCTCCTACACAGCCCCCAGCACAGCCACCTACTGGGCCATGAAGGTGCAGTGTTGACTGCCCATGGGTAGGGACCTCAGTCCCACTGTTTCCATCTGGGGGCTCATGGGCTTGCGATTTCCAAACATCCCTCCCTGTCAAAGGTGTTCGCCCACCACATGTGTCATATACCGCCCCTGTATGCATCTTGTCTGTCTTGTCTGTTTACCTCCCCAACCTACCTCCCCAAATATACCTACTTCCCCTACCCCACATTTCACTCTCACCTGAAAAACAAAAAAGGGCAATCTGTTCCAAAAAAAAAATTATGCCCCATACATAGCTGCCCATTTTGCACACATGTCCACTGGACACATAAAATGTTGTTTAATTTCATTACAACATACTTTGTTGTCCTCACCCCTCTCTCAGGGGTTGAAAGGTTCATATCTACTTCCAAATTTATTGCATATGCACAGCTGTTGCTGTTGAAGAAATGGGCAGCTATGGACCTTCCCTTCACCCGTCCTGCACATCCCGAGCTATTTTCCATACTGTCTTTCCCTCTTTGTGCCCCTTTTTCACCACTTTCCTATCTCCCCATTTATCTCTTCTTTCAAAGAAATTAGAGCGGGGGTGAGCGGGAGTAAGCACTATTAAGCAGTAGTGAGCGGGTTTGCGCGGGTTTGCTCTTCTTTGCGCTTGGCTAAGCAATGCGAGGCATTGTGCAAACACATGCAAACCTGCTCACAACTGCTTAAAAGTGCCTTAGTCACTCTGCATGTGAGGGACCTTGTTCTGCTCAAGAACAAAATAAAACACCTCTATAAGTCTCAAACCCTGGACCTTGCACACACTACACAACATGAAGTACCACTAAGCCACGGTAGATATACATTAAGTTGGTGCTTAATTATATCATGCATCAGAATGAGTGAATGTAAAAGAAAATTAGAAATACCATACCCAACTTGTTCTATGGATGTTGACCAACAGTTGCTGTGGGATTACATTACATGACTGTGATAAGAGAAGCAGCCATTCTAGCAGGGAATAATGTTATACCATCACCTTCTAACCCCACACAGTATCACAGCAGGACAAACACTGGCATATCTGTTTACGGCAGAGGCCATACCTCTCAACTCTCCCTAATTTTCAGGGACGTCCCTGATGTTGACTCAAATTTTAGCTCTGTCCCTCTGAATCCCTTCTAAAACTAGTGACTTTGGGCAGAAAGTTGGTGAATTCCACTTAATGAATAATGACAATAATTAAGAGTTATACACTTCTTTTACTTCAGAAAAGGTGCATTAATTCATATGCTCTGATTCTCTCAATGTTTCAACTTAATAGCACTAATATTTTAAAAGTGTCCCTGATTGTCCCTGATTTTTTCTTGACTTTTCCCTGATTCTGTTCAGATTTGTTCCTGATTGGTTGAGGGGTCTGGCAGAGGCAGAAACACAGAGGCATATTAGCCTTTCTGCTGTTACACACTGTGCAAATAGCTTTTGAAGGAATTTTGGAAACATACCCTTATGTAGGAATAAAACACTGAAATACAAATGAATGTAGCCATGTACTGGTAGCAACCAACTGTAAGAATGCCATTGCTCTATTGGTGAAAAACCAGTGTGGTGCACAGACAAAAAATAACAGGCTATTCTCTGGCTATCATGTGGATAGGTCCACAGTTGGGAGTTACGCAGACAGACTACATTCCTTGATAAAGTAACATGTACACAGCAACCCTGTAAGTCCAGCAAGATAAAATGCACACAGTAGTACTTACGCTGTCTGTACGTCTGCAACCCTACCCAAATGTAGAATTAACCTGTGTGTGCAGGGTCTACCAAGGATGTAGGTAAGCATATTCACTGAACTGAAATGAGTCCAGTTTTTCTGAGAAGCTCGTGCTAATGTCAACATTAAAAAAGCACAAAATGTTTAGAACTGTGTAAATGAATATTCACAGTATAGCAGTTCACAAACAATTCTTGTACCAAAAGAATATATCTCTATAACTAGCTTTGTATGGCAGTTAATTGTAACAGTTGAAAAGAAAGTACATCTTTCCATGTATCTCGGTGTAGCATTTTGAGGGGTGAGTACATTTTTACACTGACAAGTGGGTACTGGAAGCAGCAGCATTAGGTCTGAGTACAAAATGTAAATCTCTGCTACACCCCTGGCTTCTGATATAAGAACTATTCCAACCTTCTGTCTTAAACAATGATGTCCACACCAAACAAGGATGATCTCCATCTTGGAAAGCTGAAAGGGCCATGCCTACATGAGTCAACAATTTATAGTACTGGGTTGCTATGACAGTGATTACTTCAATTACTACACAGCAGGCTGCATGCAATTAGCAAATGGTGGGTACTAATTGGTGCAGAGGCCATCACATGCTCATGTGCAATTCCTACAAAAGCAGGCTGCAATCTATGCCAACAAACTCAATCACTCTATTGCAGAGGCTGGCAGAGAGAGAGAGAGAGACAGAGACAGAGAGAGAGAGAGAGAGAAAAGGAAAAAGAAATATTACCAAATTATACAAAGGAAAGGTATGTGACACATATGTATTTACTGGCATGTAGTAGATGTTATTGAAGAATAGTCTACATAATGTGAAACATTCATATGTGGCAGCAGTACTTCTTTCTGCACATATGTTCTGATTAACTACTGCTATGGACAATACTGTGTGGACCTGTGGGCAGTGGGACATACCTGTGAAATGTGTAGCTCAGCATTAAATGTCAAAGATCTGATCCATGTTATCTGTGTTTTGTACAGTAGTGTGGCCAATGGCTGTTGGGGGGATTAGCGCTGACATTATATAAACATGGGTGTGACATGCATGATAGTCATATTAAAGTGTAGCTTAGCATTGGCAACTGCTGTAGCAGTCTAGTATGCTTATCTAGCATCTGTTGCCATATATACCCCCCTAATGTTAGTCTGTGTTCATATGGGCTACCTGTTTGTTTTGCAGCAAGGCCCAACAGTTCAGCTGTGAGGTCCAGGGACTTACAACAGTGTGGACCATGTGTGTGTATGCCACACACATACAGAGAAATATATATGTGTCACATATATTCACACCTGTATATGTGCATAGAGCAGGGGACATATTGCAACTGTTTGTGAAGGGGGGATATATATGTTGGTGAAGGTTAGTATGTGCATATTTGTATGTAGGTTTTAGTGTGTGACAAACAAGACAGCATACAGGGCTGGTATATGACATGTGGTGGTTAAACACTGTGGGTGGTTCATTCAGTTTGCAATGTAGAAGCCAGTAAGGCCTGCTAAAACTACCTGGGCTGTGAACACCTGCAATGCATTTATTCCAAGACTGTGCAAATGGATGTGTATATGTATGTGTGTGTGTGTGTATATATATATATATATATATCTATATATATATATATATATATATATATATATATATATATATATATATATATATATACTCATACACACCTACATCTACTTGTTGCAATAGATTCTCTGTACTGTTGACTGACTGTGATGGTCAATATGTTTGTGAACATGTCAAAGATATGTATCTGTGGGATAGCTTATTGGGAAACTGTTTATTTTATGGTACTCTGGGTCTTTGCTTTCATCCTAGCAAAAGCTGTGTATTCTGTTGCTAGGCAGAACAAGTGCTATTGCATACAGTGTGATTAAATCCCTTGGTTTTAATTAGGGTGTGTCATTGGAGGCTAAGGCACTACATCTATGATTATTGATTGGTACAGATTATGAAAGCAAATCCTGTGTGTACTGTAGTACTAATTGAAGCTCTAGGCCTGTACAGAAAAGTATGGTGTATGTCCACATTGCTTGCATCTACTGTTTTGTGTGGTCCCTGTATTCATCACAGATTACATTTCTCAAGATTAAGGTTGTGTAAGTACTGACACACAGTACTGTATAGTACACACTGAAAGCTTGTCTGGGTTGTCATACCTTTGTGTCCTGTAATTATGTCTGACATGTGTGTGGGTATGTCTGTTACATGTCCTTTGACATATGTGTGGTAATACATATAACTGTGTATCTAGCAACATTCATAGTGTACTACAGCAGTATGTGACCTATATTCCCAATTGTGCACATATTTTGCCAACGGGATGGCATTAACAAGTTGTGTGGTATAATATTAATACATTTACTGGACCTTACACTGATTGTAATGGATGATATATTTCTTTACACATCAGCTTGATGTATATCTGCTGTGGCTAGGTGATGCATTGTGTTGCATACAGTGTGCCAGGTGCCCTTTTATAGTCTTATATATTGATTTTATGTTGTTGCTGTGCAGAACATGGTTCATTGGATAGAGAGTGAGCAAGGCACTTTCAAGCAGTTGTGGGGTGAGCAGTGAGAAGTGGCAGTTACAGTGTTTCACTCTCGGTTAGCTTATAGGTTGCTAAACTTTCATAAGCTGTGCTTACCCTTCTGAAAACCCACTTTCAAATGCTGAAATGTGCCTTATTCCGTCTGCAGACCCTGACCTTTGTTTTGGCTAGTAACAAAATAAAAGGCATTTACTAGGAAAAAACCTACAACCATTCACAACACAGCATATGTGATTTGCCACTAAGCCATCTCAAATATACATATCATTTATGTATTCACAAACATAACATCCAGTACAATCATACAACACTACAGAAAATGTACTTCAACATGTAGATGAATGTGTGTGAGTAATTATTGTAATTTGTGCTCAGGTACAACATATTGTATTATTTATGTTAGTATATATATATATATATATATATATATATATATATATATATATATATATATACATAGATAGCAGTTCAGTGATATCTGTACTGTATAATGTTAAATGTGCCATATGACTTGCTCAGGCATATTTTTGTATTTATGTCTTCCAGGGATCATGGCCCACCACAGGAACCCAAGCTACAGTAGGGCTGAAGATGATATCATCACTAGCATTATGATTCAGCACTACCATTTATTCTTTTCACGAACCAGCCAGGACCAGCAGGAGCATACTGCAATGTGGCAAGATCTTGTCCGTAGGGTCAATGAGGTAGGCCTGCATAACTGCACATATGAGCAGGTACGCCACCACTGCAGTGATCTTCTCTGACATGTCTGTCAGCGTACCGCTGCTGTGCGTACGGAACAGCTTGCAACAGGGGGTGGTGTTAGCATCCATCCCCCCCTCACCATAGTGGAGGAGCTGCTCATGAGCCTGGTGGCACCTGCCCAACAACAACATCAGCAGACATACACCAGGATGTAGGTTGGAGCCACCCAGCAAGCACACATGGCGCATGCAGGTAACATGGCATATCTGGAGACTACTGTTATCTGTATTGGTAGATCATGCATATGTGAGATGTGGAGTGTGTCGTTCAAAGATGTGGAGCCTGTTGTTGTGCAATACTTATCATTTGGAACATAATCTGTAGCCCTGTGAATGTAAACTTTTGTTTTACTGTAAGATTGCAAACAATAAGTAGCAATTCCACAATTGTGGCCACTGACAAACTGTCTCTTCTCTATGTAGGTACCTCTGGGGTGACGTCAAGGCAGCAGACAGATGCTGGTGAGTGTGTTCTACATTTATTATTGGAAATAAAAAGTGCATGTCATAGTTAAGGTGTAGGTCATGTACACATGTACACACCTACCCATAATGCATGTTGTGCATGTTTGGTGAAAGAGCACGCACATCTCACTAATGTAATTAGCAGCCTCAAACACATGCAATACCCAGACCATCTCAAACAAATGTGGCTAGACTGTAGTGACCATTGGATAGGCACAGTTGATACTCAACATCCACATAACATACACATCTATGTCATACACAGAGCATTTTAACATGCTACACATAAAGGATTCCCAAACCCTCTGTAAAGACACACTCCACTATCCAAAATCTCATCCACACATTACACAGAATATACCTGAGGGGTAGAAGCCTATCCTGGGGCATTTAAACACTCTGCTACACACTACACATTCATGTCAGAGAATGCTCCTTATTGGCCTTCTTACAAAATCACGTAACAACTGGTTGTGAAATGGTGAATTTAACCAAGGTAGTACAGTTCCGGCACAACATGATTTGTGCTGGTTTGTGAAACATTTGTAGCCTTGAGTGACCACCTGATGCCTCATGATGATGGCCTATGGTACTATACCCCATCCAGTTATTGTAACCACAGTACTAGACATAGCTGTCATTGCTACAAACCATAATGATGCGTGTGTGCACACATATGCACCTCTAAACAGTATGTATACCAATCACCATTTGCACAACTGACACGTATATGTCTTGTGATGCTATTGAGTGGCTAGGTCATATGACACATATTGGGTATGTGTAGTGTTTAAATATGCAGTCGTGTTTTAGCATGCCATGTCATGGATGAGACTGGCATGTCCACAATATGATCTACACTCACCATAAGAACGGTATTCTGTCAGTTATCCATGCACCACTGATAATGTTGTGTGAATACTCATCATGGATGTGCTAAAAATGTGTCCACAATTAACATGTGTCCACAATTATTTGGTAAAGACACAGAGGCTGTAATTAGCATTGGATACCTATCTGACACACAGATACACATCCAGCAATGGTATGTACACCTGTGAGTTATGGTGCACATTACATCACAGGGTTATGAATACTTGCACAGCAATGTTGTGTCCATGTATGCATTGTGTTCCAGGGGGAGGGCCATCACCTAATAACAAAACACATGCATCAAAGCCACGTATACTGTTAGTAACAAGGATTGACTACACTTGCACTGCATGCTGTTGAGCAACACATGTCCTGCATGCTGACAGGTGTGATATGACTGTTTTGCTTGTGATACTGTACTCCACCATCACCTGCAATTGTGTATGTTCTGTGATTGCTGGTGTTGTGTGTGTCTGCTTTTGGGAGGAGTGTAGTTTTTTGCGTGTGCATGTGTGCATGTGGTCTGAAGTCTTGTTCAGCTCTTAAAGTGTGTTTCCTGTTTTCCTCTCACAGGTGGTGAGGTGGGGCTGGTTCAGTACAGCAGGGAACCTGATGTCACTGAGACAGACAGTGATCATGAGGATAGGTGTGTTGAGGCACAGGCAGGTTTGTCAGGGTCTGTTGGTGGGCCACCAATTGACAGTACATAAGTCTCCACCCCATCCATGCACACAGTCATACTGCCTGTACATCCATCATCACCATTGCCCTTAGCTGAGGGACAGTGTACGGTTGGCACTGGCCAGGACAGTGTGGTATCTATGGCACATGTATCAGGACACAGAAGCCATAGCCAGATGTCTGGAACGTTACCACATCGGCAGATGCATAGGGGTTCTCTTCAGAGCACTGCTGGTCATCATGCCTCTGGCAGACGTGCCACACCTCTTTCTACCAGACTGTCATGGAGGCACAGACACAAATGGAGCGGCACACCAGACAGGGGCTAAGGGCACAGAGGGCTCATTTCACCTCTGTAAATGACAGTATCCGTGACCTAGCAGGTGCCATACTGCACTGAGGTCATTGACAGACATTGGGGTGAGACATTGGATGTCCTCTACAATGTCATGTCCATGTGTCAGGACATTGTGTGATGGTTGAGAAGTCAACGTGGATGTATGCCAGCAACATCACCAGCTAGAGTTTGCCGTGGACATCCAGCAAGTCACAGCCCCTCCCAGAGTGCCAGTACCAGCCCCAGCAATGTTGGGGGGGCTGTTCATAGACTGTTCTAGCAGACCACATGCACGTGGCTCTGGCCAGTCCCAGCAGGAACCTGGATCCAGTGGACATTTGTCAACCTCTGAGGATAGTACCCAAACTGGATTAGTACCTGATACTGTCTGTAGCACCCCTGCCAGGCACAGGTTCCGTATCCATGGCCAGAGACGGTGATTTGTAAAGCCTGCCAGGTACAGTCTGCAGCTGTCTCACAAATCTCTGTATATGGCAGCCACATGGTGGAACTGTGTACATGCAGACACACACATAAACCAGAAACCTAGGGCAAACACATACCCGCAACCATGATGTCAACATTGGCCCATAACAACCATGATGTCAACATTGGCCCATAACAGTACTCATGGCCCTCACACACACACACACACTCACACACACATGTTGATTGTATGGCTCAGTGTAGGCCTCTGGCAAACCAACAACACACCCTGTGCATATGATGAAACCTGTGCCACCTCCTGTCATCTGTAACATTGATGCAGGAACAAGCTAACATGGTGATGATGCACAGGGTGACTTTAGTAAAGTATAGCAATGGTTGGATGTGTAGCATGTTGTCAGCAGTAAAGTGTAATGATATCCTTGAAGGTGTAGCTGAGCAGGCATGATGCATTAAAGCTGTAATTAGCAATGTTGTATTGTTTTCACCTGTGTTTATTCCATTTGTGTTGTGTTTGCCCATGTGCCACTTGGCTGATGTGTGTAGTTGTGTCAGCATGCATTATACAGTGAACAGTAAGCATGGGGTGTGTGCAACACATGTTTACAGGTCTCCATTTGTGAACATGGTGGAGGTGCACTGTCTGCATGTACATGCATATTGGACATATGGGCAGGGTGACATGCCCTGTATTGGCCAGTGTTAACACTCCATAGTTTCTATTCGTGGCCAGTATGCATTGTACTACACACATTTTGGAACTTGAGTACGCATGTGTGTGTATGACACAGGTTGACACTGTGCTGTGGGTGATGCTGTTGTTGCTATCTGTCATTGGTTTGCATTACTAAGGTTAACACTGTCCCAGCTGCATAATCCTTTAGTAATGCACACTATTCACCTACAGGGTTGCATGGACCGTGCTATCACAAACACAAGAAATACTCACTTATACAGTAAAAGTGCATTAGTCTCATGGACCCCTGCCATAAACTAAATATATAATAGAAGGTGTGAAGTTGTACCAAAAAAGAGTTACATACCAAGAAGGGATAACCTCTCTTGTTAGTATCATTGGGAAAATACAAGCCCTCATTAATCATACAAGGCAAGCTTCAAAATACAAATTGGCAAGGATTCCAAAGACAACACTAAAGCTTTCTTTAGTGTTATTTATAACCTAGAGGGGAAATCTCATATTGGGTCAGAGTTAATGTAAATGGTCACAAAGTACACTTATCTGAATGACATTACCAATATCTTGTCAGACAGTTTGAATTTGGATTTCATCACCCTGTCGTTACACAAGGGCCACATTTCCAGACCTTAAGAATGTAAAACCTGATGATTCACAGACACTCTAGTTAAAACATCTCTTTACCAAAGTCCAAATCGCAGTGGCAATGGTACTGGACAGTGTCCCTGGCTGTGTCATACACAAGCTGACATATGAAGTAACCACTCACCTAAACACTCTGTTCAGATGCAGCCTCTATACAAATTACATACTTGTGGAATGACGCACAGTAATGGTGTTCACAGTCCACAAGGGTTGAGCTACAACTTCTTCTTCTTCTTCTCCTTTCAGATGCTCCCATTAGGGGTTGCCACAGTAGATCATCTCTTTCCATTTCTTCCTGCCCTCTGCATCTTGCACTGTCACACCATCCACCTGCATGTCCTCTCTCACCACATCCATAAACCTCATCTTAGGCACTCCTCTTTTCCTGTTACCTGGCAGCTTCATCCTTAGCATCTATTTCACAATATACTCTGCATCCCTCCTCAGCACATGTACAAACCAACGTAATCCTGCCTATCTGGCTTGGTCTACTAACCTTCAAACTTGGGCTGACCCTCTAATATACTTATTCATAATACTGTCCACCCTCATCACACCCAGTGCAAATGTTAACATAAATTGATCAAGGGTAGAGCTACAACAGATCCTGGAAACTCTCTCCCTATAAGCCAGACAAATGTTATCTGGAAGGCTATGGAGCACAGCATTATAGAACTCATTAACAGAGACATTATGAACCTGCAAACACTGCACCATACCCACTTAGGTTCTCTAAAGGCCAGATCATGGCTCCTACACCTAGTAGACTTCAAGCCAGTTAACAAGGCTATAGATGAGGGAGGGGAGGTCCACACATCCAATCTATAGCTCACCCAGCGAGTCATACCCATCCCACATTCTGGTATTATACATAACTTCAACAGACTGACCATAAACGATTGTTAGATGATGGATTGACAACTGACACACAGATGTGGGACACACAGTAACATTTGCAGCCTCCATGTACAATTCTATGCCAGTAACAAGTGGTATTCACCTGCACTCAGTCCTGGGACCACTCCTGTTTAGCATATAGTTTTCTTAGGTACAGGCAAACACAGTAGGGATATGGCTGCTCACGTTTGATGAAAATGCATGCTGTGGGCTATACTTTGTTCTCCAGATGACACAGACATCCTCCAAAAGGGTATCATAGAGACAGATACCTGGTGTCAAAATCATGCTGTAAAGTTATAAGCCAAAGAAAGCATAGTTATCCACTTTTAGAAAACAAAGTATCCCCAGAGTACCACATAGGTAGTAGCCCCCAAAATGTGGAACAGGTACAATACATAGAGCCATGTGTTTAGTCATCTCTCCTTTGATAATCACATTACCAAAGGGTTTTGGAAATCCCTCTGTGGAGCACATAAGCAATAAAGGGTTTGCATGCAGATCAACAGAGGTTGTTGCACACCTATAATGATTAGTTATCTTTGCCAGACTTTGCTTGCTTTGGAACAGGATTCAAATATACCTCACGCATAAACCCTCACTCACACTCTTCAATAGAAACCATGATGAGTGGATGTGAAACAGAAGATGTAGCCCAGGGATCACTGCAGTGGCTAAGCTTGTCACATGCATACAGAAGTAACCTAAGGTCTGGAAAGTGCCAGCATGCTCTGGTGAGGCTAACATATGCTTTCATGGAGAAAGCATAGTACCCATCTATGAAAAAATTGAGATCAAATGTATATATATGGCATTGCCCCACAGCTACCTTACATGTGTTATGCACATACAGTTGTCATTGTGATATGTAATACACTAGAAAAATCAAAACCCACTCCACACTGACCAACGGTGTCAAACACTCCCACAAACCTGGAACACACACACAGTTAACAAGTGCAGGATTCAAACTCCTACCTAACTACATTATGATACTACAGCAGTATGCATTCACACAACGTGCAGTATACATTACTAGGATTTCACCTTCCCACAGGTGTATTCGTAGGATGGTGACATCATCAGACAAAGATGAGTATATCACTTTTAAGGGGTGTGAGTAGTCTCCAAATAAGTTGCTCCCTCCCAAGGGAAAGCCAAACACATATAGTTGGCAAGTGCGGTATTCAAACTCCTACCTAATTACATTATGATAATACAGCAATACGAATTTACATGATGTGCTATACACATTACTGGGATTTCAGCTTCCCACAGGTGTATTTGTAGGATGGTGACATCATCAGACTTGACAAAGATGAGTATATCACTTTTAAGGGGTGTGAGTAGTCTCCAAAAAGGTTGCTCTTTTTTCAGGGAGAGACACACACAATTGGCAAGTGCAGGACTCAAACTCCTACCTAACTATTATGATACTACAGCAGTACACATTTACACAATGCGCTATACATATTACTGGGATTTCAGCTTCCCACTGGTGTATTTGTAGGATGGTGACATCATCAGTCTTGATAAAGATGAGTATATCACTTTTAAGGGGTGTGAGTAGTCTCCAAAAAGGTTGCTCTCTCCCCAGGGAGAGACAGACATACACATACACAGTTGACAAGTGCGGGGTTCTTAATCCAAACTAAAGTACTTTTTTACACTTCAGCAAGCAATATGGAGTTACAGGATGCAATACAGACATTACTTGCCGACAGTTTGCCCAAAGGTTTTTTTCACATTTGTTAACCTCAGTAGGCTTATCATACTAGATGTATTGTGAGTGTATTGTATGCATAGGCCATAACCATATCATATATGGGTTGATGCACCACATGCTGGCACACACAGGGTCAAACTGGAGGCTAAGCTCTGTCAACCCAATACTGGAAAATACAGTCAAGTGGAGTAGGGTCATACAAGCACAACACCAACAGTCTCACATAGACCTACAATATAAGCACCAGCAAAACACATACATAAATACACATTAACATACTCGGAGAATGCAAATATTAATCTGAAAAAGAGAAAGTGTCCTCTTAAGCAGACAAGCAAGCAACATGCACCTCCAAGCACACACCAGAAAACACATAATACACCAAAGCAGTGTGCCTCACAACAGGCCCTAAGGCAAAACAACATACCCAACACACCAGTAATAGGTGACTCCATAGTCACGCACACAGATGTTCCACTCACTAGGCTGGACAAGGGGAAGGTTACTGTCAGTTGTCTGTCAGGTGCTATGATCCGCCACATAACACAAGCACTTACATCACTCCAGAACAGGTACATATATGACTTGGTCTTTGTACATGTCAGTGTGAATGATCTGAGACATACCTCCCAGGACAACATGACAAGAGATATATAGTAGCTCTGTGATCATGTAGCCCAGGCTGGTATGACCCTGACCTTGAGTAGCATCTTACCTTCACCTACATGATACTGCAATATAACAGAAAGATGATAAACTTCAACAATTGGCTGAGCTTCTGGTGTCATTCAAAGGGGATCCTGTCTCTGTCTGCCTGGGATGACATGATAGACAAGCCTCGCTGCTTCGCTAGAGATGGTTTGCACCTGTCACCCCTATGCTTCTGAATACTGGCCAAGGCTCTTGCTGTCCCCATATTACCTTTTTTAGGCAAGGCTCAAAGGACAAATCAACCCCCGTAACCAACACAAATAACCACAAAGTTACTACTCAATGCCAGAAGTCTCAGCCTCCAAATGCACACACTCGAGGCACTCCTCAGTATGGAGAATATTGATATCTGTGCAGTAACAGAAACCTAGTTCAAGGCTCCAGAGAGCACACCAGCACTACCAGGATACTACTCATTCCATACCTTCCAGCATCAGGACCTGGATCATAGCACATAGGGCAGGGATGTATCCATATTCATCAAGGATACCTACACCTCTCTCTACATCCTCTCTACAGGATATGTACCAATAGAATGTTGCACAGCAATGTTCTTCCCACTCCACAGGGGTGGGGTCACAACAGACCCTTGGCATTCCCGCTCTATGAGCCTGACGAGCCTGATCTGCAAGACAATGGAGCCAATCATAATGGAACTCAACAATTAAGACACTGGGAACCTTCACACAGTTGAGCACACCCAATTTGGCTTTGTCAAAGGCAGATCATGCCTCCTGAACTGGGTGGATTTCTTTGAGACAGTTACCCAGGCTACAGATGATTGAAAGGAGCTCCACACAGCCTACCTATACCTCGCTAAGGCCTTCGACACCATTCCCCAGTCAAGTATCATAGATGAACTCACCAACCTGGGCATAAATCCATACATCACAAGATGGATTGCAAACTGGCTCACAGATAGAGCCCACAAATTAAGAGTTGCTGGCTACATGTCAGACTCTAAACCGGTAACAACTGGTGTCCCCCAGGGATCAGTCCTGGGGCTGCTCCTGTTTGGTATATACTTCTCAGAAGTACATGCCAACACAGGAGGGTTGTGGTTGACTAAGTTTGCTGGGAACTGTAAAGTGTGTGCCATAATAGATTCCCCGGATGACACAAATATTATCCAGAAGGGACTCTATGAGACAGATGTGTGGTGTTAGAATCATGGCCTCAAACTCAATGTGAAAGAATGCATAGTAATCCCCTTTGGGAAAAGTAAAGTGCCCACGAACTACTACATAGGTGCTACCCCCTAAAAACTGATGAGGTAATAAGGGATCTGGGGACCAAGTAGATAGTCATCTTTCCTTTGACAACCATGTTGCCAACGTGGTTAGAAAGTCCTATGTGGCCCACCTAATCAACAAAGGGTTTGCATCAAGATCAAAAGAGGTAGTGGTGGCCCTCTACTCTTAAGTCATCAGACCCATCATTGAGTACAATGCACCATTTTGGATGTACTCGACTAGGCATATCCAGCAGCTGGGGAGACCACAGGGGTACCTCACCAAGAGGATTACTGGCCTCAAACAGTTGTGTTATGCAACACAACTGGAAAAACTAAATCTGTTCTCTGTTGCATACCGCCTACTCAGAGGCAAACTCTGCCTAACATACAGAGCCATGTTCAACACATAACTGTTGAACATGTTCCATCTAAGGAAAACAAAATTGAGTCACACTACACACTCCAGGGATATGAACCTCATCACAACAATGAATGCAACATGCTGGAGGGGTAGAGTACCATCCCAGAGACTTGCCTTACTGTGGAACAGAGTCCCAATGTACATAAGACAGAGCCCCTCGCTGACACTCTTCAATAGGAACCTTGATGAGTGGATGGGAAACAGACAATTCACACTGGGGATCACATCAGCAGCCCCACTAGATAGGGGCTCAGGGTACTATTAGAACTA
Source organism: Protopterus annectens (assembly GCF_019279795.1). Taxonomy (NCBI): domain Eukaryota; kingdom Metazoa; phylum Chordata; order Ceratodontiformes; family Protopteridae; genus Protopterus; species Protopterus annectens. Next base: position 657,903,515 of record NC_056751.1, read on the forward strand.
GGGCTTAGGAGACTAACCAATGGGGTGGTGAAAGCTGCACAACTTGCCTAGGCTAAGATATGCCTTCGTGAAGATAGTCTACTACATACCTATGAACCTATGTGACAGGTACATGTCTACAGATAGTAGATGTATACTTCATTGTACAGTCATGTTGTACAGCAGGCACATGCACCACATACTCTGTAATGCTTATAGATACTGGTGGCTATTATGTACAGTGGGTGAGATGTGCACCTCATGTCTTTTGTGCCATTGGGATGTGTATTGGGTGGGACAGTCCTGGATGGCTCCTTGTCATGGTCACCCTCTTACATACATCTCTGCTCATCCATCTTTGGCTTATTATACTGTGTTCCCCCTACATATACAGGTACATAGGTAGGTAATAGGCTATCTGCCTGAAGGCATATATTAGTATGGCCAGAGTGTGCAGCTATCACCACACATGGGGTTAGTTCCCTATGCCTCTGTGTAGTAAAGTTGATGAAGTGATCCATGGTGTGAAAGTTCAGTTTCACATACACTCATCAAGGCTCCTCTGGAAGAGTGTCAGTGAGGGACTCAGCTTAATGTAGGTTGGGAGCCTGTTCCAAAGCAAGGGAAGTCTGTGAGTTAGTAATGTATCCCTCCAACATGTTCTGTTTATTGTTGTGATGATTATATCCATAGAGCATATGGCACAGTGAGCCTGGGTTTACTTCAGATAGAGCATGTACATCAGTTCTGCATTGGACATGGACCTGTATGTTGGGCAGAGATCGTCAGAGTAGACGGTATGCAACAGAGTACAGATTGAGTTACTTCAGTCTTGTTGCATGGGACAACTGTTTGAGGCCAGTAATCCTCTTGTTGAGGTACTTCAGTGGTCTTTCCAGCTGCTGAAGGTGCCTAGTCAGATACACCACAAGTGTGTTGTGGTACACTCTGATGGGTCTGATAGAGGGAACCTCCTTTGACCTACATGCTAACGTTTTGGCAATTGGTGGGGACACATAGCATGGTTTTCTAACCATGTTAGGTTGTGCACATAGGATGAGGGGTACATCTGACACGTATACACATTTGCTAGGTCTGCACTGCTATGTCAGGTACTCCATTTCAGTCTGTACTGTTGCCTATCATACTGGCATGAGGCATACCACTGTACTACAGACCTTAGCTTCCAATTACATGCATATTAGTTTGTGACTTCATAGCCTACCCAACCCACATCACACTGCCTGGCCTACTGTTATCTGTCTGCATAGGCCTGGGGGTAGGTTACCCATAGGCCTCTTCAGAGGGCATGATACAGCATTTGTTTGTGTTTGAATTTGTTTACAACTGTCCTGCTGTCTAGGACTGTTAGGTATGTGACCCCCCTCCAACTGGTATGTGTGAGTGACTTACGTTGTGTCTGTGCCAGTATTGAGGGTGGTGCTGCAGGGCTGCCTATGTCAGATGCACATAGTGCACTCCCTATACATGTTTGAAACAGGTAGTGTCAAGTTAGGCATCCCTTTTACTGTATGTGCGAGCCAGAGAGAGGTGTCATTTCTAGGGTTCCTACTGAGTCAGTGTATGTGCTATGTGGTACCTCTTTGCCAAGGCCAGGGCACACTGGGCACGCCTCCTTCTGCCTACTGGGGCAGGCTCAGGTTGTTCCTCCTCCAAGTCACTCTATGCCTGTGCAGGCTTTGGCAATGGCAGGGGGCTGTTTGGCCCTGCCCCATGCTGTTCCTGTTGCAGCTGTTTCCGTAGAATCATATTGTGTAGCATGGCACATACCATAACAATTTGGGTACATGTAGTTGGTGAGTACTGCAAGGCTCCACCAGATGGGTCCAGGCACCAGAACCGTGACTTGAGTATCCCAAACACATGCTCTGTTATGATTCTTGTTTGTGCGTGTGCCTCATTATGGAGTTCTTGTTCAGGTATGTGTGCATTTCTGATGGGTGTCATCAGCCATGGCTCCAGTGCATATCCAGCATCCCCCATTAGGTGACCATCAGGGATGTCCCCATTGGCAAATCTCTGGTACATCTGCATCAGATGCCAGATGTGGGAATCATGATAGCTTCCAGGGCAGCCAGCACACACATTCATTATTATGCCCTGGGCATCGCACACGACCTGGCAGTTGATGGAGGGGAAGCCCTTGCGGTTGATGTAGACCCTACCCTGCTCACCGGGTGGTGCTTTGATGCATATGTGCGTGCAGTCTATAGCACCCACTACTTAAGGGTATTCTGCTATTTGGTGGAATGGTTGCATATTGCTGGCCAACACCTCACGGGTGCTGGGGAAATATATGTGCTCACCAGCATGTGCTGACATGGCATCCAGGAACTGGTGGAGTACCCTGGTTGCTGATGCCTGTGAAATCCCCATCATATCACCAGTTGGTCTTTGGAAGGTACCTGTAGCTAGTATTCTGAGGCCAACACATTCCTTGGTATCCACTGGGATGGGTTCCCCTCTGTTGGATCTGTGTGTGAGGCGTGGCTGGCACAGCTCAACAATTTGCTGTAGGAGGTCCCTGTCCACCCTATAACACTCCACTAACTCCAGCTCATGTAGCCCCTAGTAGGTTACCCTGGGTCTGTACACTCTTCTCAGTCTCCTCACTGTGGGTTGCTCAGCAGCATTCACAACATCACCACCCTCAGCACCATGCACATGTTGGTTTATGATAGCAAGAGCAACCCCTAACATTTTGTCTGACTTAAGCTTTTTCAGAATTCCCTCTTTGTATACAACAGTGTTGCAGAGTTCTTGAGAAAAAACAGGGGGGAATGGTGTTTGCAGAGTTTAAAGTGCTGGGCTGGACTGGGCTAGTCTGCTGCCTGTCTAATTGGCTGATTCTTATATATTTCACCTGGTAGCTCTGCTAGTTCTCCTTGCCTTTCTGTTTCACCCAGGGGAAGCACCGTGCCAACACTGTGTGCATGTTTGCAAGGAGTTTCCTGTCTTATAACAGTGTGCACCTTGGGTTTGAGGTTTTCAAATAGGACAACTGTAGACATGTCTCTTTGCAATCCTGAGCAACTCAGGGCAAACACAAGCCACTGTGCTAGAATTAGCTTACAGCCTGTCCGACACACTCCCTCATGATGTCACCTATATTCTAGCCTTACACTCACCTACTCCAAATCTTACACTCTTGGGACATGCCTCACATGCTGGGGAAAATTGGGATTCACTATCCTTATCCTCATTTGCATATGATTGCCTAGTAATGCATGGTTACATCTCTCACACTGAGCTTCCCCCCCTTAGCAACCACTAGTCAGTAGCCATGTTGTCTTCAGCCTGCCATTCACCTGCATGGCAGAATAAGCTTTTTAGTGAAAATGCCTATTTTTGGCTTTTTCTAAATAATTTTCTTGTTTTTTTTAAGCGCTGCACGTTTATGCGGTGCTGCATTATGCTTAAACATCGGAGATCAGGGAAAAAAGTTACATTTTTATGTTTTTAAACATTTCACTCTGCCAATGGCCTTATATTTGGCCATTGGCATGCTTCCTCAATGGTATGCATCCTTTATTTGGAGCTGTCATAGCTCCATTTAGCTATTTGCAGAAATGTACTCTGTTACCAATGGAGTACATTTCTGCAGGTAACACTAACCTTCCACGGACAGGTTAGTGGTTGCTGGATCTCAAATTTACCTCATTTGCATGGATTTCACCAGCAAATGAGGTAATTTTCATACCATGATGCTGTCCGTGCAAGACTAGCTTTAGCAGCTCTCGTGCATGCCCCTGGATCACACAGTAGACATCTTGCCTGTGTGACATCATACACTACTCTAACACTCCGTGCAAGCTTTTGAGAATCCGGGGGTGATATTTCACTTATTCTGATATTAAATGTAACCATCATTTTAAAATGTTCAGATATAGTTAATTTCTCTGTCTCTCTTTTTAAAATAATTCCCATGCTTCTATTCCATTATGGTAGCAAAGAAGCAGAAAGTGACTAGAAGATGACAGCCACAATGTCCTCCAAGGCTGACCTTAACAATTTTGAACCCCTGGAAAGATTAAATTTCCCCTAGATGATGCTGTAACTCATTTCATGAACCCATTCATAAGCATACTAAATGAACTAGCCCCTATTAGAAGAAAAATAATCAAAACTAATCCTGCCCCTGGCTCATAGAAGAGATCAGACAATGCATGTTATTAACATAATGGTTAAGGTGTTTATATTACCAGCACAAGGTGGATGGTTTGATTCTTACCTTTGAGGGAAATTAACTAGGCTTAAAATGGCCAACAAAGGCAGCTAGCCTAGTATTTACCTATGAGAGAAGGTGTGGCAAATATGGCCCTAAACCAAATGTCAGTATACCTGGCAAAACTTTTGACATCTCTGAAACCTCTCTAAACAAAAAAGTTAGAGAGAGAAAATTTCATACTACTCAACCCTGAAGGGCAGGCACTAATATCATCCACAAAAAGATTCACTCCCCAGCAATAGCAATAGCAACTCTAATTCTACACTGCCCTATTCAACTGCCATTTTACTCAGTCTGTACTCTCATTACTGAAAAGCCCACCTACCATACCCATCACCCCTTGGTATCTCTACAAGCCAAAATATTCATCTAACCCCTTTCTCCCTCCAAGAAGTACCTACACCCATCATTAAAAAGTACATACTTCAACTTAAAACTGAAGCCCAATGCAGCTGACAATTTACCCAAGTGTCTTAAACTAACAGCTGACTGTACAGCATATCTCATATCTATACTTATTAGGCAATCTATTACAGAGAACCATGTTACCATAATGTGAAAAAATGCACATCATGTGTCACTGTAAAGGAGGTCCCCCACTGACATCTTTAATTTCAGACCCATAGCTGTTCTACCACCCTTGTCTAAAATCTTGGAATAATGCATACCATGTCCAACATCTACATTATCTCATCAGTAATAATCTACTCTCCACACCCAGCATGGCTTTAGACCATTCCCCAGTACTACCATAGCTCTACTCAGTTTTACCAGTACCACCAGTACCACCAGTACCAACAGAAATGTTGGCAACTTAGTGTCATTACTCTTCCGAGATACATTCAGAGTATTCAACAATGTCTTGCATCTAAAACTACTCCTTGAACTTACTGGACATCTCTCATTTTACTCTATCCTGGTTTCACAGCTATCTTACTGAGAGACTCAGGCTGTAAAATGGAAACAAATTACATCCCTTCTGAACAGTTTCAGTTGGTTTACCTCAAGATTCAGTTGTAGGTCCCTTTCTGTTTAACATCCTTACCAACAAGCTCCACAAAGCAGTCACACATTCACAATTTGTCCAAATATGCAGATAATGCTATTCTGATATCCAGAGCTCAAAGCTTCACCAAACTTCAAAAACTCACACAAGACTCATCTTTAATTGAATCCTGATTGACAGAGAGCCAATTTCTGTTAAATGCCAAAAAAAAAGCTATGCTTTTTCCTCCTAAAATCTTTTCTGCCCCCAAATTAGCTCAGCTAATAACACATTAACTGAGACTGTAATCAACAAAAAATTAATTAGGATAACTTGATCATGAGTTAAAATTCAACGTACATATCTCTCAAGCCATTAAAAAACTCAGCAAAAATGTAGCTTCCTCTGTCGTTGTAAATCTTTTCTCACAGACTCTTCACGAAAATGTTTGGCATCTTCTTATCTCAATAAAACAAACAACAATTGACATTTGGTAACTGGGAAAGTCCACTGGGTCAGAAACCCATTGTCAGTTGAGGTGTGGGGAGAAAATCTCCAAGAATGGTTACAAAACAAGCCCCTGGATTTACTATTCTTCCATGCAGGACTAGCTTAGTCCTGCATGGAAGCGGCCGTTTAGGAGCAGGACGGCAGTGCACCATGCATATTAATAAAGGCAAGCTGCCTGAGCTCTTAATCTTACACGGAGCATGTAAGAGTGCAGGGGGCATATCTGAGAGCAGAGCTCTCAGAATATACATGCCCGCACAATGAAGAACTGCAGAAAGGCAAAAAGGAACGAGCGAGACCACTCATAGTTGTCCGCATATCCCCAGCAACATTCCCCCACATATATAACAGCAATAGTAAATACAAATCAAATAAACAAACCTTTTTTTTTTAATAAGAATCCAATCAAAGCTAACCGTAGGTGCGCGGGTGTGCTCATCGCTTAGCTACAGTTAATGCAGCTTAAATGGCTGAAGAGGATAACAAGGAAGATATATGCCAATAAAGCAGTATAGCAATAGTGTAGTGAGCACAGAATTCGTCTTACAAGCAGACATTCCTGGTTTGAGTCCCAGTGCAGCACAGTCCGTTTTACATAGCAAATCACGCTATGACCAATATTTTAGTTGCATAACCCACTAAATAACATATCATATTTGTGAACTGGAGTACTGCATTAAATGCACATGTGAGGTGTCGGTGTCATAATGTTGCAAAGTCCCCAGATAAGCACACGTGCCCCATACAGTATAGGTACACAGGAATCATGGATACAAATGAAAGGTAAAATATGAAATGAATGACAACTCCATACAGCTTCCAAATCCTCCACCTTCCCAAGAACCATTACATATGACTGTCTAAATCGGTGCAATTGTAAGCGTGAGTAAGAACTAGTAAGCAAGTGTAAGCACCAATAAGCAGTAGTAAGCATATTTAAGCACTAGTAAGTGAGTTTAAGCCCGTTTGCGTGGGGGTAAGCAATGCACACACAGGTTAAACAATTTTGAAGCTAACTCTCTTTAACCATATTTGACCAGAGGTTATCATTGCTTACCCTTGCACAAACCCACTTATAACCACTCAAAAGTGCCTTAATCCCTCTGTATCCAATGGCCCTTGTACTGCCCAGCAACAAAATAAACAGCTTTGCAGGTCTTGAACCCAGAACCCTACATACTATAGTTACAGTAGTTGACCACCAAGCCATCACAGCAGTACAAAAGAATGAGGTATCAGCAAACAAGTCCTCACTATAGTAAAATAAAACTGAACCTGTGAAAGGAATCAGTATAGAGTTATATGTTCTATAACCCACTATATAACATAAATATGTGAGATGGAGTACAGCAGTAAGCCCAGATGTGAGGTGTAATTGTAATAGAGTGTTGAAGTCCCCAATAAAACACAAGGACACCATACAGTGTATGTACACATGAATCATGGATATCAGGCATATATATAAGATGTAATGAATAAGAAATCAATGTCAAAAAGAAAATATAATGTAAAGTCTAATGTAAGCAATGATAAGCATTGCACAGGACAGCTTAGGAGGTGTAAGCAATGTGTAAGCCAACCTACTCAATGTGCCCAGTGTTATACCCCTTTAAACAATGCCAACCTTAGGTAAGCAGGTTTGCCCATAGCCTAGCCTTTTCAAAACTGGCCAATCATGGGAAAGTGTGGGAAATCAGTCCAACTTAAACCCAACAAGCGGGAATACATATCATAACTGGTTGTAGCTTCCCCTTGCAGGCACTATGGCAGAAAGGGGAGAAGGTGTGCGCTTCCAGGCGCAGTGCTGGTGCATCCAGGAGTCCAGAGTCATGGCAGGACTCCTTGTCAAAGACCATGAGCAGAGACTGCTGCAGGGCAAGTACCAGGGTTCCCAATACAAGGCGGAATCCTGGGACCATATCTCCTGTGACCTCACCAGTGCCACTGGCATACCCCAAACTGGTGAGCAGGTCAGGCATCACTATGCAGACCTGAAGCGGCATAAGGGGGACCTCTTGGAGCAGTGGATCCAAGGGGCTAGAATGGCAGGGGCTGCCCCAGCTGTGTGTAAGTATCACTCCACTATGTGTGTAATAATTGCCAGCTCATGTATGTCATGGATAGGTATAGCTAAATATTCATCTTATGCCCTCCACAGCTGCACGTGAGTGGGCCACAAACCAGGAGGCCCACAGAAGTCACCTGGAGAGGTTGTGATGCAAGGCAGGTCAGTAATACTCTTGCATGTACTGTCATAAGAAATACATCTAAAAGTATTAGTAAATTAATTGCCTGTATAAAACCTGTATTGTGTAATGCAAGTACTGCATACACCGGAGAATATGGCAGGAAGAGTCTTATATAGTTTGTATGTAAATAAAAGCATAATAGCCTGACAATAAAAGTCTAACTGCTGGACTGCATGCGTATACTCTGGTATCATATGGTAATGTTGCTTTGCAATCACGTAATAGTACTATTGTATTAAGCACTGTTACCCACACTGTGCACCATAAATAGAATGTGTAGGAATACCTGTAAATGAGTGGTGTAATCCCCAGAGGCCATTTTGTACAACTGAGAGGGACATAGACAGAAAACAGTGAAAAGGCAGACAGCAAAATCCAAATAGCACGTGCAACTGATAAGTGAACTGCTGTATTTTTAGCACACACAGCCATGGTTCGAATCCTGGCAATGGTAGTAGTCTGCATACAGAATCATACCCCACAACTGTACAGATATGTCCAGAATGTCCAGTAAAGTGGCCCATATCTGCTGCCTGTCAATCTGTCCCCCTAGGAAATCAGTGGGATGATCCCAGAGGTATAGTCAGCAAACAGAAAATACAACCGATTGACACACATCTATGAGAAAAAAGCTGGCACACTAGCAACTCCCTAAAACCATATGAGAGTAAGAAGCCATGTATGTCCCATTTACACCCCTATGTTGTCAAGCTATGATGAGAGTGTGTACAGTAACAGAGTGAGATGTATGTGCATAATAGTAATGTGGAATCTGGTACCGTGTGGCAACATTCAGGTAGTGCTATTAAACATTTCTCCCTCAGGTCTGCCAGATACCAACACTGTGCCCAGAAATACAAGAATGATATCCTATACTGGTACTGTTTACTTTGGAATTGTATGGCATTGTGACTAATGCAGTTGCTCAAAATAATGAGGTACTACTCATCACTGTCACCCACACTGTCCTACAAATTTATAACTTTCTAGGAAATCCTGTATGAGAGGGTTGTAATGCAAGGTCAGAATGCAAAGCCACAGGAGAATTATAAGACAGAAAGCAGATAGGAGATATACAGCAATATCTATATAGCACACACAACTCTGATGGACAGTGTTTAAGTTGTAGCAGACACAGCCATGGCCTGAATCCTGGGAGTGAAAGTAGGCTGCATATAAAATCATACACAATCAATCCCACAACTGTACAGATAAGACCAGAATGTCCAGTATATGGGCCCATATCTGCTGTCTATCACTCTGTCCCCCTGGGAAGTCTGTGGGATGATCCCAGATGTCTAGGCAGCAAACAGGGAATTCAACTGATTGTCACACATCTATGAGAACAAACCTGTCACTCTAGCAACTCCTGAAACTGTTATGAGAGTAATAAGCCAAGTATGTCCTATCTATACCCCAGTGTTGTCAAGGTGTGACCAGAGTGTGTACAGTAACAGAGTAAGATGTATGTGCATAATACTAATGTGTAATCTGGTACTTTGTGTTGCAACATTCAGGTAGTGCTAACAAACATTGATCCCACAGGTACATTGGATACGAACACTGTGCCGAGAAAAATAGCTTGATACACTATACTGGTACTGTTTACTCTGGTATTGTATGGAATTGTGAGTGCTGCAGTTGCTCTGAATAATAAGGTATCACTGACCACTGTCACCAACACTGTGCTACATAATATGACTGTATAGGAAAGCCTGTATAAGAGTGTGGTAAGTCACTAAAGGTTGAAGAGGGCAATAGTCTAGATATAACTCCAAATGACTGGGAACCCAAGAAGAAACGCTGCTCAAGATGTTAACAGTTCAACTCTTTAATAACACGAATCCACACGAAACACATAAATTCACCACATAGATCCACTGACAATAAAGGTTAAGCACTTTCATCTGCTGACACAGATTTCATCAGAACCTTGAATAATTCTAAAAAAATTCCTTATATAGCAGTTTAGGAGCCACAATTAATTAATTAATAGATGAGTGGGCTAAGATGCAAAGCTAAACTACACACTCATAAAAATCTATAAACTTTACAATTAAAAAATATAATATAATAATAAAAAAAATCATATAGATCAACATTTAACCAACTGAAGAGTGCAAAATGCAAAAATGCTCCATAAAATACATTCATGAAGTGCATGTTGGCTATAATAACAACAATAGATAACTGAAGATAACTGAACTAAAAGTTCATCTAAATATCATTTAAATGTCTAATAAAATTGTCTAAAAGAATAGTCTAGATATGTCCTGGTTCACCTGCATGTGGTCAAGACATGGCCAGATTTTGTGCAGAAAGAGATGGACAGCTATGTGCACAACATCGACCTGGAATCTGGGAGTATGTGCCGAAACAGTTAGTGTTAACAAACATTTCCTCCACAGGTATACCAGGTAAGAGGTGTATACTGCAGGTAAAACCAGTTCATGTATAATGATGACAACAGCCATATCACTGCCCAAACTAAGGCTATAGGGTACTGTAGTAATACTTGTAAGGTACAGATAACAGCACTGACTAGGAAAGTAATGTGGACTACAGGAATATACTAGTTGTTAATTGACATCTTCCCCCCACCATATCTCCAACAATAAACAACGTACCCAACCTCAACTGGTATGTAATGACTGCACTATTCTGTTGGGACATATGTCCTATTGGTGGATAATTATTTTAACCTGTTTCCATGCATGTGCTATATTGAAATACTCCAACATTGGTGGCATGGTGCCATCAATGTACCTGCATGCTGTTCTTATTACCACTGTGGTCCCATATATATGCATGTGTTCCGTTTGCTATGCAACTGTTCCGTATCTGGTATCTGGGTTAATGGGAATATCTATGCATGCTGTTATACCTAACCCTGGAATGTGTTGACTATTACTAACCCACATATGATGATAAAATGTAAACATTATAGCACATTTGGGAAGGCCGGTCCCAACTGACCCGCCTGTCCCACCTCAGCTGGACATGGCACTGGGAACCAGCATGTCTGGGGCCAAACCCAGGGCCTCCTTGTCTGTTGGTCCTGCACCACTTCGGGTGAAACCACCTGAGAGGATGGGGCTCATTCCCACTGGGAGCGGGCATGGACAGGAACCTGTCGTCCATCACCAGGTCCGGATCGTGGTGAGTAGCAAGCTCCGCAGGGATGTCGGAGATCTGCTATGCCAGCTCAAGGGCTGTGTGTCACAACTAAAGGATCAGCCTGGCTCTGCAACTCAGCACCTAGCACAGCCACCTTCGGGGTTTTGAAAGTGCAGTGGTGACTGCCCATGGGTGGAGATCTTAGTCCTACTGTTTCCACTAGGGGACTCATGAGCTTCCGATGTCTCAACACCCCTCCACATCAAGGTGTCTACCCCTGCACATGTCATATACTGCCCCTGTATATGTCTTGTATGTCTTGTCTGTTAACCTACCTGATCTATCTCCCCAAATATACCTACTGTCCCTCCCCAAACATCCTACTCTCACCTGAAAAAAAAGGGCAATCTGCTACCCCCAAAACATCTTGCCCCATACATAACTGTCCATTTTGCACACGTGTCCACTGGCCACATGTAATCTGGTCTAACTGGCATCACAACATATTATTGTCCTCACCCCTCTCTCAGGGGTTTGAGTGTCTAAATCTACCTCCAAAGACAGTGTATCTGCACAGCTGTTGCTGTAGATGAAATAGGCAACTATGGACCTTCCCTACACCTTTCCTGCACATCCCTAGGTATCTTCCCTACTGTCTTTCCCCCTTTGTGCCCCTTTTTCACAACTTTCCTATCAACCCTTTTTTCTTTTCTTTTAAAGAAATTAGCATGGGGCTAAGCGGGAGTAAGAACTTTTAAGCAGCAGTAAGCGGGTTGAAGCCTGTTTGTGTGGGGGTAAGCAATGCCTACACAGGTTAAGCAACTGAGAAGCTAAATCAGTATAAGAGACTGGAACCGGAAATTAGTAGTATTTACCTCCGTGCAAACCCACTTACAACTGCTTAAAAGTGCCTTAATCACTCTGTATCCAATGGCTCTTGTTCTGCCCAGCAACAGATTAAACAGCCTTTGCAAGGCCCGAACCCAGGACCCTGCACACCATAGCAAATGTGATTTACCACTAAGCCATGTCAGATAAACATAACCCTGATGTTTTCACAAACCTATCATCCAGCAGCGGCATTCAACAGTACAGGGAATGTATTTCAACATGTAGATGTATATGTGTTTGTTTATATATATATATATATATATATATATATATATATATATATATATATATATATATATATATATACATATATATATATATATATATATATATATGTATATATATATATATATATATATATATATATATATATATATATATATTAATATCTAAATAGATATAACATATCTATATATGTATATATATATATATATATATATATATATATATATATATATATATATATATAAGCATATATACATACATATGCATACATCTATAGATATATATGTCTCTATATACTATATATACAGCAATTTATATATATGTGAGCATGTGAGCAGACATATATATCTACATAAGTATATATGGACATACATCTCTAGATAAAAATGGGAACATAACAAAAACATATATATCCACATACACCATTAATGGCGTTGAGAGTCCCCAAACAACATACGTCTTGTATGAATAGGTATCCCCCCACAGCCAAACACGTCTGCCCTGCAATAGACTGCCAACTGTTGCAGATCCCATAACCAGGACTTGACACGACATGGGCACAAGATGTTAACAGTACTCCATCCCATCTCTATGATGTCAGTCTGGTATCAGTAACATATCATGCAGTACAGTCTGGCTCTCATAGGGAATGTACAATGTGGAAGCAATCAACATCCCTAGGATACATATATACAGACACATATATGGAGATACAGATACACACACACACACACACACACACACACATATATATATATATATATATATATATATATATATATATATATATATATATGTAACTACACATACACACACAGAGATATGTATAGGAAGATACATATGTAGAAGGTGCACACAATATGGAACAACCACTATGCCTACAGTTACCACCTTACCAACTGGACACTGTATGAGCCACCCATACAAATGACAATCGTTGCCTACAACATATACCCACATAGAGGTCAATGGATATAACACCACACACAGGTTTGCATACATTGGAAAGCTTTATTTGTGTACTATTACAGTTGTATATGCCATGTCATATAGCTGTTTAGACACTGACATCCATATAAACAGAGTAATGCAACTGTGAAACAGTTATACTAATACAGTAGACTGGAAAAGTTTACATATGTTGCTAACGAGGCCGAGGCCTTCAAGTAGTACAATAGTAAAGACAGACTGGGCCACAGGATACCAAACAATCAACAGTAAGTAATGCAGATGTATAGGTCAGCAGCCTCTGTCTACACTCTGTACACAATCCAAATAGGGTAAAGACCTCAGTTGACACAATGGGATGTAACTGTTACATAACAAGGCATAAATGACACCATCACAATCACAGTGACAAACAGAACAGTCTGTATGGCAGGAGGCAGTAGGTCTGCATTTACCCAAGGTGGATTGTATGGTAATGTACATCCAGATACCTTAAGGCAGCTTACCCCTGATACCCCCAAGTATTGTAACAGCCTAGGTTAGTTATGGTGCATCCCCCCAGACTCAATAATACAGGGCCATATGCCACTGTTACAGACACTGGCCTCTGGAGTGCATAAGGGCACACATGTATTTTGTAGGTTAAGCTTACACATATATGGCCTCAACCACACAGTATGTGTGGGGGACACAACAGCAGTGGACTGATGACAGGAATGGAAGCATGACATACTCACAGACCACTACAGAACAACCTCTGACAGCATGTCATATGTGCAAAGCCTGGTATGTAGGTGGAGGACAGAGGCTGGAACACAGGTCCTTATGTGTAAAACTGTTGCCATACACTAAGCAAGTCACTGGTGTTACAGGATAGTCTGCAACATACCCTTAGTCAGGAATATGAGGTTAGAAACAGAAATGGATATAGTCATGTAGTGATAGCACTCAACACACACACTGCCAGTGATATATCTGACACAAGACCTGTGTGGTGGACAGACAAAACATAATAGGCACACCTCTGGCCATCAAGAGGATAGGCCCACAGTTGAGAGCTATGCAGACAGACTGCATTCCAAGTTAAACTAGTATGTGCACACAAACCCTGTAACCAATAAAAAGAATAAGTAGGTATTCCATGACTATTGAAGCATACCAGTCCACTGAATAGACGTAAAAACAAAACTTTTATTTGGTAAGCGCTTTCACGTCTTCACGGACGCTTCCTCAGACTTCAACTATTAAAACAGCTCCCAATAACCATTTAAATATCAGTTCTACTGAACTAATAGCCAATGGATTACTGCATACACAACAACATGACAAAACTGTCAAAAGACCAGATCCTGACACATTTCATTGTTATACAAACAATTTAAAACCTAAATAAATATGCAAAAAACATATAGTAAATATCATATCTTTAAAAATACATATATATGTTTGTTTTTATAAACACTCTTGTATAAAATCACTTAAAATAACCTGCATTTATGAGGGTTATAAGAATATGTGTCTATAACATATATGTAATTATCTAAGGCAAAATATAAATAACAAGTAATGAGAAGTAGCGCTCCAAACTTTTATTCATCTAAAGTATATAAACAGACACATTCAGAGAAGCTGACTAACAAATAAATAGAAAAGACATATGTTAGTGTTGTAGTGGATGGTAAGTAGAAAGGGCTTCAAGGAAACCCTATCATTTAAACCATGTCCTTTATCTGCTTGTAACCTAATTATCCTCCTGCCTTCTTCCTTCTCTGTATAATTGCTAACATTTCCCAGCCTTTTAGTAACATGTATAAGCTCCAAAACTAAAAACTTAAAGGTGTGTGTTGTATCATATTGCAGAACATGTTTAGCTAGAGCATTCACCTCACTTTCTTTATTAATGGCGTATATATGTTCCCTTATTCTCTCTCTCTAAGGGTTCTATTCATCTTGCCAATATAGAAACTACTACATTTCTGGCATAAAGCTAAATATACCACATCACGTGTTTTGCAATCAGCATAGTGATGAAATTCATATCTGATATGCGTATCCAGATGTTCAAAATAGTTTCTATTTAACACAAAACTGCATTGATTGCAGTTGTGACAAGAAAAAGTACCTTTTCTAGAAGAAAGTGAATTTCTAGGACCTTTCTTCTCATAGCATAGCATACTCTTCAGTGATTTGGTATTTTTATAGCAAAAACTGGGGTGGGGTCCTGCTAGTTCCTTAATTTTCTCATCTAACTGCAGTATACCCCAATTCCTCTTGAGGGGAATATGGGAAAGTATGGCAGGTATAGTTGTGGAGGTGGTCAGGGTTGGTAGATATGGAGGACAGTCTACAGGGGTGGTATGTGACACATGTGGTGAGTAAACACCCTGGATGGTGTGTGTGGTCTGTGATGTGGACGCCCCAATGTACACAATGGGAACAAGCCTCCCACCCACTGCTACTCACAACAGCAGTCCACGTCCTGAAGGTGCCTGGCCTGGAGGCTGAGCAAGACCAGCCTGTCAGCCCTGTGAATGTGTACTGGGTGCCTCAGAGTGATGTAGCACATCCCACATGTGTCTGTGGAGCCCGTTATGGAACAGACTGTGGACCTGACCTCAGAAGACAGGACCATGTCTGTGTGTGCCCCCAGGGTGGGAGGACAACATCCCCTGGGTTGGTCCACCTGATGTTATTGCTGGACCAGTACATGAGGAAGCCCCAGGGTGGGACACACATGTGATGTGGCCGGGTAACATGGGCAGATGGGTTTGGAGAGGTGGTTCTGCTGGTCAGTAGTACATATACATGCTATTGTGTCACTGTTATAGAACATATGTTGGTAGTAATAGTCTACACAATCCCGGAACATGTCCAACAGCATGCATGGATATCCCCAATAACACAGAATGTCAGATGTGCAGCAATCACAAAGCAGCCATACCACAGGCATATATGGAACCTTAGTGGCCCTGACAATGGCATGCAGGTGAATAGTCTGTAACAGGCCAGCAATGATAGTGTCCACACAGGGAACATGGCTACAAACACATAGCAGAAAGTGTGGTACAATACAATATCTGTCCCACTGGTAGGTAAGTTGTAGCCATACCTAATGAGTTGTGTGTACAGTTTGTTGTCACTGATATAGTGGGGAGTGACAGAAATGTGTATTAAGAACTGTGGTAACCTTGCTGTATGAGTTGCTCAGACCTGTTTCCATCTTTATGTCTTTCAGCAAAGATGTCACATGCACGGCTACCATCTTATTCATCTGCCAAAAATGAAGTACTACTCACCTATTTAATCCAGCCACTACCTTGTCCTGCTTGGCCGGGCCACCCATGAGCAGCAGGAGCAGACTACCATGTGGAACGACCTAGTCCACAGGGTCAGTGATGTCGGACTGCACAACCGCAGTTATAAGCAGGTCCAGCATCATTGTTCTGACCTGCTTCGCAATGCCCATCAGCGTGCTGCTGCAGTCCGGGGTATCATCTCACCACAGGGGAGGCATGCCATCCATCCCCCTGACACGTGTGGAGGAGCTCCTGTTCAGTCTCGTGGCACCTGCCTGTCCATCCAGCCATCAACCGCCGGACACCTTTGTGGAGGTGGGTGCCACACACACAACAGCCGAGGAGCATGCAGGTAAGGCCACAGGGCATATCAGTAGGCCACTGTCACATATACATCTGCATCAGTACAGGTAGATCATGCATATCTGATATGTCATAGATATATTGTCTTGCTGCATAGTAGTGATAAACGGATATCCATATGTGGTAGTATTGTGGAAATGTACCATTGATGTATTGTAATACTGCATCCATCCTGTAGCACTGCCACAGGTGTGGCCACTGACATTGCATCTCTCACCCTCTTACGTAGGTCCCTCTGGAATACCAGCAAGGCAGAAGCCTGTAGCTGGTGAGTATGGTTTATGTAGATGCTTCTAAAACACCGGGCATGTAATGGCGATAGTATATTTCATACACACATCTAACACACCTACCCAGAATGCATGCTGTATATGTGCACGTATTGTTGCTGTGAAATGCACGGCATTGCAGAGGTGACCATGGTGGGGTATTGGAAGTGTATGTCAGACACCTGCATGTTATCTAACATCCTGTCATTGCAGAATGTGTCCACAAGGAGTAACATAATGGTGGGAGACATGGTCTACAGTAGGGACATGTTTGGAACAACACCCATATAGAGTGCAACACCAATGTATATACCTGTAGGACAATGGCAACTGCTGCAGAGATACACTATGGCATAAGGCAATACAGTAGTCCACATTATCATCTGGGACTAGGCTGTAACATGTGGTGTTCAGTGTATGGGACACTGCAAAGTGACACACATGTGTAGGGCTTACATGTCATGTATCTGTAAAAATGCCAAAGGAGGGGGGGGTCTCAGCATGACACACCAGTGCACTGCAGCAGGGATCCTAAGGATGCTAAGAATGGCTATATCTACACATAGTCAGGTTCAGGACTTGTGACAGACATAATCCTACCCCCACAGCAATAGTGATGGCAGTGTGTGAACACCAAAGGATGTGTACATGAGCAGACCTTGCAATCATGCAGATTAGGGGACATGTGTAGGGCAGATGGAACATACACTGGCAATTGCAGACAGCCCACGCTGGTATACCCCCGTCAGGAGTAGTGACTGCTGTAGTACACACAACAAGAGGTGCAACAAACCATCATAGCACACATATATCCACACAGAGTGTATGCATTGCAGTCAGCATCTCCAAACCTAACACATTCTGTATACACTGCATGTGAACTTACAGGACATATGTCACATATCGAGCTCATATACTGTTAAGATATGCAGTGATGTGGTCCCAATGCAGATCACGGATGGCTGCGTCATATCAAGAAGGGTGTGTACACCCCACATAGCCATGGTATGCTCTGATGGTTGTTAGTGTAAGAGTATTGGATTGGTCATACATGGACCGCTGCTGTTGAGAGCTGTAAATCAGACATCAGGCATTCACAAATGACATCTGTCCACATATCATCCCAGGTATGTTTTGCGGAAAAACATAGGGGCTGTGAGCATTAAAGCTGACATAACTGACACAGTACTACACATTCTGCAATGGGTTGTACACCTGGGAGGTGTAGTGCACAATACATGACAGGGTGCAGAACAGGTGCACAGCAATACTGTGTACATGGGTGCAGTGGTATCCAGAGGAAGGGGCATCACCTATTGACACAGCACATGCATCACACACATGTATACTGTTACTAGCATGGATTGACTATAGCTGCACTGCATGCTGTTGTGTACCATATGTTATGCATTTTGACAGATGGGTAATTGGAGGACTGTGTGTACTATCATTGTGCAACCTCACCTGTGTGTGTGTGTGTGTGTGTGTGTGTGTGTGTGTGTGTGTGTGTGTGTGTGTGTGTGTGTGTGCGTCCAGGTGGTTAGTTAGTTTGTCTGTAGGGTCACTTTGGTGAAGTGGAGGCAAGTTGATGCATGTAGGATGCATGTGTGCATGTGTGTGTTTGTTGGGTGGCCGTGTGTGCACATGTGTGATTGTGGGGTGTTCATACAGCAGGACTTCCCTTTGGGACCACGCAGCACATGCACATGGACTGTCACATTACACACCAGGAATACTTGTCAAGTATGTAATCACAAGACAGCTGATAGTATAATAAGGTCTGTAGCATGGAACAGGCATTGAGAGGGAAGGTAGACACCAGACCACAGCAGGGATATGACCAGAAGGGTACTTGTGGGTGGTGTTTGCGTGAGCATGGGTGCATGTGTGCTATGGACACTACTTGCATCTGACACACAGATATACATGGGGCATTCCAGTCATGCTGGCATGTGCAGGTACAGCAGCTGTAGTGTACTACAGCAGTATGTGACCTATATTCCCAATTGTGCACATATTTTGCCCACGGGATGGCATTAACAAGTTGTGTGGTATAATATTAATACATTTACTGGACCTTACACTGATTGTAATGGATGATATATTTCTTTACACATCAGATTGATGCATATCTGCTGTGGCTAGGTGATGCATTGTGTTGCATACAGTGTGCCAGGTGCCCTTTTATAGTCTTATATATTGATTTTATGTTGTTGCTGTGCAGAACATGGTTCATTGGATAGAGAGTGAGCAAGGCACTTTCAAGCAGTTGTGGGGTGAGCAGTAAGAAGTGGCAATTACAGTGTTTCACTCTCGGTTAGCTTATAGGTTGCTAAACTTTCATAAGCTGTGCTTACCCTTCTGAAAACCCACTTTCAAATGCTGAAATGTGCCTTATTCCGTCTGTAGACCCCTGACCTTTGTTTTGGCTAGTAACAAAATAAAAGGCATTTACTAGGAAAAACCCACAACCATTCACATCACAGCATATGTGATTTGCCACTAAGCCATCTCAGATATACATATCATTTATGTATTCACAAACGGTTCTAGGATGGAAGATCGAAACAGACAAGACCGACGCGAAAACACCGACACGGAAATGATCGACACTACAAACCACAGGTAAGGGGTTTAAAGCATCAGCTCCTACCATGTTCAGGTAAGGTGGCAGTGTTATGCATGTGTTAAATTTAAACCCCTTACCTGAACATGGTAGGCTTGATTAGCGAATTTTAAACCCCTTACCTGGTTTGTAGTGTCGATCATTTCCGTGTCGGTGTTTTCGCGTCGGTGAAGTCGGTGTCGGTCTTGTCTGTTTCGATCTTCCGTCCTAGAACCTCACAAACATAACATCCAGTACAATCATACAACACTACAGAAAATGTACTTCAACATGTAGATGAATGTGTGCGAGTAATTATTATAATCTGTGCTCAGGTACAACATATTGTATTATTTATGTTAGTATATATATATATATATATATATATATATATATATATATACATACATAGCAGTTCAGTGATATCTGTACTGTATAATGTTAAATGTGCCATACGACTTGTTCAGACATATTTTTGTATTTATGTCTTCCAGGGATCATGGCCCACCACAGGAACCCAAGCTACAGTAAGGCTGAAGATGATATCATCACTAGCATTATGATTCAGCACTACCATTTATTCTTTTCACGAACCAGCCAGGACGAGCAGGAGCATACTGCAATGTGGCAAGATCTTGTCCATAGGGTCAATGAGGTAGGCCTGCATAACTGCACATATGAGCAGGTACGCCGCCACTGCAGTGATCTTCTCTGACATGTCTGTCAGCGTACCGCTGTTGTGCGTACGGAACAGCTTGCAACAGGGGGTGGTGTTAGCATCCATCCCCCCCTCACCACAGTGGAGGAGCTGCTCATGAGCCTGGTGGCACCTGCCCAACAACAACATCAGCAGACATACACCAGGATGTAGGTTGGAGCCACCCAGCAAGCACACATGGAGCATGCAGGTAACATGGCATATCTGTAGACTACTGTTATCTGTATTGGTAGAGCATGCATATGTGAGATGTGGAGTGTGTTGTTCAAAGATGTGGAGCCTGTTGTTGTGCAATACTTATCATTTGGAACATAATCTGTAGCCCTGTGAATGTAAACTTTTGTTGTACTGTAAGATTGCAAAAACACAGTAGCAATTTCACAATTGTGGCCACTGACAAACTGTCTCATCTCTATGTAGGTACTACTGGGGTGACGTCAAGGCAGCGGACAGATGCTGGTGAGTGTGTTCTACATTTATTATTGGAAATAAAAAGTGCATGTCATAGTTAAGGTGTAGGTCATGTACACATGTACACACCTACACATAATGCATGTTGTGCATGTTTGGTGAAAGAGCACGCATATCTCACTAATGTAATTAGCAGCCTCAAACACATGCAATACCCAGACCATCTCAAACAAATGTGGCTAGACTGTAGTGACCATTGGATAGGCACAGTTGATACTCAACATCCACATAACATACACATCTATGTCATACACAGAGCATTTTAACATGCTACACATAAAGGATTACCAAACCCTCTGTAAAGACACACTCCACTATCCAAAATCTCATCCACACATTACACAGAATATACCTGAGGGGTAGAAGCCTATCCTGGGGCATTTAAACACTCTGCTACACACTACACATTCATGTCAGAGAATGCTCCTTATTGGCCTTCTTACAAAATCATGTAACAACTGGTTGTGAAATGGTGAATTTAACCAAGGTAGTACAGTTCCAGCACAACATGATTTGTGCTGGTTTGTGAAACATTTGTAGCCTTGAGTGACCACCTGATGCCTCATGATGATGGCCTATGGTACTATACCCCATCCAGTTATTGTAACCACAGTACTAGACATAGCTGTCATTGCTACAAACCATAATGATGCGTGTGTGCACACATATGCACCTCTAAACAGTATGTATACCAATCACCATTTGCACAACTGACACGTATATGTCTTGTGATGCTATTGAGTGGCTAAGTCATATGACACATATTGGGTACGTGTAGTGTTTAAATATGCAGTCGTGTTTTAGCATGCCATGTCATGGATGAGACTGGCATGTCCACAATATGATCTATACTCACCATAAGTACCGTACATTGGGTATGTGGCCGAACGGTATTCTGTCAGTTATCCATGCACCACTGATGATTTTGTGTGAATACTCATCATGGATGTGCTAAAAATGTGTCCACAATTAACATGTGTCCACAATTATTTGGGAAAGACACAGAGGCTGTAATTAGCATTGGATACCTATCTGACACACAGATACACATCCAGCAATGGTATGTACACCTGTGAGTTATGGTGCACATTACATCACAGGGTTATGAATACTTGCACAGCAATGTTGTGTCCATGTATGCATTGTGTTCCAGGGGGAGGGCCATCACCTAATAACAAAACACATGCATCAAAGCCATGTATACTGTTAGTAACAAGGATTGACTACACTTGCACTGCATGCTGTTGAGCAACACATGTCCTGCATGCTGACAGGTGTGATATGACTGTTTTGCTTGTGATACTGTACTCCACCATCACCTGCAATTGTGTATGTTCTGTGATTGCTGGTGTTGTGTGTGTCTGCTTTTGGGAGGAGTGTAGTTTTTTGTGTGTGCATGTGTGCATGTGTGCATGTGGTCTGAAGTCTTGTTCAGGTCTTAAAGTGTGTTTCCTGTTTTCCTCTCACAGGTGGTGAGGTGGGGTTGGTTCAGTACAGCAGGGAACCTGATGTCACTGAGATTGACAGTGATCATGAGGATAGGTGTGTTGAGGCACAGGCAGGTTTGTCAGGGTCAGTTGCTGGGCCACCAATTGACAGTACATAAGTCTCCACCCCATCCATGCACACAGTCATACTGTCTGTACATCCATCATCACCATTGCCCTTAGCTGAGGGACAGTGTATGGTTGGCACTGGCCAGGACAGTGTGGTATCTATGGCACATGTATCAGAACACAGAAGCCATAGCCAGATGTCTGGAACGATACCACATCGGCAGATGCATAGGGGTTCTCTTCAGAGTACTGCTGGTCATCATGCCTCTGGCAAACATGCCACACCTCTTTCTACCAGACTGTCATGGAGGCACAGACACAAATGGAGCGGCACACTAGACAGGGGCTAAGGGCACAGAGGGCTCATTACACCTCTGTAAATGACAGTATCCGTGACCTAGCAGGTGCCATACTACACTGAGGTCATTGATAGACATTGGGGTGAGACATTGGATGTCCTCAACAATGTCATGTCCATGTGTCAGGACATTGTGTGATGGTTGAGAAGTCAACGTGGATGTATGCCAGCAACATCACCAGCTAGAGTTCGCCGTGGACATCCAGCAAGTCACAGCCCCTCCCAGAGTGCCAGTACCAGCCCCAGCAATGTTGGGGGGGCTGTCCATAGACCATTCTAGCAGACCACATGTACGTGGCTCTGGCCAGTCCCAGCAGGGACCTGGATCCAGTGGACATTTGTCAACCTCTGAGGATAGTACCCAAACTGGATTAGTACCTGATACTGTCTGTAGCACCCCTGCCAGGCACAGGTTCCGTATCCATGGCCAGAGACGGTGATTTGTAAAGCCTGCCAGGTACAGTCTGCAGCTGTCTCACAAATCTCTGTATATGGCAGCCACATGGTGGAACTGTGTGCATGCAGACACACACATAAACCAGAAACCTAGGGCAAACACATACCCGCAACCATGATGTCAACATTGGCCCATAACAGTACTCATGGCCCTCACACACACACACACACACACACACACATGTTGATTGTATGGCTCAGTGTAGGCCTCTGGCAAACCAACAACACACCCTGTGCATATGATGAAACCTGTGCCACCTCCTGTCATCTGTAACATTGATGCAGGAACAGGCTAACATGGTGATGATGCACAGGGTGACTTTAATAAAGTATAGCAATGGTTGGATGTGTAGCATGTTGTCAGCAGTAAAGTGTAATGATATCCTTGAAGGTGTAGCTTAGCAGGCATGATGCATTAAAGCTGTAATTAGCAATGTTGTATTGTTTTCACCAGTGTTTATTCCATTTGTGTTTTGTTTGCCCATGTGCCACTTGGCTGATGTGTGTAGTTGTGTCAGCATGCATTATACAGTGGACAGTAAGCGTGGGGTGTGTGCAACACAGGTTTACAGGTCTCCATTTGTGAACATGGTGGAGGTGCACTGTCTGCATGTACATGCATATTGGACATATGGGCAGGGTGACATGCCCTGTACTGGCCAGTGTTAACACTCCATAGTTTCTATTCGTGGCCAGTATGCATTGTACTACACACATTTTGGAACTTGAGTACGCATGTGTGTGTATGACACAGGTTGACACTGTGCTGTGGGTGATGCTGTTGTTGCTATCTGTCATTGGTTTGCATTACTAAGGTTAACACTGTCCCAGCTGCATAATCCTTTAGTAATGCACACTATTCACCTACAGGGTTGCATGGACCATGCTATCACAAACACAAGAAATACTCACTTATACAGTAAATGTGCATTAGTCTCATGGACCCCTGCCATAAACTAAATATATAATAGAAGGTGTGAAGTTGTACCAAAAAAGAGTTACATACCAAGAAGGGATAACCTCTTTTGTTAGTATCATTGGGAAAACACAAGCCCTCATTAATCAATCATCATGCGTGCAGTCTATAGCACCCACTAATTCAGGGTATTCTGCTATTTGGTGGAATGGTTGCATATTGCTGGCCAACACCTCACGGGTGCTGGGGAAATATATGTGCTCACCAGCATGTGCTGACATGGCATCCAGGAACTGGTGGAGTACCCTGGTTGCTGATGCCTGTGAAATCCCCATCATATCATCAGTTGGTCTTTGGAAGTTACCTGTAGCTAGTATTCTGAGGCCAACACATTCCTTGGTATCCACTGGGATGGGTTCCCCTCTGTTGGATCTGTGTGTGAGGCATGGCTGGCACAGCTCAACAATTTGCTGTAGGAGGTCCCTGTCCACCATATAACACTCCACTAACTCCAGCTCATGTAGCCCCAAGTAGGTTACCCTGGGTCTGTACACTCTTCTCAGTCTCCTCACTGTGGGTTGCTCAGCAGCATTCACAACATCACCACCCTCAGCACCATGCACATGTTGGTTTATGATAGCAAGAGCAACCCCTAACATTTTGTCTGACTTAAGCTTTTTCAGAATTCCCTCTTTGTATACAACAGTGTTGCAGAGTTCTTGAGAAAAAACAGGGGGGAATGGTGTTTGCAGAGTTTAAAGTGCTGGGCTGGACTGGGCTAGTCTGCTGCCTGTCTAATTGGCTGATTCTTATATATTTCACCTGGTAGCTCTGCTAGTTCTCCTTGCCTTTCTGGTTCACCCAGGGGAAGCACCGTGCCAACACGCGCACATGCACGCAAACACGTGCACACACTGTGTGCATGTTTGCAAGGAGTTTCCTATCTTATAACAGTGTGCACCTTGGGTTTGAGGTTTTCAAATAGGACAACTGTAGACATGTCTCTTTGCAAACCTGAGCAACTCAGGGCAAACACGAGCCACTGTGCTAGAATTAGCTTAAAGCCTGTCCGACACACACCCTCAGGATTTCACCTATATTCTAGCCTTACACTCACCTACTCCAAATCTTACACTCTTGGGACATGCCTCACATGCTGGGGAAAATTGGGATTCACAGTCCTTATCCTCATTTGCATATGATTGCCTAGTAATGCATGGTTACATCTCTCAAACTGAGCTTGCCCCCCTTAGCAACCACTAGTCAGTAGCCATGTTGTCTTCAGCCTGCCATTCACCTGCATGGCAGAATAAGCTTTTTAGTGAAAATGCCTATTTTTGGCTTTTTGTAAATAATTTTCTTGTTTTTTTTTTAAGCGCTGCACGTTTGTGCGGTGCTGCGTTATGCTTAAACATCGGAGATCAGGGAAAAAAGTTAAATTTTTATGTTTTTAAACATTTTACTCTGCCAATGGCCTTATATTTGGCCATTGGCATGCTTCCTCAATGGTATGCATCCTTTATTTGGAGCTGTCATAGCTCCATTTAGCTATTTGCAGAAATGTACTCTGTTACCAATGGAGTACATTTCTGCAGGTAACACTAACCTTCCACGGACAGGTTAGTGGTTGCTGGATCTCAAATTTATCTCATTTGCATGGATTTCACCAGCAAATGAGGTAATTTTCATGCCATGATGCTGTCCGTGCAAGACTAGCTTTAGCAGCTCTCGTGCATGCCCCTGGATCACACGGTAGACATCTTGCCTGTGTGACATCATACACTACTCTAACACTCCGTGCAAGCTTTTGAGAATCCGTGGGTTATATTTCACTTATTCTGATATTAAATGTAACCATCATTTTAAAATGTTCAGATATAGTTAATTTCTCTGTCTCTCTTTTTAAAATGATTCCCATGCTTCTATTCCATTATGGTAGCAAAGAAGCAGAATGTGACTAGAAGATGACAACCACAATGTCCTCCAAGGCTGACCTTAACAATTTTGAACCCCTGGAAAGATTAAACTTCCCCCTAGATGATGCTGTAACTCATTTCATGAACCCATTCATAAGCATACTAAATGAACTAGCCCCTATTAGAAGAAAAATAATCAAAACTAATCCTGCCCCTGGCTCATAGAAGAGATCAGACAATGCATGTTATTAACATAATGGTTAAGGTGTTTATATTACCAGCACAAGGTGGATGGTTTGATTCTTACCTTTGAGGGAAATTAACTAGGCTTAAAATGGCCAACAAAGGCAGCTAGCCTAGTATTTACCTATGAGAGAAGGTGTGGCAAATATGGCCCTAAACCAAATGTCAGTATACCTGGCAAAACTTTTGACATCTCTGAAACCTCTCTAAACAAAAAAGTTAGAGAGAGAAAATTTCATACTACTCAACCCTGAAGGGCAGGCACTAATATCATCCACAAAAAGATTCACTCCCCAGCATCCACAAAAAGATTCACTCCCCAGTTAAACTACCTGAGCTTCCCCAGCAGTCAGCAATAGCAACTCTAATTCTACACTGCCCTATTCAACTGCCATTTTACTCAGTCTGTACTCTCATTACTGAAAAGCCCACCTACCATACCCATCACCCCTTGGTATCTCTACAAGCCAAAATATTCATCTAACCCCTTTCTCCCTCCAAGAAGTACCTACACCCATCATTAAAAAGTACATACTTCAACTTAAAACTGAAGCCCAATGCAGCTGACAATTTACCCAAGTGTCTTAAACTAACAGCTGACTGTACAGCATATCTCATATCTATACTTATTAGGCAATCTATTACAGAGAACCATGTTACCATAATGTGAAAAAATGCACATCATGTGTCACTGTAAAGGAGGTCCCCTACTGACATCTTTAATTTCAGACCCATAGCTGTTCTACCACCCTTGTCTAAAATCTTGGAATAATGCACACCATGTCCAACATCTACATTATCTCATCAGTAATAATCTACTCTCCACACCCAGCATGGCTTTAGACCATTCCCCAGTACTACCATAGCTCTACTCAGTTTTACCAGTACCACCAGTACCAACAGAAATGTTGGCAACTTAGTGTCATCACTCTTCCGAGATACATTCAGAGTATTCAACAATGTCTTGCATCTAAAACTACTCCTTGAACTTACTGGACCTCTCTCATTTTACTCTATCCTGGTTTCACAGCTATCTTACTGAGAGACTCAGGCTTTAAAATGGAAACAAATGACATCCCTTCTTAACAGTTTCAGATGGTTTACCTCAAGATTCAGTTGTAGGTCCCTTGCTGTTTAACATCCTTACCAACAAGCTCCACAAAGCAGTCACACATTCACAATGTGTCCAAATATGCAGATAATGCTATTCTGATATCCAGAGCTCAAAGCTTCACCAAACTTCAAAAACTCACACAAGACTCATCTTTAATTGAATCCTGATTGACAGAGAGCCAATTTCTGTTAAATGCCAAAAAAAAAGTTATGCTTTTTCCTCCTAAAATCTTTTCTGCCCCCAAATTAGCTCAGCTACTAACACATTAACTGAGACTGTAATCAACAAAAAATTAATTAGGATAACTTGATCATGAGTTAAAATTCAACGTACATATCTCTCAAGAAATTAAAAAACTCAGCAAAAATGTAGCTTCCTCTGTCGTTGCAAACCTTTTCTCACAGACTCTTCTCGAAAATGTTTGGCATCTTCTTATCTCAATAAAACAAACAACAATTGACATTTGGTAACTGGGAAAGTCCACTGGGTCAGAAACCCATTGTCAGTTGAGGTGTGGGGAGAAAATCTCCAAGAATGGTTACAAAACAAGCCCCTGGATTTATTATTCTTCCATGCAGGACTAGCTTAGTCCTGCATGGAAGCAGACATTTAGGAGCAGGACGGCAGTGCACCATGCATATTAATAAAGGCAAGCTGCCTGAGCTCTTAATCTTACACGGAGCATGTAAGAGTGCAGGGGGCATATCTGAGAACAGAGCTCTCAGAATATACATGCCCGCACCATAAAGAACTGCAGAAAGGCAAAAAGGAATGAGCGAGACCACTCATAGTTGTCCGCATATCCCCAGCAACATTCCCCCACATATATAACAGCAATAGTAAATACAAATCAAATAAACAAACCTTTTTTTTTATTAAGAATCCAATCAAAGCTAACCGTAGGTGCACAGGTGTGCTCATCGCTTAGCTACAGTTAATGCAGCTTAAATGGCTGAAGAGGATAACAAGGAAGATATATGCCAATAAAGCAGTATAGCAATAGTGTAGTGAGCAGAGAATTTGTCTTACAAGCAGACATTCCTGGTTCGAGTCCCACTGCAGCACAGTCCTTTTTACATAGCAAATCACGCTATGACCAATATTTTAGTTGCATAACCCACTAAATAACATATTTGTGAACTGGAGTACTGCATTAAATGCACATGTGAGGTGTCGGTGTCATAATGTTGCAAAGTCCCCAGATAAGCACATGTGCCCCATACAGTATAGGTACACAGGAATCATGGATACAAATGAAAGGTAAAATATGTAATGAATGACAACTCCATACAGCTTCCAAATCCTCCACCTTCCCAAGAACCATTACATATGACTGTCTAAATCAGTGCAATTGTAAGCGTGAGTAAGAACTAGTAAGCAAGTGTAAGCACCAATAAGCAGTAGTAAGCATATTTAAGCACTAGTAAGTGAGTTTAAGCCCGTTTGCGTGGGGGTAAGCAATGCACACACAGGTTAAACAATTTTGAAGCTAACTCTCTGTAACCATATTTAACCAGAGGTTATCATTGCTTACCCTTGCACAAACCCACTTATAACCACTCAAAAGTGCCTTAATTCCTCTGTATCCAACGGCCCTTGTACTGCCCAGCAAGAAAATAAACAGCTTTGCAGGTCTTGAACCCAGAACCCTACATACTATAGTTACAGTAGTTGACCACCAAGCCATCACAGCAGTACAAATGAATGAGGTATCAGCAAACAAGTCCTCACTATAGTAAAATAAAACTGAACCTGTGAAAGGAATCAGTATAGAGTTATATGTTCTATAACCCACTATATAACATAAATATGTGAAATGGAGTATAGCAGTAAGCCCAGATGTGAGGTGTAATTGTAATAGAGTGTTGAAGTCCCCAGTAAAACACAAGGACACCATACAGTGTATGTACACATGAATCATGGATATCAGGCATATATATAAGATGTAATGAATAAGAAATCAATGTCAAAAAGAAAATATAATGTAAAGTCTAATGTAAGCAATGATAAGCATTGCACAGGACAGCTTAGGAGGTGTAAGCAATGTGTACGCCAACCTAATCAATGTGCCCAGTGTTATACCCCTTTAAACAATGCCAACCTTAGGTAAGCAGGTTTGCCCATAGCCTAGCCTTTTCAAAACTGGCCAATCACGGGAAAGTGTGGGAAATCAGTCCAACTTAAACCCAACAGGCGGGAATACATATCATAACTGGTTGTAGCTTCCCCTTGCAGGCACTATGGCAGAAAGGGGAGAAGGTGTGCGCTTCCAGGCGCAGTGCTGGTGCATCCAGGAGTCCAGAGTCATGGCAGGACTCCTTGTCAAAGACCATGAGCAGAGACTGCTGCAGGGCAAGTACCAGGGTTCCCAATACAAGGTGGAAGCCTGGGACAATCTCTCCTGTGACCTCACCAGTGCCACTGGCATACCCCGAACTGGTGAGCAGGTCAGGCATCACTATACAGACCTGAAGCGGCATAAGGGGAACCTCTTGGAGTAGTGGATCCAAGGGGCTAGAATGGCAGGGGTTGTCCCAGCTGTGTGTAAGTATCACTCCACTATGTGTGTAATAATTGCCAGCTCATGTATGTCATGGATAGGTATAGCTAAATATTCATCTTATGCCCTCCACAGCTGCACATGAGTGGGCCACAAACCAGGAGGCCCACAGAAGTCACCTGGAGAGGTTGCGATGAAAGGCAGGTCAGTAATACTCTTGCATGTACTGTCATAGGAAATAAATCTAAAAGTATTAGTAAATTAATTGCCTGTATAAAGCCTGTATTGTGCAATGCAAGTACTGCATACACCGGAGAATATGGCAGGAAGAGTCTTATATAGTTTGTATGTAAATAAAAGCGTAATAGCCTGACAATAAAAGTCTAACTGCTGGACTGCATGCGTATACTCTGGTATCATATGGTAATGTTGCTTTGCAATCACGTAATAGTACTATTGTATTAAGCACTGTTACCCACACTGTGCACCATAAATAGAATGTGTAGGAATACCTGTAAATGAGTGGTGTAATCCCCAGAGGCCATTTAGTACAACTGAGAGGGGCATAGACAGAAAACAGTGAAAAGGCAGACAGCAAAATCCAAATAGCACGTGCAACTGATAAGTGAACTGCTGTATTTTTAGCACACACAGCCATGGTTCGAATCCTGGCAATGGTAGTAGTCTGCATACAGAATCATACCCCACAACTGTACAGATATGTCCAGAATGTCCAGTAAAGTGGCCCATATCTGCTGCCTGTCAATCTGTCCCCCTAGGAAATCAGTGGGATGAGCAAACAGGAAATACAACCGATTGACACACATCTATAAGAAAAAAGCTGGCACACTAGCAACTCCCTAAAACCATATGAGAGTAAGAAGCCATGTATGTCCCATTTACACCCCTATGTTGTCAAGCTATGACGAGAGTGTGTACAGTAACAGAGTGAGATGTATGTGCATAATAGTAATGTGGAATCTGGTACTGTGTATGGCAACATTCAAGTAATGCTAACAAACATTTCTCCCACAGGTCTGTCAGATACCAACACTGTGCCCAGAAATACAAGAATGATATCCTATACTGGTACTGTTTACTTTGGAATTGTATGGCATTGTGACTAATGCAGTTGCTCAAAATAATGAGGTAGTACTCATCACTGTCACCCACACTATCCTACAAATTTATAACTTTCTAGGAAATCCTGTATGAGAGTGTTGTAATGCAAGGTCAGAATGCAAAGCCACAGGAAAATTATAAGACAGAAAGCAGATAGGAGATATACAGCAATATCTATATAGCACACACAACTCTGATGGACAGTGTTTAAGTTGTAGCAGACACAGCCATGGCCTGAATCCTGGGAGTGAAAGTAGGCTGCATATAGAATCATACACAATCAATCCCACAACTGTACAGATAAGACCAGAATGTCCTGTATATGGGCCCATATCTGCTGTCTATCACCCTGTCCCCCTGGGAAGTCTGTGGGATGATCCCAGATGTCTAGGCAGCAAACAGGGAATTCAACTGATTGTCACACATCTATGAGAACAAACCTGTCACTCTAGCAACTCCTGAAACTGTTATGAGAGTAATAAGCCAAGTATGTCCTATCTACACCCCAGAGTTGTCAAGGTGTGAACAGAGTGTGTACAGTAACAAAGTGAGATGTATGTGCATAATACTAATGCGTAATCTGGTACTTTGTGTTGCAACATTCAGGTAGTGCTAACAAACATTGATCCCACAGGTACATTGGATACGAACACTGTGCCGAGAAAAATAGCTTGATACACTATACTGGTACGTTTTACTCTGGTATTGTATGGAATTGTGAGTGCTGCAGTTGCTCTGAATAATAAGGTATCACTGATCACTGTCACCAACACTGTGCTACATAATATGACTGTATAGGAAAGCCTGTATAAGAGTGTGGTAAGTCACTAAAGGTTGAAGAGGGCAATAGTCTAGATATGTCCTGGTTCACCTGCATGTGGTCAAGACATGGCCAGATTTTGTGCAGAAAGAGATGGACAGCTATGTGCACAACATCAACCTGGAATCTGGGAGTATGTGCCGAAACAGTTAGTGTTAACAAACATTTCCTCCACAGGTATACCAGGTAAGAGGTGTATACTGCAGGTAAAACCAGTTCATGTATAATGATGACAACAGCCATATCACTGTCCAAACTAAGGCTATAGGGTATTGTAGTAATACTTGTAAGGTACAGATAACAGCACTGACTAGGAAAGTAATGTGGACTACAGGAATATGCTAGTTGTTAATTGACATCTTCCCCCCACCATATCTCCAACAATAAACAATGTAGCCACCTCAACTGGTATGTAATGACTGCACTATTCTGTTGGGACATATGTCCTATTGGTGGATAATTATTTTAACCTGTTTCCATGCATGTACTATATTGAAATACTCCAACATTGCTGGCATGGTGCCATCAATGTACCTGCATGCTGTTCTTATTACCACTGTGGTCCCATATATATGCATGTGTTCCGTTTGCTATGCAACTGTTCCGTATCTGGTATCTGGGTTAATGGGAATATCTATGCATGCTGTTATACCTAACCCTGGAATGTGTTGACTATTACTAACCCACATATGATGATAAAATTTAAACACTATAGCACGTTTGGGAAGGCCGGTCCCAGCTGACCCACCTGTCCCACCTCAGCTGGACATGGCACTGGGAACCAGCATGTCTGGGGCCAAACCCAGGGCCTCCTTGTCTGTTGGTCCTGCACCACTTCGGGTGAAACCACCTGAGAGGATGGGGCTCGTCCCCACTGGGAGCGGGCATGGACAGGAACCTGTCGTCTGTCACCAGTTCCGGGTCGTGGTGAGTAGCAAGCTCCGCAGGGATGTCGGAGATCTGCTATGCCAGCTCAAGGGCTGTGTGTCACAACTAAAGGATCAGCCTGGCTCTGCAACTCAGCACCTAGCACAGCCACCTTCGGGGTTTTGAAAGTGCAGTGGTGACTGCCCATGGGTGGAGATCTCAGTCCTACTGTTTCCAATAGGGGACTCATGAGCTTCCAATGTCTCAACACCCCTCCACATCAAGGTGTCTACCCCTGCACATGTCATATATTGCCCCTGTATACGTCTTGTTTGTCTTGTCTGTTAACCTACCTGATCTATCTCCCTAAATATACCTACTGTCCCTCCCCAAACAACCTACTCTCACCTGAAAAAAAGGGCAATCTGCTACCCCCAAAACATCTTGCCCCATACATAACTGTCCATTTTGCACATGTGTCCACTGGCCACATGTAATCTGGTCTAACTGGCATCACAACATATTATTGTCCTCACCCCTCTCTCAGGGGTTTGAGTGTCTAAATCTACCTCCAAAGACAGTGTATCTGCACAGCTGTTGCTGTAGATGAAATAGGCAACTATGGACCTTCCCTACACCTTTCCTGCACATCCCTAGGTATCTTCACTATTGTCTTTCCCTCTTTGTGCCCCTTTTTCACAACTTTCCTATCAACCCTTTTTTCTTTTCTTTTAAAGAAATTAGCATGGGGCTAAGCGGGAGTAAGAACTTTTAAGCAGCAGTAAGCGGGTTTAAGCCTTTTTGTGTGGGGGTAAGCAATGCCTACACAGGTTAAGCAACTGAGAAGCTAAATCAGTATAAGAGTCTGGAACCGGAAATTAGTAGTACTTACCTCCACGCAAACCCACTTACAACTGCTTAAAAGTGCCTTAATCACTCTGTATCCAATGGCTCTTGTTCTGCCCAGCAACAGATTAAACAGCCTTTGCAAGGGCCGAACCCAGGAACCTGCACACCATAGCAAATGTGATTTACCACTAAGCCATGTCAGCTAAACATAACCCTGATGTTTTCACAAACCTATCATCCAGCAGCGGCATTCAACAGTACAGGGAATGTATTTCAACATGTAGATATATATGTGTTTGTGTATATGTATATATATATATATATATATATATATATATATATATATATATATATATATATATAAATACATATAACATATCTATAAATGTATATATATATATATATATATATATATATATATCTATATAATATATATATAAACATATATACATACATCTGCATACATCTATAGATATATATGTCTATATATACTATATATACAGCAATTTATATATATGTAAGCAGACATATATATCTACATAAGTATATATGGACATACATCTCTAGATAAAAATGGGAACTTAACAAAAACATATATATCCACATACACCATTAATGGCGTTGAGAGGCCCCACACAACATACGTCTTGTATGAATAGGTATCCCCCCACAGCCAAACACGTCTGCCCTGCAATAGACTGCCAACTGTTGCAGATCCCATAACCAGGACTTGACACGACATGGGTACAAGATGTTAACAGTACTCCATCCCATCTCTATGATGTCAGTCTGGTATCAGTAACATATCATGCAGTACAGTCTGGCTCTCATAGGGAATGTACAATGTGGAAGCAATCAACATCCCTAGGATACATATATACAGACACATATATGGAGATACAGATACACACACACACACACACACACATATATATATATATATATATATATAGATATGTAACTACACATACACACACAGAGATATGTATAGGAAGATACATATGTAGAAGGTGCACACAATATGGAACAACCACTATGCCTACAGTTACCACCTTACCAACTGGACACTGTATGAGCCACCCATACAAATGACAATCGTTGCCTACAACATATACCCACATAGAGGTCAAAGGATATAACACCACACACAGGTTTGCATACATTGGAAAGCTTTATTTGTGTACTATTACAGTTGTATATGCCATGTCATATAGCTGTTTAGACACTGACATCCATATAAACAGAGTAATGCAACTGTGAAACAGTTATACTAATACAGTAGACTGGAAAGGTTTACATATGTTGCTAACCAGGCCGAGGCCTTCAAGTAGTACAATAGTAAAGACAGACTGGGCCACAGGATACCAAACAATCAACAGTAAGTAATGCAGATGTATAGGTCAGCAGCCTCTGTCTACACTCTGTACACAATCCGTATAGGGTAAAGACCTCAGTTGACACAATGGGATGTAACTGTTACATAACAAGGCATAAATGACACCATCACAATCACAGTGACAAACAGAACAGTCTGTATGGCAGGAGGCAGTAGGTCTGCATTTACCCAAGGTGGATTGTATGGTAATGTACATCCAGACACCTTAAGGCAGCTTACCGCTGATACCCCCAAGTATTGTAACAGCCTAGGTTAGTTATGGTGCATCCCCCCAGACTCAATAATACAGGGCCATATGCCACTGTTACAGACACTGGCCTCTGGAGTGCATAAGGGCACACATGTATTGTGTAGGTTAAGCCCACACATATATGGCCTCAACCACACAGTTTGTGTGGGGGACACAACAGCAGTGGACTGATGACAGGAATGGAAGCATGACATACTCACAGACCACTACAGAACAATCTCTGACAGCATGTCATATGTGCAAAGCCTGGTATGTAGGTGGAGGACAGAGGCTGGAACACAGGTCCTTATGTGTAAAACTGTTGCCATACACTAAGCAAGTCATTGGTGTTACAGGATAGTCTGCAACATACCCTTAGTCAGGAATATGAGGTTAGAAACAGAAATGGATATAGTCATGTAGTGATAGCACTCAACACACACACTGCCAGTGATATATCTGACACAAGACCTGTGTGGTGGACAGACAAAACATAATAGGCACACCTCTGGCCATCAAGAGGATAGGCCCACAGTTGAGAGCTATGCAGACAGACTGCATTCCAAGTTAAACTAGTATGTGCACACAAACCCTGTAACCAATAAAAAGAATAAGTAGGTACTCCATGACTATCGAAGCAAACCAGTCCACTGAATAGACGTAAAAACAAAACTTTTATTTGGTAAGCGCTTTCACGTCTCTACGGACGCTTCCTCAGACTTCAACTATTAAAACAGCTCCCAATAACCATTTAAATATCAGTTCTACTGAACTAATAGCCAATGGATTACTGCATACACAACAACATGACAAAACTGTCAAAAGACCAGATCCTGACACATTTCATTGTTATACAAACAATTTAAAACCTAAATAAATATGCAAAAAACATATAGTAAATATCATATCTTTAAAAATACATATATATGTTTGTTTTTATAAACACTGTTGTATAAAATCACTTAAAATAACCTGCATTTATGAGGGTTATAAGAATATGTGTCTATAACATATATGTAATTATCTAAGGCAAAATATAAATAACAAGTAATGAGAAGTAGCACCCCAAACTCTTATTCATCTAAAGTATATAAACAGACACATTCAGAGAAGCTGACTAACAAATAAATAGAAAGGACATATGTTAGTGTTGTAGTGGATGGTAAGTAGAAAGGGCTTCAAGGAAACCCTATCATTTAAACCATGTCCTTTATCTGCTTGTAACCTAATTATCCATCTGCCTTCTTCCTTCTCTGTATAATTGCTAACATTCCCCAGCCTTTTAGTAACATGTATAAGCTCCAAAACTAAAAACTTAAAGGTGTGTGTTGTATCATATTGCAGAACATGTTTAGCTAGAGCATTCATCTCACTTTCTTTATTAATGGCGTATATATGTTCCCTTATTCTCTCTCTAAGGGTTCTATTCATCTTGCCAATATAGAAACTACTACATTTCTGGCATAAAGCTAAATATACCACATTACGTGTCTTGCAGTCAGCATAGTGATTAAATTCATATCTGATATGCGTATCCGGATGTTCAAAATAGTTTCTATTTAACACAAAACTGCATTGATTGCAGTTGTGACAAGAAAAAGTACCTTTTCTAGAAGAAAGTGAATTTCTAGGACCTTTCTTCTCATAGCATAGCATACTCTTCAGTGATTTGGTATTTTTATAGCAAAAACTGGGGTGGGGTCCTGCTAGTTCCTTAATTTTCTCATCTAACTGCAGTATACCCCAATTCCTCATATATGAAGATCAAGGGGGTGATATTGCCAATAAGGTGGCCCTGTTAGAAGTTCAATGGCAGGTGAGACTAAATGCCACGAGGTTTCCTGGTATTAATGATTGTATATCTATTAAACCAGTTTTAAAACAAAAAGCTAGTTGCATTTAATCAAATTGGGTGACTGTATTGCAATAGGTTTTATGTATCAACAGAGTCATGCCTTTAGTAATTTTAAGGTAAAAGTATGTATATTTATTGTAACATACTATTATTATTGTTATGAGATTATAAGGTTCAATATTTTTGCATTAAAATAGGTCATGTATTTTTAAGTAAGTAGGGGCAGTGCTTAGGCTCATTGGTGTATTTAAAATGTGATGTCATTGATTAATTAGTCTTAATCACTATATATTTATGTCAATTGTGATGTTCTAACCGACTCTGATGATGCCTTTTTAGGTGAAAGCGCTTAGTCGGTGGATGTTTTGGTGATTAAAGTTCCTGGTTTTTTATTGCTGGTCCTGTAGTTCGTGTTCCAGTTGTTGCCTTTCCATTATTTTTGCAATTTTGCTGTGCCCTTTTGTGGGGTTGCACATTCTGTTTGTTATGTACTATGCATTGCCTGTTTGCCAAGGCCAGGGCATACTGGGCATGCCTCCATCTGCCTACTGGGGCAGGCTCAGGTTGTTCCTCCTCTGAGTCACTCTGTGCCTGTGCAGGCCTTGGCACTAGTGGTGGGCTGTGTGGCCCTGCCCCATGCTGTTCCTGCTGCAGGTGTTTCTGCAGGATCATATTGTGTAGCATTGCACATACCATAACAATTTGAGTACATGTAGCTGGTGAGTACAGCAAGGCTCCATGGATGTGTCCAGGGACCGGAACCGTGAGTTGAGCATCCCAAACACATGCTCTGTTACAAGTCTGGTATGTGTCTTTGCCTCATTTTGGCATTCTTGTTTGGGTGTGTGTGCATTTCTGATGGGTGTCATCAGTCACAGCTCCAGTGCGTAACCAGCATCCCCCACTAGGTGGCCGTAAGGGATGTCCCCATTGGAAAATCTCTGGTACAGCTGCGTCAGATGCCAGATGTGGGAATCATGATAGCTTCCAGGGCAGCCAGCACACACATTCATTATAATGCCCTGGGCATCGCACACGATCTGGCAGTTGATGGAGGGGAAGACTTTGTGGTTGATGGAGACCCTACCCTGATCATTGGGTGGTGCTTTGATGCATATGTGTGTGCAGTCTATAGCAGACAATACCACAGGGTATTCTGCTATTTGGTGGACGAGACGCATATTGCTGGCCACCACCTCATGGGTGTTGAGGAAGTATACGTGCTCACTGGCATGTGCTGACATGGCATCCAGGAACTGGTGGAATACTCTGGATGCTGATGGCTGTGACATCCCCATGATATCCCTAGCTGAGCTTTGGGAGGTACCTGTGGCTAGCATTCCTAGGCCCAGACATACTTTGGTATCCACTGGGATGAGTTCCCCTCTGTTATTTTGGTGTGTCAGGCATGGCCGGCACAGCTCAACAATTTGCTGTAGGAGGTCCCTGTCCACCCTATAGTGCTCCACTATCTCCAGCTCATGTAGCCCCTGGTAGGTTACCCTGGGTCTGTACACTCTTCTCCGTCTCCTCATTGTGGGTTGGTCAACAGCATTCACATCCTCACCACCCTCAGCCTCTTCCACATGTTGTTGTATGATGCCTGCTGCAGCCCCTATCATTATGTTGTTTTGTTTGTTAAAAGTTCCCCGCTTGTATACATCGATGGTGTAGAGTATGGAAAAAACCAGAAGAGAAGGTGCTTGCATAGTTTATAGTAGTGTTCTGGGCTGGTCTGCTGCCAGTGTAATTGGCTGATTCTGATACATTTTACCTGCCAGCTATGCTAGTTCTCCTAGATTACCTTCCTACTGCTGCTTTCCCTTCCCATTGCCTTCCTGTTTAAGCCCAGGGGTGTGCCGCACAGACACAGTTCTCAAATGTGCACAGAACTGCTATTTTCTGGTTTACTTTTTTTCCCTTTAAAATCTGGTGCGCGGTGTGCACACCCGCTTAGGCAATGTAAAGAGTGCTAGGCAGCGTCAGACATACCCCCTTGCCTAGCTGTGCTAAACTAGGAGCAAACCTGAGCCACAGTGCTCCAATCCGCTTACAGTATGCTATTCATGCTCTTACATTGTTGGGAGCTGACTAGCATGCTGGGGAAATCTGAGATTCACTATCATTCCCCTTAGTTGCATAGTATTGCCTGCTAATGCATAGTTACATGTCCCACACTGAGCCTCCCCACTTAGCAACCACTATTCACTGGCCGTGTTGCCTTCTGCCTGCCATTGGGTATAATGGCAGAATAGTGATTTTAGTTAGAATGCTTATTGTAGGTTTATTTTCTTATTTTCCCCCGATCCCATTTGTGCGCCACTGCCCTATGCTTAAACAGCCAAGATTGGCTAAAAAAAATAAAAGTTGATTTTTTTTTCAAGTGTTTTCCATGCCAGTGGCCTTATAATTGGCTATTGGCATGCATTCTACATGATATCCACCCTTTATTTGGAGCTGTCATGTCTCCGTTTTGTAATTTGCAGAAATGTACTCCATTACTGGTGGAGTACATTTCCGCAGATTCCACTAGTCCTGCATGGTCGGTTTCCAGCTACCTGGATCGCAAATTCACCTCATTTGCATGGATTTTTCCTGCAAATGGGGTAATTTGCATACAGGGGCTGAGTCCATGCAGGAGCACTCGTGCACGCCCTACAGGATATTCCTGGATGGCACGGCAGACATATTGCCTGCTGGAGCTCCTGAACTAATCCTGCATGCCGTGCAAGGCTTACAGAATCTGGGTGAAGGTGTCACATCATATGAGCGAGTATATACAGAGTATCCAAGGAACATCAGATACAGTTACAATTATACATCATACATCGGTTGCCAGTTCAAGTAAACATCATACATATCAACAAGTATTTACAGAAGTTTAAGGTAGTAACAGTAAAGAAATTAAAAACATGTACAGGCATGTATAAACACCATATCTCTGTTTTATGTATAAATGTATAAACATTCTTATCTCTACCCTTTTTTTGATAAAAACTTTGGTCCATAAATTTGCTGCTAGAGTAGATAACATAGCATGTAGAATGATAAATTCTAGAGCTATGGTAAAAGAAAAATAATCTAGTGACAAAAACTTAGATGTGTGAACTAAAGAACATTATACAACGACTGGCTATTATTATTCAAAAATGAGCACACTGATTGGCCAGCCTAAGCAGTCTACCTGTTGTAAATCTGAGAATATACCAACTTTTCCCCATTAGTATATCTTGCACTTTTTTTTTTTCACTTTTCTTATTTTTTTAATACAAAAGAAAATGGAAGACATTTTATGTTCGGGAGATGGCACAGACAAAAATAAAAGGATAATCAGATACATAATACAAAACTTAAAAAATATACCTGTTTTTCCATTTATTTTGTCTGTCCCGATTCTCCCGAACATAAAAGTCTCCCTGTTTCTTCCTTTTTTTATTTATTTTTTTTTATTGATTATAAAAAAGAAGAAGCAATGGAGATCTTCCTTCCTCCATTGCTTCCTCTTCACAGCACTGATGTACTGCATAAGCGAGGGAACACAAGTCCTATATGTATGTGCAGTACATCAGAAAAAGCCCCGGGATACCAACAAGATGCGGAAGGGCAGCACGGATGTATTATACAAAGACATTATTTAAGAAAAGTATGTTTTTTTTCTTAAATAATGTCATTGTATAATAGCTATAACCCACAGCTGGGTTTGGGCAATGCTGGATTTACCCACAGTTGGCTTTGCATTACCCACACCCAACTGTGGGTTATTGCTTAATTATATGATAGTGAGTAGTGAGAGAGGCAGTGACCTATTTATTGTGATTTAGGTGAGTAGGTGCAGGAACATGTTTGACTATTGAGGTAATGGGATTTTGGTGCAGTTCTGAATGCTTTTAAGGAGTGTATTCGAGCAAAGAAAGAGGGCAGTGCATTCCCAGCTTTGGCAATGATAAAGGAATAGAGGGTTTGTCCTGCTCATTTGTTGGGATTGGTTATGTTTACAGTAGGAGCTGTTTGCTTGAGGACCTAAGATTACATGTAGGAGTGTATGTATGTAAGAGGGCCTGAAGAGATGGGCAACAGTTGGGGTTATATAGTACTTTATGGGTAAGTGTTAGTTGGGTGTATTGTAGATAGTGGGAGAAGCTGAAACATTTTATACTTTTTAAGGCAAGGAAATGATGGGACTGAGTTGGCATGTTGCAGGCAAACTTTGCTATTTTATAGTAGCAGGACTGTAATTTATTTTTGAGAGTTGTATGTATATTAGTAAAAATGGGGCTACCATAAAGAAGGGTGGGGAGGAGAAGAGAGTTGGCCAGTTTTAACTTGGTGGGCATGTTCATAAATCGTTCCAAATTTGAAAAGGGTTTTCTTGACTGCATTATGAATGGGGTTATCAAAGAAAGGAGAGTTTGTTGTCAATTGTGACGCCCAGAAGTTTTGATGATTTTTACTTGTTTTACTTCGATATTGTTTTGTGAGAAAATTTTGCAGCCCTGATTTAAAGGTTTGGATGAATATATTAAGAGTTTAGATTTTTTGGGTTGAGTAGACGTTGAGCATCATTTAGCCAGAATTCAATAGAAGTGAAGGCTTTTTGTGTTAGATATTAAAGGTCTCTCAGGTTGTTGGCAGAGGAGATTATCGTGGAATCATCTGCATATTCGATGAGAGTACTAAGATGGGAAACTTTGTGGAGGTAATTGATGAAAATATTAAATAGTAGTGGCCCGAGAATGGATCCCTGGGGAACTCCTGTTTTGTTTAGGAGATATTTGCATTGCTTGTTCTGCCATTTGACAGACTATTTCCTGTCAGATACATAGTTGGAGAACCAAGCCAGTGAGTGTGGGGAGCAATTTATGGACTTGAGTTGTAGTAGTAGTTTAGGGTGTGATACTGTATCAAAAGCATTAGAGAGATCCAATAAGATAATTGAGGTTATTAGTCCAGCTTTGTTAATAGTATTGGTAAATGAAAGTAATGTAGTGGTAGTGTTATGTGCAAGGGCAGAAGCCATGCTGAGTGGGGGCAAGTTACTTATTGCTGATGAGATATTTTAACAGTTGAGTGTGCATATACTTTTCTTGGATTTTAGATAGAGGAGCGAGTATGGAGATGGGTCAGTAATTAGATAGGTCACTAGCATTACCACCTTTATGTAGTGGAATTATAATTGATTTTTTCCAGAGTTGTGGTATGTATGATTCGGAGATGGATCAGTTGGTGAGAATGCTAACAGAGTATGTTATAGCATCTGCAGCAAGTTTTAAGTATTCTGCTGGAAGCCTGTCGGCAGAGGGGGAGCATGGCTTTAGTTTAGTTAATAATTTATGCACTACAGAGGTGGGTACAGGTTGAATAGTAAAAGTACAAGTAGTAAAAGCTGTCAGTGAAATAGTAAAAGCTGCTATCTGAGGTGTCATTTAAAGGGGGGTATGTGTTTGACTTAGGTGACAGGAGAATTGTGTTGCCATCTGAGCTGTATGAGGTAGAGTTTTTCTGAGTAGAGAAGTCATTGACAACTTTTTGAATGGTTTCTATGAAGTGGGTGTTGAAGGCCTGGGCAATTTCTAGTGGATCTTTTTCAGGGGGTGGTGGAGGATTTTGTTGGTTTTCAAGGTTAAGGAGTACGGTGATAGATTTCCAGAATTTTTGGGGATTGTTGTTTTGGGAGTCTAGTTGAGTGGAGTAGTTTATTTTCTCGGTAATGACTAGCTTTTTAGCAGTGTTATGGAGTTGTTTGTATTTAATTTCGTTTTGTGGGTTTCTATTTTCATACCATTCTTTCCATGCTCTGTCCTTACCAATGGGAATCTGTTTAGTATGTTTTGTTAGCCAAGAGACATGGTTATGCTTAATTTGTTTTGTTCGCAAAGGGGCGACACTGTTGAGAGTATTAAGAAAGATGTTATTGAAGTGTTCTACTGCTTCATCCAGCAGAAGAATTTTATTTTGGTACCAGTACTGGGCATTTAAAGTGTCTATAAATACCTTTTGACTGAAATGGGTAAGATTTCTACAGGTTTTATACAGATGGGCTTTTGCTGTTTTTATTTGGGTTCTGTGAGTGAATGCAGGTAGATGGTCACTAGAGATACTTGGGAGGGTTACTGTGTGAGTGTATTTGTGGGGGTGTGAGACGAGAATCCAGTCAAGGGTAGATTCAGTTTGTTTATTTACTATATGTGTGAGATTTGTGATGAGTTGGGTAAACCTATACAAGTTTAGACTGTTAGAGGGGTAGTTAGAGATGAGAGTTTGCCAGTTTATATTAATATCACCCAGAATAATTTGTTTGAGATATTTTGAGTTGCCCAGGAGAGAAAATCTTCTAAAATGGGTATATTTTGTTCTGGGGAAATGAATATTACTACAATACAAATTTGTTTTCTTTTCTTGATATGGAGTATCGTTGGTAATAGTTCTATGTTTCCAAAGGTTGGAACAGGTTTGGAAAATTGTTTGATAGTTATGGAGTCATGGTAGACTAGTGCAATGCCACCACCTTTTTTGTAGCGGCGATCATTTCTAAGCATGTTGCACTCTGGGGGGATTATTTCAGTATCAGATATATGTGGTTTCATCCATGCTTCAGTAAGTGAAATATTATCTGGGGTGTATAGGCTTGGAATTCAGTGTTTTTATTACATATACTATGAACATTAGCTGTTATGAATAGGTTTTGGGAATAGGAGTGTTGGGTGTGGGTTGGAAAGTTGGTTGGACCAGGGTTGGGATGAATGTCTCCACACTGAGTGAGGACCTGAACATACATTATTTGTTTATAGTAGTAAAAGGTTGGAAAGTGGGGCATGTTACGCACAATATAAGTGAATTTTAGTTTGATGTTGATAGTGGGGTACCTAGGTTTAGTTAGGAGATGGGTTTGGAAGCTAAATAGAGATAGTGAGATGTTGGAGAAGCTTTTGTTATTAGCATGGGGTTGTGAGGATAGAGTGGGAGAATCTGAGTAGGGAGATGTAAAGGAGAGGGGAGAAGTAAAGTAGGTGAGTAAGAGAAGAAAGTCTGTGGAGATGAATAAGAAGATACTGTGTTTTATGTTGTATGGCATTTTGTGAAAATTGGTTTTGTGAGACATAAAGTGGGATGTAGGTGATAATGCAACAGGTGGGAGAAGAGACTGGACTTTATGGTGAATGTTGGTGTTGTATGCTACTTATGTGAGTGGAGTTATGTGCAGGTGTGTATGGTACTGGCAGGAGGGTTCTAATCAGTTGGAGGGAATGAGGGGTGTGGTATCTGGATGTATAAATGTAATAGAAGTGGGGGTTGATGGGAATGGGGGGCAGGGTAGGGGAGCGGAGTGAGCCCGGAGTGGGTTGCACCCAACCCCGACAGCTGTGAGTTGACTAAAACAATCTCCAAGGCAAAGAATGAGTAGGTTAGTGAAAATGAGGTCAGAGGTATGTGAAAAGAAATCACTCAAGTAAAGTAAGCAGAAAGATACCTGAAGTTAAAGAGGGTACTATATTTAAGGTAGGAGAATAAGAAAGCCAAAACAAGAGAAAAATGCTTGGAGTATTCTATAGAAGTCCACTGAGGGCTAGGTAGGTCAGATGTTTGTTGAGAGCCTTTGGTAATTGGGAGTTTTGAGGAGAAAAAAACTCAAAAGTAGGCAAAAAGCAAGACAGTTTTGCGAGGATGCAGATAGGCAGGTAGAGAAGTTGGCAGTGGCCGAGGGTCCCTAGTAGAGTACTCTTAGGTTACTTAAA
Source organism: Protopterus annectens (assembly GCF_019279795.1). Taxonomy (NCBI): domain Eukaryota; kingdom Metazoa; phylum Chordata; order Ceratodontiformes; family Protopteridae; genus Protopterus; species Protopterus annectens. The sequence goes on from NC_056751.1 coordinate 657,948,320, forward strand.
AACAGTTAGTCAATAGTTATTGGTAGAAGTACTACACATACATTGGCTTGAGTACATGCAGGTCTATATCCCACACTGTATCTGGACAGACCAGCCATTAATGATGCAAGGTAGGGCAGCTGGAGGGATTCACTTCCAGGCATTAGAAGTGAGGGGAACTGGAGGAAAAATATATATTATGAGTAGGGAGGCAAACAGCTCACTTATATGTTACATGTAGTATATTGGAAGGAGAGCAAACCTAACTGTGACTGTGTATGTACAGTAACTGTGACTATGTAGCATTATGGTAAGTAGAGACTCAAGCTATGTAATAAAAACAGGGTTGACAACAAAACTGTTAAATGCAGTAGAAATGCTGTCCAGACACAGGCAGGTAATGGTTTGTTTACTAAAAAAAATATAAAGACTTTAGAGGCTATGCAAAAATACAAAAGACCTTAGAGGTTATGCAATATCACTTTGCCAGCATTTCACATAAATAGGCATATTAGCTGACCAGCCCATTGATATGGGAAACATACAAGCTAAAGCATACTGGCACATGGGGCTGAGTCTCTCATTACTGTACGAGTGCAGCCAGTGAATAACACAACTAATTATCAACAGATGCCAAGTAATACAAGCTACTTCCTAGCACAGTTGTAAAAAATACAACATGCTAATTGCTAGCACACTTGCACAATAACTTTTACAGCATTCAGGTTAAGACATATGTGCTATAATGAGTACATACGCAAGCAACAATATGGTCAGAAAAGCGACATTCTCATAGGCAACATAACACAAATTCAATGAATACCATGCCAATTTCTCACAGAAAGATTAACCCAATCAAGAGGTAGGATCCAGCATTAACATAACTGCAATATATGGAGAACAGTAGCACATAAAACTGAACACATAAAAACCTACATACGAGCACACTGCATGGGGACACTTGGATTAGATGTAAAAGGATTTAAAAATGCTGCCCGAGTGTTCTCTCAGAATAAATAAACTCTGAAGGACAACAACAACAACAAAACAATAAACAGATCTCAAACACCACATAGACATTTTAAATAGTTTAATATATAAACAAATAAAGCTGTCAGGACAATTCCCTTCCTCCACTGCTCAAATGCCTCAAACACAACTCTCTGCTTTATATTCATCACCTGAGCCAACAAACCAATCAATTCAAACATTCATTTATTATCATTACTAAGGTGATCTCAGCAATTTATTCATTCAGGCTTGAATACATTATTAAAACATAATCAAATATTTTTCCCTACAATATAATAAAAAACATAAAATAAGCATGTTTACACACACACACACACACACACACACACACATATATATATATATATATATATATATATATATATATATATATAGATATATATATATATATATACATATGGGTTCCCTTTTTAATTTCGAAATACTGAAATCCCGACTTTCAGTATTTCGAAATTATAATACCAAAGCCTTGAAATTTCAAAAGACCAGAAGCGCAAAATTCAAAATAACGAAGTTTGGAGCTTTTTGTGTTGTGGTGTGTGAATGCATAGGTGTAAGTGTAGGTAAGTATGTATGAGTGTGTTAGTTATGGGCTTTTGTGTATGTTAATGTGTGTTTTGGCTGTAGTGTGCGTGTGCAAGGGGCTGTGAAATGTGTGTATATGAGTTACCTTTGTGTGTGTGATTGCGATCTCGAAGTTAGTATATATAAGTGGGGAGTGTTCCTGTGTGTGAATGCATAGGTGTAAGTGTAGGTAAGTATGTATGAGTGTGTTGGTTAGAGGCTTTAGTGTATGTTTGTATGTGTTTTGGCTGTGATGTGTGTGTGCAAGGGGCTGTGAAATGTGTGTATGTGAGTTACCTTTGTGTGTGTGTGAATGTGCGATCTCTGAGTTAATATATATAACTTGGTGGGTGTGGGGGGTGCATCCCCCACATGGGGGGTGCAGGGGGGCTTGCCCCTCTGCTTGTCTGTAGTGTAGGATTGTTTGTTTGATTGTAGGGGGAGATTATGTGTATGCATATGTGTGTAGTGTATTTGCACTATAGGTTCGCTATTTTAAATTTCGCGGTTATGGGGTTTCAGTATGTAAAGGTTTCAGCTATAGAATTTTGAAATACTGACATTCGGTATTTCAGTATTTCTGTATTCTATAGTGAACCCATATATATATATATGAGACAACTTCACCGAAAATGTATTTTAATGAACACCCAGTCATAGAAGTTGTACTCTGGGAAGCTAACCAATAGGCAACCGTGGTGAACTTTGCCCTTTTCCTCACTAAAGAGTGATTTTGGAGTTGATATATTTAGTTAAGCCCCTCACTTGGGTGAGTTTGATTTGCTTCGGTTTATTTTTTTTTTCTTCGTGGTGGCTAAGTGGTTAGTTTCTAGGCGTACAACTTCGGTGATCCAGGTGTTCGTTAAAATATGTTTTTTTTGAAGTCATATCGTGAATGTAATTTTTTTGGATAAGTGATATTTCAATAAAACAAAGGAGACTCATATATATATATATATATATATATATATATATATATATATATATATGGATTCCATACATTTGGTCGAATTACACTTAGTTGAAAATGATACCAGGCATTGCACTTCACTGAAAGCTCACTTGACTGAAAGCTTACTTGGTCGAAGTTCATTTTGTCGAAAATGGAATATAACCCCTGCCCCAATGCAGTGCAACCCTGGAGTGAGAATATTAAATAAGGGGGGGTGTGGGGATGTAGCCCCCCACATTATTCCAATAGTTTTTGCTAAAGATATATATATATAAATTGATTTCTAATGGATATACCTTCTTATAATAATGAATACATTAAAATTATGTGGGGGGCTACATCCCCACACCCCCAATTGTTTATATATATATATATATATATATATATATATATATATATATATATATATATATATATATATACATTTCTAAAACTTCACAAAACACATATTCTTACCTCCTCCCCTCACTTGTATATGCATCATCCAATTTTACGAGACTACATACAACTTTAAAAAATAAATTTGAGGTCTTCTGTAATAAAACAGCCAAATTTGCATCAACCTACCTAATTGTGACAACCACTGCCTAGCCCTGCACAACTAAACTGGCTAGAATTACCAGTTTACCTAAACTACTGTCAGCTAGTAATTGCCCACAGTCTTCTTCTTCTTTCAGCTTTTTCCCTGGTCAGGAGTCGCCACAGTGGATCACCTGTCCGCTCATGATTGGCAGTGGAGTTTTACAGTGTTGAGTTGTCAGCCTGGCGCCCAACCTTCCACAGAAGGCACACATACACTCATGCTTTTGGCCAATTTAGAGTGTCCAATCCACCTACATCATGTCTTTGCGATGTGGGAGGAAACCAGAGCACCCAGAGGAAACCCACGCAACCACAGGGAGGACATGCAGACTCCACACACAAGGCACTCCAGCCAAGAATCAAACCAGAGAACCTTTTGCTATGAGGCAGCAATGCTAACAGCTGCACCACTGTGGCTGCCTTAGTAACCGCCCACAGTATTATACACAAATCTGAAAAACTGTCCTTCAGTGCAATACATCCTCCAAAAATATACTTCTTCAAGGTATCAACAGTCTAGCAATAAAATACTTCTAACTACCACAAACTTAAACAACTCTGCCAGTGACACTCTTTACTCTGTATTCATTGCCAAACAATAGAATAAAATCCTCTAACACTTAAGCAAAGTACCACTCTTTCAAATTGTAAACATAACCCTAGAACAGATCCTTAACTTATCTTGGCTATGTTCTTGCTCCCACCATGACTAATCCACACTTTTTCATGTTTTACACCCATTCCCCCCTTATCTCCCAGAGTCCAGCTTGCTCACAGCCACCACCTCCTACCTCCAGTATTCCCTTATTTGACACTCTTCTCTCACCTCACTATTCTATTACCTCTCAATCTGCCTTTCTCCCTCTCTGCTCTCGCCACAATCTCATGATCTCATCTCTTATCACCACTCCTCTTACCTTAACTTGTACTATCTTCTTCATTCTCTGCTCACCTGCATGCAGCACACATCATTCTAACAGTCCTACCTTTTCATACTGCTCTCATCCCCATCCATCTCTATCTCCGTGTTTATGTTTCTTTTTAAAGCAGCATCTATACCCCTTAGACTTTCATGATTTCTCTACATCTTATTTTTTCCACCTGTTTCTTGAACCATTTCTTCCTACTATAATGCTCTTCTGCCATACGTATTTCTCGGATCTACTTCAGAACCTCAAAGTTTCAAATCTTCGAACTTCAAATGGCCGAGACCATAAGACTGAAGTTTTGAAACTTCGGAAATCTAATAAAAAAAAATAAAAACAATTTATTTTTTTACATTTTAGCAGGGGACAAGCCCCCCTGCACCCCCCCCCCACATCTCCTACTAAATAAATATACCAATCTGAGATTGCACTACAGTGAGGAAACTGGTAAATATCCTTTTCCATGCTGTATGGTGATCTCCGTTCTATATGCTAGAAGTTTCAAAATCATATGTGGTTAATCAGACAGCTAACTGGGTATCAGGGAGTGAACACATAACATTTAGATTAGGGACTTTAGTGCTAGACAGAAAAATCATATTAGTGCTGTTCCAGAAGGCTCTGTCATCACTCCCCTCTTCTTTGAGATATACTTCTCTGACATGAAAGCTGATCTTGAGGGATCATAGCTAACTGAGTCTTGTGATGCTTGAAAACTGGGAATAGTTCATAGGTAAATACTAAGCCAGCTATCTTTTTAGACCATTTTAAACCTATCCACTTTCCCCTTAGTGAGAATCAAAGTCAGAGCCTTATGTCTGTGAGGTAAACAACTTAATTGTTATGCCAACACCAACCCCCCCCCCCCCCAAGTCACAACCTCCATTAAATTCTCTTCTGGTACTCAACTTCTCCATCAAGGGCTGGACCAAACAAATCTTTCGTACCTTACCTTAAACACCAGGAAATGCAGTATAGTTTCTTTTGGTATTTCAAGCATCATTACTGCATAACCTTTGCACTTACACTTACATCTGACCTATTCATCATGGATGTGTGTACATATGCTGATAAACTTTACTTCGACCATCAGATCTGTCTTGAGATTAGAAGTTCTTTCTGTCTTGGACAACTTATTCTTCATGGCATGTCTTCAATGTCGAAGAAAGTTATAATCCAGCTTTATTCCTCCAGTACCTCCAGAGTGTGTCCTGTCACATTAGGGAGACACCTAGCCACACAGTGGAACTTGGGGGAAATAGATATTCTGAATACGACTGGAAGCTTCATCTCATTCTAGTGACTCACTTTAGTCCTGGTAGATGTTAAGAGAGATACTGTATTTTGTTTAACCATCTTGGGGGACTGCTGTGTAATTGTGTTGCCCAAGTACATGAAGGATTGCTACCATTTCAGATCATTATGCACCAAAATCTCTTTATTCTTCATGCATGCTTGATTTAGAGAGAAGCAGACTATTTTATCCAAACTGATTGACAGATTTCAAGTAAGGCTAAGATCTCCATCAGATGCTCCTGCAGGTTGGACACCCACAGAACACAGTCACATATATTCCAGACATTAGTTAGGTCATCTCCTTTCACTAAGGGTATACACCACTGCCTCTTCTGCTGACTAATTAATCTGCTGAATGCTTCCAATGTTAGTGCAAACAAGGAGGGTGATGGGGCATAATTAATAGGTTCTTTTCTGCAAGGGAAAGGGGGGTAAGCAGGTATCATCCATTGCTACACGAGTCATTGGTCATGGATATAGTAATGTGCACAAACTCACAGATTCCCCTTTTATCCCACAACTGCCTCTTACTTTCTATATTTGGTCCCATGACACCATGTTGAAAGCTTTGTTGAAATTCATAAAAATAGCAACCACAGAAACATAACTGCACTGGCATAATAGTTGGATGTTAATGAATAATCTTGTAAGAGTGGGTGTACCTTACCTGCTGGGCATAAACCCTATTTGAGATTCCTGTAACAAGGAAGGCATAACAAGGCTATTTCGTTGCTAAGATCCCTGGCAGTAGTTTTGTTTCTACAGACATTGGGGATATAGGCCTATACTTCTGTGCTTTGGTGACATGTTTCCCTCTTTGTGGAAGGCTGCAACATTCATAATTCTGGCTTGAAAAGCAGTATCCCACTCTGAAAATAGTGATGATAGAGGGGAACGTGAAACTGTCACGAGCTGAGCCAAAAGGTTATTATACCCTTCTGCTGTCAGGCCATCTAGTCCAGTTACCTTACCCTTTTCAAGACCATAATTTTGACTGGACTATTCAACTTGTTCACCTACAGGGGGTAAGACTACACCAATGGATTTTATCATACAGCCCCATCCATCTGATAGGATCTACTAAACCCCTAGCTCTATATAAATGCAAATGATAACCAGTCTTAACCTGAGTTACACCCTCTGCTGACTGCATGCATACTCCCTCATTATTTTGGAGAGCCATTATAAAGTGGGTCTGCTTCTGCTCTCCAGAAGGATGTTTTGGTGAACTGATCAGTTTGACCCATTACAGTTTTCATAACTATTCCCAGCGCTGACGTTGTTTAGTTTAACTGCTTCGTTTCCTTCTTTATCTTGTTGATGTTTTCTCTAAGACAAGCATCAAGACATTTGTCAAATGTGTATTTCTTGGTCATCTCCCAGATATGCTCTTCTTCTTTCGGCTTTTCCCAGTTAAGGGTTGCCACAGTGGAAAATCTGTCTGCTCATGATTGGCAGTGGAGTTTTACAGTGTCGAGTTGCCAGCCCGGCACCCAAACTTCCACAGAAGGCACACACACACACACTCACACCTAGGGCTAATTTAGAGTGTCCAATCCACCTACTGCATTTCTTTGGAATGTGGGAGGAAACCGGAGCACCTGGAGGAAACCCACACTACCACAGGGAGGACATGCACACTCTGCACAGGAGGCACCCCAGCCAAGAATCGAACAGGAGAACCTCTTGCTGTGAGGCGACAGCACTAACCACTGCACCACCATGGCCGCCCTATCTCACAGATATGCTCTGCCAGAGTGAAAATCAAATATTGTTCCATCCATTTCTCCCACATCCCTAAGTATCATTAAAAACTCAGTCATTTCCTTTTATATGTCTCACAGCCCTGCATAATCCCCCCCCCCCCAAAAGAAACTAAGGGCTTACCAATAGTTGTTGGCCCACCCTTTTAAATCACTTTTAATGTTGTCACTTAAAAGCAACAAAGGGTCAATGCATTTTTTCATGGGGGGTGCCATTTAATATCTACATATTCTACTATCAACAAACTGTGATCTACACAGGGGGCAGACATGATTTCTGCATGTTCTCGCCTTATTAGCAAGGTGATGGCTGAGGAAAATATAATCCAAACAGCTGGCCACCCCCTGCTGAGATGCATCATATGTGCAGCTAATGTTTCATAGACATAAATAATGCAATATATCAACTAGGTATATCATCTTTGTCCACTCCAGGGCACACACTTGATGTTTATACAATCTTGCCCTGGAAAGTGGTACCCTGTCTAATATGTCATTCATGACCATCTTCGTGGAAATCATAAATTCACTCTTGGGGTGGTGCCCATGTCCCTTATGGACAGAGGCACTCTATAAAAATGTTCAAAACCCTGTTTGCTGACCCATGTTATCTTTCCTCTAGAGTTTGAAAATTGGGCAAAATCTGTGTAAAACTGGCTAGGCTTGTATGGACTCTTGAGCTGTTAGCCTAGTAATCTCCAATGAAACTATGAACCTATAAATTCTCTCCAAATTACATCCAGTAATTAACACCTGCTCAGGCATAATAGCACTTCATGAAAACTATTAAAAGGTGTGAAGTCTTTCTGAACCTGTCCATAGAATTTGCCAATAAGTACAGCACTCTGTTTTGTTTGTCCTTTTACCATTACTCACCTACCACCTTTATCTACCTTCACATCCAACTGACTCCATTTTAATTCTCTTCTCAGTAATGTTATTACACCCATCAAGTCTTTTTGGTTATAAAAACCAACATGGCACCTTTTCCAAGGTGACATTTGTCATTTTGCCTGGTATTCAGTCAACTTACTTTCTTCTAAACATAGAACATCTGGCTTGCATTTCTGTATATTTTGCATTACACATGCATTCTTCAAGAGAGGATTTAGGCCTTTCACATTCCAAGTTACAGTCCTGATCTGATCAAGATCCATTTCCATTTACTGGCTTTAAGTTAGAATATTACAAACCAGGGGAAGCGACACAGAAAAATGTCAAGTAGTAGGAGAGAAAAATATTGTCCCCTAATAAACCAGCTTATTTGCTTGAACACCAGCACTTGCACAAATGTTGGAAAAGGGCATACATGTGTTTACTGATGAGCCAATTTCAAGGCACTTTCTACAGGCAAAAACAGATAAATATGTACACCAAAGACACACACTGCTGTGTATCCCAACTCTTCACCCCCAATCTCATTGCATCCACAGCATCTCATATATAATAGACCTGCAACAGCAGGTTCAGAAATCTGATGAGTCTTATTAAGCAGATATACACTGGGTACCTTCAGTTTTACCTTCTTGGCTGAACCTAGCTATAGGCAAGGATAGGAAACAAGAATAAAAACAATAGCATCAGCACCTAGACATGTTAGCCTATCCAGAAAATTTAGTACTAGTCTTACTGGCCGCAAATTGGGCTAAAGAGGTCCACAAGGCAAAAAGATAAGATTAAAATGAAAAACACCCACTGTATCTATTTAGTCAATACCTCTCTTAACCTGGGAATTGGGACCAGTTCAACTCAGATTTTACTCATCATGACAGCGAGGTACAGCCACTACAGAATGACAGGGAGATGCAGCCAGTGCAGCTACTACTGCTTTACCCACTGCTGCCCCATCCTTCTACTGCTCCATTCTGTGATATCCTGATATAGTCCGTATTATGTGCCATGTCAGCCAAAGGCAAGAAACTATTAGCATGATAGGAGATCTCCATCAAATTAGGTGAGTTAGAAAGGGAGACTGGTGCATGTGTCCCATCCATGCGTATATAAGTCCCCATATATTTTTTTCCTTCCCTAGGGATTTCCCTTTCATCTTTAGGGATTAGATTAATTTCCTTTTAACCTTGTCTGAGCAGCTTCCATACATAGCTGAAGCTGTTCTGTCCAACTGAATGCAATCTAGATACGCCTCTACTTGTGCCAATGCTAGAAAGATAACAGTAGCAGGCCTTTCCTCACTGACAATGAAGTAGGGAATTTTAATCAAACTTAGTAAACCTGCTCATTGAATCTTCTCAGTAAGGGAATGAAAGCTATTTGTTTATTAAACAATGCCACACTATAAAAAGGAACAAAGAGGACCATGACACCGGCAGTTTGACATTTGTGTCCCATTTCTCATGGCACTTATAAGACCTGTTCTTTATTTTTATAATTTAAAAATGTCATTATTATATCTCTGGGCATGTTGTTGGGCACCCAGGTGGTGATTCAATACACCATTTCTATTGTTGACGTTGTCTCATTTGTTAGTGGGATGATCTTCTCCCTCCATGCCTTCTGGTAGCCCAGTCAATTTGAGGTTGTTTCTCAGTGGCCAGTTCTTCAGATCATCCATCTTTCTCTATAACCTGAAGTGTGAGTACACTACTTCTCTAATTTGCTGTGAGTGAACTTCCAATAAGTCAATGTTCAGAGATAGGGCATTGTTGAGCCACCAGTTTCTGGTGCAAGTCTGCCAGTTTTGCTTTCATCACTTCTCCACTGACCCAGAGACTTTGTATATATTTTTTTAATTCATGCAGTAAGTTTGTGAGCAAGGTTAGTGAACTTTGAGACAGTGCACTCTCACTTATTCCCTTCCCACCTCCATTACTTTTACCTTTGGCCTTGCTTATGATAAGAGAGAATAATTCTCAACAACCAAGCTTATCCAGGTCCCATCAATGAAAAAATAGGGCATGCAGCAATGTAACCCTAATGTTGACCTGAGAGTCTTTTAATTTTGAAATTCTCTGGGATCACTTAGAGACAGTCAGCTGACATGTTAACATGTGCATGTCCCAAGTGAGTTCCAAGTGTCCTATTCATCTGGAGGGCAGTAACATAAGATTTCAGACTAACTGGGGAGTAGAAACAGCAGGGTTTATTTTAGAACTGTGGGCCTGGAGATGTGGTTTCAACAGCTCTCTTATTATTCCTGGCCTGTCCTTAGTTACTGTGATAGGTTAAGTGTCCTGTCCTTCTGCTCAATCTTGTATGCATTTTTATCACTGTAAAGAATGTTTCTTACTAATAACATTGCTGTTTGTACAGTTTTAATAGCTTTTATTGTTCACCAAATATTTACATTTAAACCACAAATAAGACAAATAATAAATTTATAATCCACAAAGAGGACCAGAGGCAAGGAACACATCGCCAGTAATTTTATTTAGCGCTTTTGTCCACAAGTGAAAAGGACTTAATCAGAATGCATACAAAAATGAACAGCCTCATTTTTTGTGTTATAGGTTATTTAATGAGGCTGTTCATTTTTGTATGTATTCTGATGAAGCTATTTTCACTTTTGGATGAAAGTGCTAAATAAAATTACTGGTGATGTGTTCCTTGACTCCAGTCCTCTTTGTGGATTAAATATTTACATTTGTTTATCTTTTAGGTTCATAGGTTCATAGGTTCATACTAGGCTATCTGCCCTAGGGCATTTATAAGCCTAGCCAGAGTGTGTATGGCTTTCGCCACCCATTTTAAATTAATTTTGCTATGCCCTTTTTCGAGGTTAGTATACTGCGCTTCTGTCTAACAGTGACACAGAAGTGACACCCGGGGTAAACCTACGATCTCCCATCCACTCATCAAGATTCCTCTTGAAGAGAGTCAATGAGGGACTCTGCCTAACCTGGACTGGGATTTTATTCCAGAGTGAAGGGAGCCTCTGGGTTATGAATCTGTCCCTCCAGCATGTCCTATTTATTTCAGTGCTGAGGTTTAAGTCCCTCGAGCGTAGCTCGATGGGATTTGGATTTTCTGAGGTGCAGCATGTCCATTAATTCCAGGTTGGACATGGCTTTATAAGTCAGGCACAGATCGCCTCTGAGCAGGCGGTATGCTACTGAGTAGAGCTGGAGTTTCTTTAACCGGGCAGCATACGGCATCTGTTTGAGCCCCTTGATCCTCTTGGTGAGGTACTTTTGGGGTCTTTCCAGTTGCTGCAGGTGTCTGGTAAGGTACATCCCAAAAGAGGCATTGTACTCAAATATGGGCCTGATGAGGGATGAGTAAAGAGGCACGATGACCTCCCCTGATCTAGATGTGAATCCATTCATGATTAGGTGGGCTATATAAAATGTTTTTCTAACCACTTTGGTCACGTGGTTGTCAAATGAGAGATTGCTATCAACTTGGGTCCCCAGGTCCCTAATTACTTCTTCTGTACTTAATGGATTACCACCTATGTGGTAATTTGTGGGCACTTTGTTTTTGCCAAAGGGGATGACTATACACTTTTTGGCGTTTAGCTTGAGGCCATGGCTCTGGCACCAGTTGTCTGTTTCTATGAGGCCCTTTTGGAGGACGCTTGTGTCAGCTGGAGAGTCTATTATGGTGCCCAGTTTGCAGTCATCTGCGAACTTGGTCAGCCACAGTCCTTCCATGTTGGCCTGTACCTCCGGGAAATATATATTTATTTTTCACAAAATGATCTGGAATGCAAGATGTGTGTAGGCTTCTAGAGATGTGACATTCCACTTCACGTACATGTTAATGAGATAAGAGTGGTATTAGAGCTGTAACTCATTCTGAAAGAGAATAGAGGAAGAAGCAATAAAATAGTTAATAGTAGCCATGTAATACACTGATACCTGTTTATGAACATTAACTAGTATACATTTTGTGAAGACTTTGGTCAAATTCATTAACAGCTACACTAAGTGCAGTTATTGTATAGGTGGCATGGTGCTCTGCACACATGATAGCACACTATTTGGTATTCATTAAATGGCTCTACAGAGCCACAAAACAAAGGGAAATGGCAGAGTATGCTAATGATAGTATAAGTAGCTGAATCACATACTCATTGACCACTCTGACATGGCAGAGCTGCTCAGAAAGCTATATAGCAATTTCATACACTCACTGTAACCCTTTGCCCTAAAATCCAAAACTCTGGATTACAGCCATGATTACATTTAAAAAAAAAAAACAAAAAGGATTTTTAGCAATTACTGCTGACACTATTAACCTGTATGCGCAACATTTTAATTCAAGGTGCTTCCAGACCTCAGCCAAGAACTTATCATTTATTTATTTATTTATTTATTTGACATTTGCTTACCAGGAAAGTCTGACTGGGCCAGAAAGTGCCCATTTTCAGTGGAGGCTCTGGGTGAAAAGCTGCACAATCACAATCTTTTAAATATCAAGTACAGACATTTTAAATCAGAAAGTATCATCTTACACTACAAATCATAAGAGTGAAAAAAAATGTAATAGGAATAGAACATTGAACATATGTTTCATAGTGAAATGCAATGAAAACAACTACATGAGTTGGAGAAAATATGTGAGGAAAACCTCAATAGTCATGTTAGTTGCTACATAGATTAGTATGTAAAAAATGAGACCTGAAACAATTATAATAAGATATTTTAAAGAGATGTAAGAGATTATATAGTTAGAGACAGTGAGGGGAAATAGAGAAATGTCTTAGTATGAGAGATGGTGTTCATATTATGGTTATAGAAGGAAGAAGGATGGAGATAAGGAGATTATAAGAAGAGTGCAGGTGTGGTGTCTTCAGGTAGCTAAGGTGAGTAGGCAGGAAAGAGGTAGAGAAAAGGTCTGTAGAGATGAAACAAAAGAAAGGGGTGTTATAAAGTGTGATTTAGGTTGAAGGGGGTGAATGAAGTATAGTGAGTAATTCAGTCAGGATTGGCACAGAAGCAGGTCCAAGATTTTATAAAGTTTTTTTTTAGGGGGCATTTAAAGGTTGGTAGATTAGTTCTGGTGGTGAGAGGTAAGGAGTTCCAATTATTTGTTACTGAGTATCAGTATAGGCTTTGTCCATGGGATTTAGTCAGTTTATTTATGGTGAGATGGTAAGAAGTTGTTTGTTTTCTGATCTAGCAGTTCTTTTAGGGAAATACATGTCCATTAATGGGGTAAGAGCTGGGCAGGCTAATGGTTTGTGTAGGATTTTATGTACTATTATAAGATTAATGTAGGAGAGGTGGAGAGGGAGTTCCAACCAGCTAAGGGTATGCAGAGCTTTACAGTAACGGGTAAAGGAGGATGAATTAGCAGCAAACTTGGCAATTTTGTTGTAGCAGCTTTCAAGTTTATTTTTATGGAGGATTGTAAATTGGTTAGAATTGATGCTCCATAGAGTAGGAAGGGCAGAAGATATGTTTTGGCTAGAGCAAATGCTGTGGGTGTTCTCAGAAAATGTTTGTTTCTGTAAAGTATGCCTGGATTTTGATGAGTTTTCTTGATATTGCTTTGTATGTGGAGGTCACATTTCAGACTGTCATCTATTATGACTCCTAATAGTTTGGTATAATGAACTAATTGAATTTCAGTTCCATTTGTCGAGAATATTTTAAAAATGGTCTGTTAGGAGTGTGAGTTTTTGGGAAAAGGAGGAGAAGTTTGTTTTGGGGAGGTTGAGTAATAGCTGTGCTCTTGTAAGCCAGGTTTCAATGAAGATGACAGCTTGTTGAGTGATTTCTTGGAGGTGAGTTAAAGTGTTTGAAGAGCAGATGATGGTAGAATCATCTGCATATTGAATCAAGGTGCCTTCACAAGAGGATAAATGTAGGTTATTGATAAAAATACTGAACAGTAGAGGTCCAATGATGGATCCTTGTGGGACTCCTGTGGAAGTGGAGAAGGTATGCGGAGATGGATCCTTGCCATTTTACAGCTTGTCTGTTGGCAAGGTAGTTTGGGAACCATTGAATAGATGGAGATGCTAGACCCAGAGTGGAAAGTTGACTGAGAAGTTTACTGCGAGAGACCATGTCAAAGGCTTTTGATAGGTCTAGAAATACTGCAGATGCCAGTTTATTAGAGTTGCAACCTTTATTGACCATGCCTGTAAATGATATTAGTGCAGTGGTCTGGCCAAAATCCATGTTGGGTATTGGTGATTAACTTATTTTGTAAGAAATAGTGGAGAATTTGTTGATGTATACATCTTTCAAGGATTTTACAAAGTAGAGACTGGATTGCTATAGGACAGAAATTTGTAATGTCAGTGGAATTACCTCCTTTATGTAAAAGGGATAATATGGGCCATTTTCCACAAATTAAGGACACAGAATTCTGTTATTGATCTATTAATAGAAATGCTGATTGGGTATGCTATTATATCTGCAGCCAGATTAAGATATTCTGGGGGAAGGTTGCCAGGTGAGGAGGAACAAGGTTTTAGTTAATGTAAAAGCTTTTTATGAGAGTTACAGAAACTGGTTGAAAGGTGAGGTGAATGGAGTTGTCTGAATGTGCATTGGAGAGGTTGCAGTTAGGTGAGTTTTGTGAAAGAAATGTGCTAGGGTCTAAAGAAGGAGAGGTTAGCTGCATAGAAGGGGATGTGTTAGGTGAGTTTGCAGTTAGGTTGGCTATGCATTCTATGATGTATGTATTGAAACCGGTAGCTGTTGGAAGAGGGAGAATGTCTTGGTATGGGCTGGGATCCTTTTTTGTACCTAGGTTGATGAGAAAGGATATGGAAGACCAGATTTTTTTTAGGATTGTTTTCATGGCTATCTTGCAGGTGAGTATAATAAGATTTCTTAATTCTATTAACTTGTTTCTTGACTTGGTTTTGTAGCCGTCTGAATAGTTGTCGATTTTTGTTATTTTTATTATTTTGTCAGTTAATCCACACATTATCTCTACTTTCATAAAGAGTTTGTGTCGGTTGGTGAGCCATGGGATATGGCTGCTTTTAATTCTTTTTGGTATGCTGTGGGCTAAAGTGTTAAGAATATTTAGAAATGCAGCACTGAAGTATTCAACTGCACCATTTAAGGGGAGTCTTTTTCGGATGGACCAGTTAATTGCATTCAGAGCTTCAATGAAAGACTCCTTGGAGAAAATGGAGAGATTACAGGTAGTTTTGAGCTTATGTTCCTTTGTTAGTTGTGCAATACTCCTATGGATATAAGCTGGCAGGTGGTCACTTAATTTATTAGGGAGTAAAATTAGATGAGTCGGTACGGTCCAGGATAGATTTTTGGAGTTAATTTTGCCACATCTTGCTGGTGTATTAATAAGGTGAGTGAATCCAATGAGGTTCATGCCATTGACTCCTGAATTTGTGGATAAGGACTGCCAGTCAAGGTTTACATCACCCAGGAGGATAATTTCATTTGTGATTAGAAATGGTAACCAGGATAGCATGTTTTCAAGTATTGGAATGTTCTGTCCTTGGGGGACATATAGCACAGGAATGCATATACTCTTGGTTCTAGTAAGTTTTAGGAATGAGATGAGAATTTCTGCTTTTCCAAAAATTGGGATTTTGCCTGTATAGGGAGTTACTGTGAGGATATTTGTGAAGATTATAGCATTATAGCTATTCCACCTGCTTTTCATGTGTTCTATCAAGCATTATAATATTATAACCAGGGGATAGTAGTTCAGCATCTTTTATTTCAAGCTTTAGCCATGTCTCAGATGAGACTAGTATGTCTGGTTTGTGTTAAGCCATCCAGGCATGAAAATCTGTGATTTTGTTGCATATGTTTCTAAGGTTTAGCATGACTATTTTTAAACTTTTAGGATGTATTATTTGGTCTGATGTTTGACTGGGACCTGAGTTGAGGTGGTGGTCGCCACATTGATGCATGGTGGAGAAAGATGGCTTGTTTATTATGGCATTTTTAGCAGAGACAGGTAGAAGTATTACCTTGACATTGGGACTGACATTTTTTTAGTAGTTTGGAGATACAAGGGTGGACTGCAGTTATGGGAAATAAGCTTGAAGATATTTTTGAGTAGCTAGCAGGAAGATGGTCAATAGGTGATGATGAAGTAATGGCGCACTTATTTATTATTACTTCCGATGGGGATGTCAGCAATGAGCGGAGGAGGATGAATAAGGTTCTAGAGGAGGTAAACGGCATAGTAAGTGGTGTAAAAATCTTACATCGCGGTGAGGTGAGATAATAAGCAGTGATAACAGTGTGGAGAACAGGCAGATTTTGATGGGGAGAGAGCAGAGTGGGATTTGAGAAGGTATTTAGAACAGAAGTGGGTAGAGATGGTGTAACGAGAGCAGTTTGTGATTGGATAGTGCAGTTACGCACAGTATAGGAGGATGAATAGAGGAGGTGGAATAAGTGAGTTATAAGTGTAGATGTAGTCAAGAATTGGGGCAGGGTAGGAGAGCAGAGCAAAGTCTGAGTGTAGCAAGTACTGAACAGAGCAGATTGGCCCATGGTGGAATAAGAATAAGTACAAGTAAAACAATCTGTTAAATTGTGGCAAGACAGGAGGTAAGACAAGTCCTGATAATTTTAAAGACAGTAAGACACTCTAATAGATTACTGTTAACCTACACCTAAGTTAACTGCAGTAACTTAGGGAGCATTACAGCAGTGACTTTGGCTTAAAATGAGTCTAGCATAGTTGGAGAACCACTGAGATGAGGGAAGGATCAATCAGATACTTCAATGGACTGCAGTTAAGCCACCCACAGATGATTTACCACCAAATACAGTTAGTGAGGTTGAATGTTTAGGGATATAAAGACAAAGTCTTTGAACTCTAAATACCTGATATGAGTCACAGCATTTCAGTTTGTTGTTAAGGGCTTTTATTGCCTTTCCAGGGAAATTTATACTGCTAGGGTAGAAATGCTAATGTGTTAATTTAGCTTCATCTTCAGCAGTATAAGGCCTGTGGATGGATGTGGGGGTGTCCCTCCAGCAGATTCAACACTACAATACAGACACACTGATACAGAAGTGAGGGAAAATAGTCTTAGTTTGATTCTTGGAAACTGCCTTCTGTAAGTGAAGGTATTGCTTCTTTTGTACTTATGCAACTGAAGGTGGAGTTCAGCTGTAGAATTTCCTTTGGTAGTGTGATTTTGTTAACTTTTGCAACAGCAGTTGCCAGACATAGTATGTGCTCAGTACAGTGGTGGTGGGGGGGTTGAACTGGGTAATATTTGGCTCTACTCTGCTGCATTAAGTAGTGTTTGGCCAACATAAATTGTTGTTTGTCTTTTCAGCTTTTCCTGGTTAGGGGTTACCACAGCAGAATTCCAGTCTGCTAATGATTGGCAGTCAATTTTTTGGTGCCAATTTGGCCAGCCCAATGCCCAACCTTCAGTGAAGCCACACCCATTCACACATATCTTTTGGAGGCCACTCGACCACAGGGAGGATATGCAGACTCTACACAGAAGGCACTCCAGCTGAGAATCGAACAGGAGAACCTCTTGCTGGGCGGCAACAACACTACCACTGTACCACCTGCACTATATTTCACAGCTGTGCATTTCTACTTGACAGCCTTTAAACAGGAAAATAAGGAAGTTAACAGGAGATATGTCTAGGTGTGCACATTTGGGATTACCGAGATTGAGGTTTACAGATTTTAGAAGGACAAGTAGAATGCCTACCTCAGTTAGTTTTCTCTCTGTGTTACACAACATACAGTTTGTAAATGTGACATTTAAGCACTTTAGAATAAGCAGCTTGAGTTTTTAACATATAACAGTTCTTGTAAAAATGAGGTGTTACCCCTTGAATCCTACCTCAAAAAGCCAGCAGAAACTTGCTGATATATTCGCTACACATTAACAACAGAAAAGACAACACAGTCTGAGTATAACAAAGCAGAAAAAATAGGTGTTACCACTGAATCTTAGATTAAAAAGCCAGTAGAAATTATTGATATATTTGCTGGACATTAACAGCAGAAAGACAACAACACATTAGCCAGTTTGCAACACGGTAAAAGCTTATTTGTAATTGTTTCCAGTGCAAGGTTGAACAAGAATTAAATAATAGACCATTTCTGTTAGACATTTTCAAAAATGCAATGTGCCTTACTGTACAGTGATGTAGTTAGATGGAGAGGGGTTCACTTGTGTCATGGGATAGAGAAGTGATTTTGAATTAGAAACCACAAAGGCAAAAGTAGATGGAGAACAACTGATCATGAACTTCATGACACAGATATCGTACAGCAGTACTGGGTAGACCGGGAAACACTACAGGAAATATGCAACCTCTGCTACCCTCACCTGAGGCCCCAGGGGAAATTGTTCAGAACCCCCCCTCCAGTATAAACAAAGGTATGTGTAGTATTACATATATTAGCTATAGGTATGTTTCAGAGACCCACTTAGGATTTATTAGGGGAATCACAAGCTTCAGCTTCCAGAATATTACATCAGTTTGTAAATTCAATGCTCTGAGTTTATCTGTTTCCCATAAATCCCACAGGAGAGAGAGCAAGAACCATGCAGGAATGTTATGCAATAGCACACTTCCCTGAAGTTTTGGAGGCCATAGATTGCAGACACATAGAAACAAAAGCCCCACCCAGTGAGCAGGGAAGGAGGAAGATCAACAGAAAAGGACGCCACTCTATAAACTGTTGGGTTGTTCTTAATACCCAAGGAATCATCTACAATGTCTGTGCAGGTAACTTATGCAGTTTTCACAACTTACACATATGACACAACTCTGAGATGTGCAGAAGGTTTGCTAGGAGTGACTTTCTGTAAGAGTTCCTAGTGGGGGATGCAGGTTATGCCATGGAACCATGGCAAACATGAGGAAACCCACACAGCCCCAACAAGCAAGAATAGAATAATGCCCATACTCAAACTAGAAGTGTCATAGAAAGTGCAATTAGCTTGCTCAGATCAAGGTTCCTGAGTCTAGATACCTTAGAAGGTGTCATGCACTAGGATCCAGCCACATCTGCTGAAATATTTACACTCTGTTCCATGTTGCACCATAGCATTCTCAGGAGACAGCTTCAACAAGGACAGCTAGTGGCAAGACCACATTTCCCCATTCCACAGACATGGTCAGCAGTTCCAGCAGATACAGATAGGGAGTCTGAGGGAGAAGCACCTGCCGCAGATGCTGCTGGCAGAAGTACGTGTTCACAATATGCCATGGCTTTGGCTTACAGGCAAAGGATAGTGCACACACTTGCATTATTACCAAGGCAAGTCCAGAACCTGTGTAGAAGAAGCAATACAGTTATTTAAATGATATATGTGTCATGCAAATTCTCATGTCCCTAAGCTGATACATGTCCCAGGTGAACAGTAATGTCAGTGATACCTTATGATTTATGTTTGCAGTACACAGTTATGGATTTTGCCCACTAATGTGCAACAGGCCTTTTATGTGGCCACTGTATATAAACCAGTAAGCAGGTTAAGGGTAAGATGATTTGCACAAATATAACAGTAAGCAAGACTTGAACATCTTGAGTAACAGCAGTAACACAAAAACAGTGAGGATCAACAATTACAGAAGCAAGTATACACAGCTGATTTTGAATTTTAAATAAAAGCATTTATTCTGCAATACAGTTTCATTAAAAGAAGGTTCTGAGTAAGCAAGCACTAACTTATCACTCTGTGCATCAGACATATATACAATCCAAAGTCACAAAGAAATATGCAGGGCAGGGCACAGTCATTATCAATTGCACAGGGTGGGGGTGGAGAGAGGACAGGAGGGCAAATCTGACACCAAAGAAGTGAGTGTGTGTAAGTAAAGCAAACATTTATTCCTTAAATATCTAATTTACAGGGCCAGTAGCAAGATATGTTTAACAGTTACAGTACTGCTTAGAAAAGCAATATGTGTGTGTGTGTGTGTGTGTGTGTGTGTGTGTGTGTGTGTGTGTGTGTGTGTGTGTGTGTGTGTGTGCGCATGTGTGTGTGTGTGTGTGTGTGTGTGTGTGTGTGTGTGTGTGTGTGTGTGTGTGTGTGTGTGTGTGTGTGTGTGTGTAAGTGTGTGCATGTGTGTGTGCGTATGTGATTGTGTGCATGTGCGTGAGTGTGTGTGTTTATGTGTGTGTGTGTGTGTGTGTGTGTGTGTGTGTGTGTGTGTGTGTGTGTGTTTATGGTGGTATGGGCATGTATTTTTTGAATGTGTGTGTGTGCTGCATGAATACACGCAAGCACTGTGCTAGCACTGCATCCTGGTATCTCGGACAGCTGTGAGATGTACAGGGTAGAGTAATCAATTCAGTGTCATAATCCCGGCCAACAAAACTACCTCTGCCAGGAATTGCACTGATAATTCCATGGTGCTGGCTAGAATTTGGGGTGCTGCCTGACTGTGACTGATGCCTGCTGGATGAGCTATCATCATAACTCCATCCAAGACCATGACCACATAGCCTATCACTGCTGGGTATGGAGACTTCAATCACTGACAGAGCAGTGGAAGTACTGCCACTATGGCAGGGGGATCTTATACTGATACACTGGCTAACACAGGATGATAGAGCAGCTATATGGCTACATGGATGCTGACCCTCCCCCAGCAGATGTTCCATTGCAGATACTATCCAAGCCAGTGTGTTATTCATCCTGTCCAAGGAGACACCCACATTGTTCAGGAAGTTCTGCACATCAGAATGCACACTGTGGAATGTGTCTGTGCCTCCATGATGGTACTACACATACACCATGTGGAGCCTACTAACACACAAAGATGAGGAGCAGAGTGGACAGCAGGCCTGCTTCGCAAGCCTCTAACAACCCTCCTCTGTGTCACCTCACCTTTACGATGGTTACAGGGAGGCTCAACCAGTTCTTTAACTGGAATAACCACACTACCCAGATGAATCTGTCCTATGTCTATGTGTCACCCTCAACTTGTCCTATGTCTATGTGTCACCCTCAACTTGTCCTATGTCTATGTGTCACCTTCAACTTGTTCTATGTCTATGTTCTCTGTGTCATGGGTATATGTAGGCATACTGACTGTGTCCAAAATAGGGGCAGGAGATGTTGGAGACACAACCTCATGTCAGAGTGACCCTCTGCACCCCCAGACAGTGCCTCTTCATAACCACTATTATCATTAGAGGCTACCAATACTCTAACATCAGGCAGCAGGAGTTCCACAGTGTCACTTACAGGATCAGTTATGATAACAAGTAAGGAAAAAAGTAGGAGAATAAACAAAGATCAAACCTATTTTATGTGAAACACATTACAACTTAAAAGATGCTAATGCAGTGAAATCAAATAGGTTTCATTTACACATACATCTACCTTTCGGATATTAATAAGAATACATTAGGTGTGCTTACCTTGTGCAGGTGGTCATGCATTGAAAGACCCAGATGTGCATACATATAAAAAAGAGAGATGAAACTTGGATGAATAGCATCACCAAGAAAATGAATGAAGAAACAAACGATGATTGCCTTTTCAGCTGCAGAATAAGATACTTTTTATACAAAGGGTTGCTATTTACTGGACTATCTTCCTTCCCCCCTCCATATCCCTCTCTGTCTTGGTCTCTTTTATCCCTGATATCTCTTTCTCTCTTATATATATATATGATATATATATATATATATATATATATATATATATATATATATATATCTATATATATGCAATGACTATTATTTAAACATATTTAAGCAGCATACCTGCTATTCCTGAAGTAGACACATTCAAGCTGTCTTTCACATCTGACCCATCATCAAGGATTTTTTGTGAAACCTGTGCTGAAATACTGGGATCTCTGACAGTGGAAAGAAATTTCTCAGTTTTGGTCAGTGCGTGACTTGGTAGGGCCACCCCCTTAGCCATATGTTCACAGGCAATTGCAGCTGCATGATGTCAGCCCACTGTAATCATGACACTGGCCCTAAGTCTTATATTAGAATATGTACATCCATGGCCTCCCACCACATTCACGTCATTCACCACCTGCTCCCACATACAGTCATGGAAGGACTTGTTGCCACTGTCTCTCTCTAAAAGGAATGACCTAGGTTGATGTAGGAGCTGAATGATCACAGTTTTTTCTGTATCCATGTATGGCTGTTTATGGGGTGCAGACGTCTTGTGCTTCATAACCCTATATGACAGGAAACATAATAGGAAAGAAGACATCCATAAGTACAAAAACATAAGCTGGTTGAAAACAAAAAATATGAATGTATCCATCCATCAAATATGAAATAAATGAAAAAGTAAGGCTTCATGTTAGTGCACACGACTTAATACAGTCCTGCCCCCCAAAACTGCAAAGCAAAAAAGAACTTGATAAAAAATTCATAGCAGGAGTAACATTTCTGTCACTTTGCAGAACATTACAGCATTAAAAAATGTACACCTGTCAAGAAAAATAGTTAACACTTTTTGGCCTGATAAACACTTCTATGGTGGTCAGCCAGGTACACATCTGAGCCTTAACAAAATTGTCACTGCTACTAATGCCAGAACCTATTACCTTGGTAATAATTAATGCCACAGTCTTCTAACACAGTGCCAGGCTTTTAAGATTAAAATTCATTAAACTGTCATCATTATGTAGAAAGATACTGCATGGTGAAGAAATAACTGTGGTATGCATGTCCATGCCAACAGCTACTGAGGATAAAACAGACAGTAAATGGAGAAGTAGCTCAGGAGGACTACCAAACTGTGTATCATAAAAAAATGTAGTATGATTTTTATTAGAAACAACAATGTAAATCAAAAACAAATTAGTGAGTTCATGCTCCAAAACCCCTCCATCATATTCATCATTACAATATCCCGGGTTTAAATGGTGTTTTTCCTTTAAAGCTGGTTTTAAAGGGGTGCAAACGTCTAAGCTGAAGTTTGGTGATTAGCTCATACATACTTTAAAAAGAGAATAGCATTTTGTAATGGTGAATCTGATGAAGGGCTTTTGGAGTCTAAAAGTGCTAATTTCTGTTGTTTTACATTGTTGTTTTAAAAAAAGTCTTATTTTGTTTTTATGATACACGGCATGGTGGTCCTCTCTGTTTGCATTTTTTATTTCTGTTTGTTTGGACCTTTGGAATTCCTGGGATTTGTGGATTTGATTCATAATACAGACAGTACAGCAATACTTTTATGTTGAAATGCAGTGTATATGTAAGGTTCAAATATATCCATTTGTTCATTTGAAAGCATCCATCCATCATACACAAAATATATGAAAAGGGAAGGCTTCATATGAGTACACACGACTTAAAAGCAGATCCCCCAATGCAAAACAAAGAAAGATGTCAGATGAAAGATTCATAACAGGACAAACATTTATGTCACTGAGTAGTACATTGCAGCATAAACTTGTAATTGCACAGCTGTGAAAGAAAAAATGTCTGATTTGCACTTGCCTGGAGGTCAGCCAAGCAGACATCACAAAGCCTTAACAAAATTACTACTGCTACTAATGCAAGAATCCATGACATTGGTAATAATTAATATTACATTTTTCTGAATAAAGTGTTCAGCTTTCAATATTGAAAATTCCTATTAAACTATCATCATTATGTAGAAAAATACTGCATGGACAAGAAATAACTGTGATACATTTGCCCATGCCAACAGCTACTAATTATAATGCAGACAGTACAGCAAACTTGTATTGTGAAATGCAAACCATAAATAAGGTTCAAATATATAAAAGTATTCATAACAACAACCTGCCTTTGCCATCAAACAGCCTGTAAAGTAAGAAGCATGGAGTTTAATATCAAGTTAAACGAAAGCGCTAACACCACAGCTATTAAATTTAAAAGTTATTAAAAGCTTTTGGAGTCATTGGAGCTATTATTAAAACCGTTATTGGTTTGTTGGATATGGAGTATATGGAGCCGTTTCTCAATGTCAAAAATGATTTACAGTTTTCTAGTAACACTTATGATTCCAGAGATATGAATATTTGAACTGCAAGGTGTGCACTTCATTTTCTAAGGCTCAACCCAATACCCACTGGGAGTTAACAATAGACACTCAAAAGAGCTATACTGGAGTGAATGAGTTATCTTGGGAGGTGGCTATGCTGTCTTGTCCAAGTAAATCTCCTCACCATGCTTGAACTTTGTCTCTTTCCTCCGACAAACGTTCTTACAATGATGGTCCATGTTGGTGAATGTCCTCCGATGCAGATCACACTATATTGGTTAAAAAGCATATAATTTACCATACTTGTTTGTAGATCCTTAGTTATTTCTTCAATTTTTACAAATTATCTATTTTTGTTCCTCATTAAGAATCTAATTATTTCATATTCTATGTGAAAAGCAGAAGATTTTCATTTCTGCCCCAGTAGTCTAGTTATTGTTGTGCAAATGTGCTTATATCCACTGCATTATAGAAATACAGAGTGGAGACAGGCTAAAAGCACTATTGTGAAACATTTACTGCAACAATTCTTAGTCTACTGGATGTAATGAAGTAGAAGTTTCTATGTGGCACTTTGAAATAATTTTCCTGTCTGTAAACTGATGTTTTTGCATAGCATCATGGGTTCCATTACAGCTATAGGTCAAATTATAATTTCATGACGTTTTGTATCCCAATGATCTGGTTAACTGCAAAAGTCTGTATTTATCTATTTCCAGCATTCCAGTACCATAATATATGAATGGTACAGCAAGTAAGCATTTGCAAAAAACATTCCATCCCCAACAAGAAGACTTAGTAAGCCATCTTTATCTTGTTAATGTCTTAATGCTGGTTGTACTCTGTTACCCTTTCTTGCTTTCTATAGCAAGCACTTTATTGCAGGACATGGCAGATTAATAACGAGGAAATAAGTAAGATTAACACACCATAAACATAGTCCTACATGTCCCACAAAAATACTGTTGTTATTCCTCTCTTCATTTGTCTCTCTCTCACTGTTCACTCCTTCTGCTTCAGTATTTTAAAGTGCTTGAAATTGGAGTTCATTTGTAGCATGATGATATAATGTTCAGATCTATAGATAGACTTTTGCATACTTTCAAGGATTCTAATCCAAGCATTAGCTAAGTGTTACTGATTGTTTTAGTACACCATTTATGTGTAGCTGTTGCAGACCTCTCAACCAATTGGAGACAAATTTCAACAGAATCAGGGACAAGTCAAGAAAAAAATCAGGGACAATCAGGGACACTTTTAAATATTAGTGCTATTAACTTGAAACATTGACAGAATCAGAGAATATGAATTAATACACATTTTCTGAGGTAAAAGAAATTTATAATTATTGTCATTATTCATTGTGTAATTCACCACCTTGCCTCCAAAAGTCACTAGTTTTAGAAGGGATTAAGAGGGACAGAGTTAGCATTTAAGTCAAAATCAGGGACAGTTGAGAGGTCTGAGCTGTTGCCTACATATTGTTATGAACCAACATAATCTTGCTTTTGTCATAAGCTACTTGGCCCCTGTCTCACTCTCACCCTATGTATCTTTTCACTTCTATGTCAGCAGGGTTTCTCTTCTACATTTGCACAATGTCTGCTGCCAAGCAACTGCAGCGGAGGCTAAATTTAAGTGCACAGCTTATGGCAAAATTATGTGAGTTTTTACTTCAGCCACGTTACTGTGGCACCTTTCATGCCGCTGTGCTTAGCCATGCTTTGTTAGGTTAATCTACCTTTGAATAAGGTGAAGAGTTGAATGTACAGCTATACGGTTGTCATGACTGTAATAAAGAGTAATGCATACATTCTCCTTTTCTGCAATCTGTTGTCATGTAGCATTTTTGTGAAGTAAGACTTCTATGTGATGTGTTTAGATAATACTCAGGTTTGTTTATTTTTCTTGCAATACTCTCAATGTTCGAATCCAGATGTATAACAAACTGTTTTTGAATGTTTTTTATGGCTCCTGTGGGTGTAACACACCATTATCCTGCTGCTCTACTAATGTGCTTGTTCACTATTGTGAAACCTCTGTTGTACAGCTCTTCCATAAATAACTATGCTGATAAAGCAAAGAGTAACGCAATACAAATAAGTTCAGAAAAGAAACATGAACTACTATGTTAGTATGTCTGGACTGTGAATTCGTGCACCAATTGTCCACCTGTTCCCACCGCTTCTGTGTCATCCAATAAACCTCCTTGATTCACAGCTTTCTATAAGCCATGTTTCCACCAGCAATAACATGCTTGGATACCCGTGTGTTTCATAATACATCTCTAGCATACATATAAGGGTTGATTAACCTCAGCTGTCATGACAAGCGTATAAATCATGACACCTGAAACATGACCATAACATGCCTGTTCTGTATTCCATCAGATACACACATGGTTGTATGCATGTATTTTTTTGGAGGGGCAAATGATGGCACAGATCACCATAGATTTCTGCTACTTCCCATTCTAAGTTCAACACCCTAAGATATGATTAAGCATGTGTTAATACTTTAACCAAATAATTGTAGCAAACTGGTGAAAATAAAAACAAAAAAACACAAATTCACCAGTAGGACTAGTAGACACAAGTTTATTTTTCAGGTTAAGCGCTTTCATCAAAGTAAAATTGACTTCCTCAGAACAATTTACAAACAGTCATGTAGATTTAAATATATTACACTGTCACAGGATAGGTGAGGAATCCCACCAGTCAAACAAAAGATCTCTTGAATAAATTAATACCTTAAAGGCATACACTATAAACACTAAAAATACAATAAAATACATTTCTGCAAAGAAATGATGTTAAAATTAAACCCTTTCCACTCTTTCTTTTAAAGCAGGCAAGACAGATATAAAATCATTTAATCCTGGACACAGATTAGCTGCCAAACGAAGCTGCCACATCAGTCCCCCCTTGATTAAATTGTTTTTCCAGTTGCCACCCCTGGGGTTTATTTCAATGGTATCTAATATCCCAACTTAAATCCAGAGAAATTAACACATATTTTACTATGCCTAAATAAAGCATTGGTTTCTTTTAAATTCTTAATGTCATATAAGTGTTCATATATCCTGGACCTGAGAGCCCTCTCAGTTTTCCCAACATAAAACCCCAGGCAGGAATTACACTTTGCCAGATAAACTATTTTGCTAGTCTGACAGCTACCTTTTTTGAAAAACACTGTGTCCTGGTTGATATTATCAAGTTTCAAACTAGCAGCCAATAGTATATATCTACACTGTGTACAACAACCACAGGCTTTGGTGAATTCATTCATTTTTTCATTACTATTGTTCATGTTACCCTCCAAGGTAAGTTTCAAGTTGCGGCCCACTTTAGTACAAAAAATAGGCTGTTCACCCACTGCTTGCAAAATATTAGGGTCACCCCTAAAAATGTTCCAATTCTTACAAAGTATATTTCTGATGTCATTATAATGTGTACTATAATGTACCACACATGCCTGGGAGAAGTTATGGGTTGAACTCTCTGGTGTTTCACAATTTTTGGTTTTAGAAAGACCTCTACCTAGTAGAGGTTCCTATTTAGAAACCCACTCTCTCAAAACCTCTTGTAAAATACCCTCTACAAATTCTAGTGGATAATCTCTCTCCAGAAACATGTTCCTCAGGTCACTGAATTCCTTAATGACGTCCTCAAGATGGGAAGTCATTCTAGAAATTCTGATTGCCTGTCCCTTGACAATACCTTTTTTCTGGTATAGTGGGTGGTGACTTTGGAATTGGAGGTAGGAATTACAAAACGTTTTCTTTCTATACACCTTGGATCTAAAACAACACACATCTTTAATGATGGTGGTATCAAGATAGTGAATTTCTTTCTCGTTACACTCATAGGTAAATTTCAAATAATGGGTAGTGCCATTTAGATACTCAGCAAAACCAGCAATGCTTTCCTTGGTACCCTTCCATAAATTAAAAATATCGTCCGGGTACCTGCTGTAAAACAAAATATCCAAATGAAACCTACTTTC
Organism: Protopterus annectens; assembly: GCF_019279795.1. Taxonomy (NCBI): domain Eukaryota; kingdom Metazoa; phylum Chordata; order Ceratodontiformes; family Protopteridae; genus Protopterus; species Protopterus annectens. The sequence goes on from NC_056751.1 coordinate 657,976,250, forward strand.
AAAAATAAACTCTTTCTCCCACTCTAATAAAACAAGGTTTGCATAAACGGGGGCACAAGCTGCCCTCATAGCAACTCCTTTGGATTGTTGGAAATATTGCCCTTCAAAAAATATATAGTTGTTATTTAAAATCAAGGCCATAATTTCACAAACAAGCTGTACATGCTCTGGAGATAAACTAGAATGATCAAACAACATTTTTTCAAAATAATCCAAACCTTCCTCTCTAGGAATAAAGGAGAATAAATCTTGTACATCTATTGTCAAAAAAATCAGATCAGCATTCCATAAATCTTGCTTAATCTGTCCCAGAAAGTCCCAAGAATCTTTCACAAGATGTGGCGTACTCTCAACTACATGCTTAACCATCTGATCCACAAAGACTGCCAAATTGTGTGATTTAGATGCCCCTGCTGCCACAATAGGCCTAAATGGAGGTGACAAAACATCTTTGTGGACCTTAGGGATGCCAAATATACTTGGTACCTTGGGAAAATGATTTAATAGAAAAGAGTAAACTTCCTGACTGATCCTTTGTTCTAGTAAATATTCTTCCAAAAACCCATCAATACGCCGGTAGGAAACATTAATCTGATTCTTGGATACCTGCAAATAGCTTTCCTCCTGAAACAAAATACCTTGAAAAAGAGAGGTAGGGGAATTTCATGTTTTTTTTCTGGTATTGTATGATCTCAGAGTCTATATATTTAAATTACTTTTTTTGTGAGTGTTTCTGGTTAGTCCATTTTTGATGACTATTCATCAATAAAACCAGCTTCATAGTTTTTCCCTTTTGATTGTTTGTGAGACCGTGTGTGTGGGTGTGTGTGTGTGTGTGTGTTTGTGTCTGTGTGTGTTTGTGTATGTGAATCTGGGTTTGTCCTACTTCTCTTTTTCTTAAAGATATATTTAACAAATGCATGGTTCCACTCGAGGAATCTCCCCATATTTATACAATCTAGAGAGTAACAGATATAATGGTACTGTAAGTTCAGACCATAGTGTTCTCAGGTCATTAATACTAATTTCATCTCCTCCCTGTACTTTTTTGGGTCCAGTTAGCTATTTCTTTTTCAATATAATTTAATTTGATTTTAGTATCGGAGGATACCTAGATGTTACTGGAATGATTTATCACCCGATTTGTGGAGTCATACTGTTCTGCATAAGATTTTCTACATATATAATTTGTTGTGTCTGAGAATACATTTTAGAATCTACACACATTTTATCAAGTTGTATGTTTTTAATCCTAAACTGGTTTTCTTTTATGTTCAGTATATTTATATATATTTATCAATTTGTTTCTTGATCTTATCTCACACTATGTTTAGTTTTCTATATAGTTTATTTATTTCTGTTTTCAAAGTTGTAGTTTGACATCTTTTCCATTTCTTATATTTATGTCTCTCATCTTGTTCCTATGGAAATATATCCTCCTAACGTTGTGTGCCTAGGTCCTGATTTTAAACATGTTTATTTTTATTATTTTTTTGCATTCAAGCAATATGAATTTCAAAACTTGTCACATTAATTCTGCAGTTTTTCCACTGAATGCATCCCTCCACTCTGATTTACATGGTGACTGTTTAGCTTCAGTATGATTAATTATTAATCTGCTGTACATTGATATAGATTTCAGTGTGGCAGAATTATCTAGCAACAATTTAGCCTTATAACCCTGTGATCACTGCACGTCAACAATGGTAAAACCTGACATGCAGCAACAGTAATATCTTCATGTCATTCCCTAGTAGACTTTTTTTACAATCTGAGCAATTGTTGTTCCTGAACATACATTGTAATTCATTTCTTTGCTAATGTTGTTGAAGTAATATAATTCCAGTCTGTTTCTGGTAAATTTAAGTCCCCAGCCACTGTTATTCTTCTCTCTTGTGTTTCATGCAAGAAATATATGATTTTTTTCTCAGTCATCAGCACTTGACTATGGTGGTCTATATACTTCAACAATTATTATATGTTCCAGGGTTGTCTTCATTGTCTCAGTTACACAATCTAGAGAATCAGTCTTATCACTGAACAGAAATAGTCACAAGTCTTGTGACTGTCTTTAATCCTTATCATAAAATCTCCACCTGATTTTTGTTAGAATGTCTGTTACAGTAAAACATGTAAACCTTGACAGAACCAGTTTGCAGTGATTGTTCTTTAACCATGTTTCATAAACAACAACCTCAGTCGTGTAGGAACGTACCAATTTTTCCCCCCAAATACACACACACATATATATATATATATATATATATATATATATATATATATATATAGATAGATAGATAGATATGTATGTATATATAAAATCTTGAATTTCAGTATCTTGAAACTATAAAGGCGAATGACTCACAATCCTGAAACCCAAAAGCACAAAACACACAATCACGAACATACATACACCATTCACACCATTCTAACTACACAACACAAACTATACAACCCTACACTACATGTGAGCAGGGGTGCCCCCCACACCCCCTACTTATATATACCAACTCCGAGATCGCACACACAGAAAAAAAAACAAACTCACACCCAGACATTCTACAGTCCCTTGCACACACACACACACACACACACACACACACACACACACACACACACACACACACCAACACATCCAACACTCACACTAATGCATCCATCTCCCGACCCTAACCCACATGTACAACTTACAATAACACTTACATACACTCAATCACCTTAAATTCCAGACACCATCCCAGCCAAACACTTCACATAACGTAGTATAAATGCATAAGTGCGCATTGGAGATATTCAGATTTGCGCTTATGCACTTCCACTATTTTGAAGTTTCGCCTTTATGGTCTCGGGATACTGAAATTCGAGATTTCAGTATTTCAAGATTATAAAGGCGAGCTATATATATATATATATATATATATATATATATATATATATATATATATATATATATATATATATATATGGGTCTATAATATAACATCAAAGTCTAACAACTTCGAATGTTATAATATCGAACTCAGTAGAGCGAACGCTGGAAATCATGAAGCTGCAGAACACCGAATACTTTCCTAGGGAAAGTATTCACTGGGCCATTTCTGCAGCTTCGCTATTTCCTCAACTGTGGAGTGAAGGTTACAGACTGGGTTAAGGTAAGTGTGCGAACGAAGCTGAGTGTGCAATTGGGCATGGGTTAGGTGAGTTAGGGTTAGGGCGTGGGTCAGGTACGTGTGCGATTGTGTGGACATGAGGGTTAGGGTGGGGTAGGTGAGTTAGTGTTAGGGAGTGGGTAAGGTGAGTGTGCGATCGTGACCGTCCTTAGGGTTAGGGTTGGGTTAAGGTAAATGGATAGGTAGTGGTGTATGTATGGTTTAGTGTAGGGTTTTGTGAAGTGTGTGTGGATTATTTATTTTGGTGTGCTTGTGTTGTGTGTATGTTTGTCGGAACAGCAATTTTTTTCCCCTGGGAAAAATTCGCTATTCTGACTGTTGGGTATTCTGGTGTTTCGCTCTACTGGGTTCGATATTATAACATTCAAAGTTGTAAGACTTTGATGTAATGATATAGACCCATATATATATATATATATATATATATATATATATATATATATATATATATATATATATATATATATATATGAATATATATATATATATATATATGTGTGTGTGTGTGTGTGTGTGTATATATATATATATATATGTGTGTGTGTGTGTGTGTGTGTATGTGTGTGTGTGTGTGTGTGTGTGTGTGTGTGTGTGTGTGTGTGTGTGTGTGTGTGTGTGTGTGTGTGTGTGTGTGTGTGTGTGTGTGTGTGTGTATTTCTAATGCTCCTAGCATTAAAGCTGTCAGAGTTGCATCAAAGTTTCTGTGCGTGAACTGTTAAAGTTTTGACCTGGCAAAAATCCTGTCTTCTGTTTGTTAAATATTGCAAAATATCTGCTTCAAAAATTAACCTCCCTGATCTTAACAAGTGTACATCATCCTGTCTAAACACGTGTGCCCAAAATTAGGAATGGATGTGCTATACATTTCCATTTTTCTTAAACAAGGCATTTTTTTCATGTAGGTATTTATCAAAAATATATTTTCACTCATGGTGACCTTACTCTCCTTTCTATATGTGATTTATGAAATATATGTCTTAGTACCTATATAAGCTATACTCTGTAACTAGGCTGTAAGTTCCCTACTGACATCAAAGTGTCCTTGTTTATGAGATTATTTGTATCAACATGGAAAAAAAAACAGATTGATACTTCCATAGATTAAGGCATTCAAAGTTCTTTCTCACATTCTTTATTTTTGCTCCAGACAAGTGTAAGTGTATTCAGTGTTCATTATCTTCTCTGCAAGTATAAGAATCAGTGCCACTAATAATTGAATCTCCATTTGCAAGAATATCATTTCTGACCAGATATGAAGAATCCTCATCTTCTAATTCCGTAATATCTTCAGTTGTTACAAAGGCATGATCTTCATCACTGTTATTCTTATTAATCCCACTGTTTTCATTGCTTATTACATTTGCAAGCCTACAATTTTCAAATAGCTGGCTTTGTACATTCACAACTTGAGCCATGTTGCCAACTTATGTTTTTCTCTTCTTTTTTTCTTACAGTAATGTTCTTCAGTCCTTCCAAGTTCTGTTTTGATTTCTTCCTTTTCACCTGCCCTTTGCTTATTTTTCTACCTTTTCATTTGGAAAAATTATGCATTTTATTTTTCTCTATACACAATGATTTCTCATATAACAATATTATCATTCCCTGTAATCTGTGTGCTACATAAAGCAGTGTATTTTTTAGTATGTATTCTCTTTGCTTTATACACATTAATCAATTTCTTTTCCATTGTTATTTGTTTTAATTTTCTTCCTTTCTTGCTCTTTTATTTTCTTCTATATGTTTAAATCTTGTTGTTTTTTTTTTCAGTTGGCTTGGCTGTGTGTCCTGTTTACACTTTTATTTATTTGTTAGATGGGATATTTTGCAGACACCTTAATGATTAGGGGCAACAGCTGGCTACAACAACCCTGTGTTTCTAAAGGTTAACCAAACAGTCCACTTATGCTGTGCTAATGATGTCATAACAAAACTGAAATATGCATGTCCACAGCTAGTGAGGTTTAGCTTTGTTGGCCTGAATTTGTCCATTAACCTATTTAAAAAGAAACAACAAATCATGGATATTCAGAATCTCCAAATAGCTGAAACACCTGGTATTCTTGATGGGTCCTATGCATATATCATATAATCCTTTTTTAAAAGAGGTTTCAAGGAATCACACACTACAAACTCTAACTTGGCTAGGTTTTTCCTGTTTTTTTTTCCAGTTGGATTGGCTGTGCGTCCTGTTTACTCTTTTATTTAAATCTCAGGTTACTGAACACTTGTATCCATAATTTCAAAGTTGTCAATGGTATTATCTTGTTCAGTAGGGGATGAGTGATCTTTGCAGCCAATAGGAACTTCCTTTCCTAAATGTGTTCTATTTGCACTTTGCCTAATGCTATTTATCTCAACAGCCCAGTCATTAATATATGTAACAACAGTTCTCCATGCTGTGCCAACTGCACAAGTGTGGTCTTCATCAGTAAGGCTAGATTTGCTACTAGTAATAGTAAGTAAATCATCTAACTTTTGATATGAGGAACACAGATCACCAGTGTTATCAGGCGTTGCCATTAAATATACATAACATTTAAAAGACTGTACAAGATAGTTGTGCTTTTGCAACTCATTAATGGCATACTCATTTAAGGAATCTAGTTTCAGCTGCAAATTAATAAAAATTATTAAAGAAAAGGGTAATCAAAATCAGTTACCACAGAATTCAAAGGGATTTTAAGTCAACTTCTTTGATAAAAGAATCACACAAAACAGTATATTTAATATTAAATTAAGTATAATAAAGTCGTCCCTCTGATCTACCATACCAGTTATGAAAGTCACACAAAAGCAGGATTTCTTTTCGTCACTCACAGTTGCAGCTTGTTTTAACAGGTATGATCAATAAATAACAAATCAACACAGGATTGTTTCAGATAAGCTCTGGATTGTCCTTTCTGCAGTGTATGTGAAGTTATGGATGACTAGTCCACTTGGGATGGCTTGAGTTGGACTTTCTAAAACCTAGCCCTTTCCTAACAACAAATGGTGAAAATAAAGGTAAAAACAACAAAATAAAAATAAAAGCAAATCTTCTTGTCTACAAGCTACCCTTATTTCCTAGAAGCAGTGAAAACAGTGGTAAAAAATAAAATATAAATCAAAATAAATCTTCTGCACATTCAATCACAAACCAACACAGGATTGTTTTAAACAAGCTCTGGACTGTCCTCACTGCAGTCAGTGTGAATTTATAAACATCTCTCAGTGTTCCTTTTTTTTTGGTCTTACTCCTGTACTTGTTTCTGTCAACTACCATTATTGCATGATATGAATTAGTGTCCATTTAACAAAATACAATGAATCTTAGCTTCTTCAGAAAGAAACTTATAGTCAGGATTACCCCCCCCCCATATAAGTGCACCATTTGTTCATGAATACTTTTTAAGACTCAGCTATCAGATATATAAATATATATAAATATTATGTTTACTACCAACGTCCAGTACCATGCATCTGTCAATATAAAAGAAGCTCAAGAAACAAGTCAACTGTGTAAAGCTTGACAAGGGAAAATTAAGTCCTATTGTTCTACATTAGCTACTTGTCTTTTCACCCATATGTATTGTTGTGACTTTCCCACCATCATAACTTATATCACCCACAAAGTGACCTACCTTTCTAAAGAGTAATTGTCTGCATTAGAAAGATCATAGTTAATGGTATCACACTTATATCCTAATCATGTTCGGCAAGCTTGACTGCCATTATCTGGTGAAGAGAAATTCTGTCTCCATTTTAGACACGAAGGTTATTTCCATTTTAGACATGAAGGTTATTTCCATTTTAGACACGAAGGTTATTTTTAAAAGTAGCAGCTGTGGGACATTGACTATCTACACTATCCATCCATTAACCCATTCTTACTGGACAGTGTTGTCACCTCGCAGCAAGAGGTTACCCCAGTTTGATAGTTGGCAGGGGCGCCTTCTGTGTGGAGTCTAAATGACCCACTACCTACCAATTTTTTTTGTTTATAAACACCACTGTATCAAAGTCATATTGTTTTTCTTAGTATATTATAATATCAAGTGTCATAAGCAACAATTACTGCAAAATGTTATGCTTTTTTCTACACCTTGAAATGCCATGCACATTAACTAATGCCACAGCAAACTCCTTCATTTAGAATACTCCCTCTTTCTACTACAATTTTGATATTTTTCATTTTAACCTTGCTTTTTCAACTCACTTCATTTCTTTAATGTTTTATTAGTTTTAACATATAATATAAAACCACAAAACTGAACAGCAAAAACATTCAAGTTAACTATTTACAATGGCCATGGTTCATTCCATTAATCTATATACCATGTACCTAATAAGATGTGTTGTATACATATTATCAAAAATATAACATTTTATTCTACATTTTTGGTTTCATATTGGTCCATTGTCTTTACAGTTTCTCATTTTTCCTTGGTAGTCATATTTCAGTATATGTGCAGAAGCTGTCTTTGTCTAACACACCTGGTACTTGCTCATATGTCTCTCTCTCTCTCTCTCTCTATATATATATATATATATATATAATTATCTGTATATATATATATATATATATATATATATATATATATATATATACATATATATATTATATATATATATATATATATATATATATATATATATATATATATATATATATAATTCAAAACCAGCCATCTTTCTCAGGCAATACTTTGCAAATGTACATGCATCTCATGAAGCAGTTTGTCCATAAAACAATGGTTGCGGGAACATCATGGTAGTTATCCTCAAATGGTTTTATCAATGTTGATGATCTAAGTTTAACATTATAAATAACTGCATGCTTATATGTATATAAGCATACAGCTCCCTGCAATGTCCTGCTGTCTGATTTCGAATTATACCAACATTTCTTGTGAGACAACTGAACTTCATATTGAAAGGAATGCATAAGAAAGAATGAGGGTGTACCTTGCATATTATTTCTGAAACTACACATCAAATTCAGGAACTTACTCCCCGGGATTCATGAAGCTCGGCGCAAGGCCGGCGTAAGGGCTGCGCTGGCGGTGCAGTGAATAGCCGGCGTAGTAGCGCCATATACATATTAATGAGAGTGCGCCGCAACCACAGACACGTGCGTAGTGTATGTGAGCGAGCCCAAGTAGGATGCGTCCGGAGGAGTGTCTAAGCCGGCATGCGGTGAGCAACCTAATGTGCTAACTGCCACGGTCCGCCCATAATAGTAATGGCAGCAGCCAGGGCCCGTGCAGAATGAAACGCACGTAGAGTATGCAACATAGTACCCGTCCCAACTAAACAGAGAAGCAAATACAACCCATGAAGGCTTAAGTGTACCCATCCAAGGAGCAAAGGATACGCATGAGACCACGTTTGTCCCGCAATGCACCGTCAATGGTTATACTCAGAGAAGGTGTACCGCAGCATGTCAGCGCGCCGCACCGACATAGGAGTAGCGACTAAGGTTACCACCTGTCCCACTTTGCGAGGGGCAGTCCCTCTATGGGCAGTTGTGTCCCGAAAAAAAATATTAAAAATGGCAAATGTGCTAAGATTGTAGGACATAATGATATCCCGTATTTAATGTAATGGTTGCATGAATTGGTTATGTCTGTAACTGAAATACCTAAATGTCACAAGAAACAGAATAAGCAACCAAACTGCCACAACAATAAGCTTTCATTTAGGCAAACAAGTGAAGTTCTATGCTATATAGTGACCGTGTGTATGTGTCGGCCCGTAAAATCAGATGTGAGTCCCGGAAATATCCCACCTTGGCAAGTGGAAAAGGTGGCAACCCCAGTAGCGACATGGGCATGGTCACCAGGGTTACCAGCTGTCCCAGTGTGCCATGGACAGTCCCTCATTGGACAGTTGTGTCCCTGCAAAAATCGAAAAAATGGAAAATGACCTGAGATTCCCTGCCAAAAATATTCCCGCAATATACATGTAATAGTAGCATAAAACATATAATTTGTATATGAAACACATACATGGCATAAGAAACTGAATAAGGAACCCAAATGCTAACAGAATAAGCGTATAGTATGGCCAACAAGTGAAGTTCTGTCAACTCCACTTGCCGTGGGTATGTGTTGTCCTGCAAAATCCGAAGTTTCCACAAAACATGTCCCACTATGGGCATCGGAAAAGGTGCCAACCATAATGGTCACAAGCAGTAGTGAGAGTACATAGCCGGGTAGCTGTGTTGACATAACAATAGGAAGGAACCAAGATACCTTAAACACAGGCAAACATGTGCATAGCAACATATCCCACACCCAGCAACGTCTCTGTCGCATACACTGGATGTAATATGTTGAAGTGTAATATCCAGAAGCAGAACCCATGCATTCAGATGTAATACACAATAGCCTCATTGTAGCATGTAAGTCCCACCCATGTACACCTGTGCACCCAAACCTGCTAGCATCCGTGTGCAGCTATACACCTACACACAATGTGCATACCTGAAATGTGGTAAGATGTTTGTGTTAGGCAGTGCCACGCGGGCAAATACGTACCCCACATGTCACCAACCCACCTCAGATACAGATATGGAAATGACTGCATGTGAATGTGTCTGCAGAATGTGTACATCCCGCATGTGGTATGTACCCGTCCAAACCATATAGGTTTGCATACGACACGGTGCACATAACTGTACACATGTGGACAAGCCGAGTTGTTGAACCACCGCATCGATGATTAGCTATGCAGAGAAGTCGAACACATATAGCGGAACACGTGCCTACCAAACAGGACGTCCTAACAGGGTGCTACAGGCAAAGAAGGGGAAGGTGGGACATCACATGTGGAGAGTAGCGTTGCCGGACGGCCAAATACACATGGTCAAGGTAAAGGACGGAACAACATGCATATGGCCGGATGGATGTTGTTCGAAAATTATATATAGAAACACATATGAAGTGCCAGTTTAGACTCAAAATACTATATAATGCATTGAATTGTACCGTACAATATGGCAGTAGAACTGATCATGCATGTAATTGGTGAAGCTAAGCTGTAGTGTGATGGAATTCTGACCCTGGCAGTAACCAGTACAGCAGGCTTATGTCTCTCAGCATTAATTATCTGCTGGGTTACAGAAAAATAAATGTATGTACATGCATAACATCACCCCTTCCCCTGAGGAGGATGGCCTTGTGAGCTCTATCGAAGATAAGAGTACAACTCCTTACCAGAGAGACAAAGCAACATATTAAGAAATGAACTGACTACTGTATCGGAAAAGTCCAGGGTCCTTGAAACAGCTACAATCACAGAAGGACACTGTAATTGACCAGGTGCCTTGCAAGGCTGTGTTATTCTCATGGGAAAACATTTTAAAAGCACGATCTCAGCACCCACGTATGTATAGACTATTGTGGACCATAGTGATGGAAATGCCCTGTGACTGACCACGTCAGTAAGGTGGGCAAAAGCTGATTGTAAACACTATATAAAGAAATTGCTTACTGTATAGAGTCAGACAAAACTCTCATACTTGGACTGTATATTATTTTGCCTGCCTGTGTACACTACTAAAACTTTGTGAACCCGAGCCTCCTGTGTTATTGACTGTCACTTAGAAAAGCCTACTGATAACTACAGTCTGGTTTTAACAACTTATTTGACATTGTGATCCTTCTTAGCGAATTCCTTGGTAAGCTACAGGTCAGAGTGCATGGGTGGTTAGACATCTGCGCAGGAGAATTTGCCTAAATGGTTCTTCTTGAATGAAAAGACCTCCGACTGAATTGTTGTGTGTAAAGAGGCTGTCTACTGTCTGATCTGTGGCTGAAAAGTGGAAAACTGGATCCCAAGAAGAAAACGTGCACTCATAAACAGGAGGCTCAGGTAAGGAGTGTTTGCCTCTTCGTGTCTATTGTAGATCAGGGACCAGACTACATTGTATTTCTGTTAACAGTTGTGATAGCAGGTCGAAGACCAATCCAAATAGTGTTAAATCTGGACATAGGTCAGGGGAACACAGAGCAGAGTAAATAGTCATTGTAGACACTACAGTGGATACAGGGAAGGAGATACCACGTATGCGAGAGAAGGGTACGTAACAGTCATGTAGAGGATATGGGAGATTAGTGAACAAACACATCATGTGATCCGCGTTTGACGGGTGACGTGAAGTATATGCAATCGCAGAGAGCACATAATGTGAGATATTCTGCAAAATGGGGTAATAAATATGACATTGATGGTATATTAGACAAAATATAGTTACTGAAACATTGTAATCTCTGAAAATGTGATGCACATGTTCTAGGGTAACCACCTGTCCCACCCTGTGAGGGACAGTCCCTCTTTGGCCAGTTATGTCCTGCAAACAAACCGAACAAATGGCAAATGTCCCGATATCTCAGGACAAAGATTTTCCAGATATCTTTTCAAATGGTAGCATAAAACAGTAATTTTGTATCTGGAACAACAAAATATCATAATAAACAGAATAAGCAACTGAAATGCTACAAGAATTGGTAGCTCTCCTGGCAAAATGTGAAATCCTGTCCTATGTACTGGCCGTGGGTATGTTTTTTCCTGGCAAATTACACGTTCCAAACACTAATGTCCCACATTGTGCATTTGAAAAGGTGGCAGCCCTAAGATGTGCAGGCGACAAAACAGCGACAATTGGGTATCCGTCAAGCACATAGGTGGATTGAGGTAGTGAACCGAAGGGAACAGAACACTACAAATGCGAAAGCATCATACGTACACAGAGAAGATCATAATACAGTAGTAGCGACAGCACCCCCGCCCCCTACCACCTCCGATACCACATCCAGGATATGAAGCGGGAGGGCAGGCTAGTCCCCACACGTTATCCTGTGGCAACAGAGGTATCACAACGACCAAATGTAACAGAAGCTATTGAAACCACATCCCGAACCCGTAACATACCTAGGGACACTCGAGTAAGAAGACAGTCACTAGAACAGAGTGAGGATATCTGTCAATTAATTGAAGTACCGAACCGTCATGCAGGACAGGAAGGCCAGGACCCAACCCCGTAGTGTATAGACCATGGACACCAGAAGATATCTGTAAAGTCACAGGGAATTCCCCATCTACAAAGTAATCGCTATTCACCATGCAATACCCCTGTATCTTCTGATCGGAAAACAAAGGGGGAATGGCGAATGGTACAGGATTTACAAGCTGTAAATCATGTAATAATACCTAGGGTACCGATGGTGCCAGACCCACACACAATATTGAATGCTATGAACACGCCACAGAAGTATCTTACCGTGGTACATATAAGCTATGCTTCCTTTGCAATACCTATACATCCAGATAGTCCGTATTGCTTTGCATTTACATTCAGGGTAACAGATACAGCCATACCCGGCTATCGCAGGGATACTGTGAAAGTACAACGATATTCCCACAGGAGATGGCTAGCTACATTCCGGTGTTTACTCCACCGGGGCCAGTCAAGTTCTACTTTATGTGGATGATATTCTGCTTGCGGCCCCTACCCAGCAGCAATGTATAGAAGATACAATAGCATTATTGAGATATTCAGCAGAACAGGGACATAAAGTAAGCAAGCATAAATTGCAACTACAGAGAATACAGGTCAAGTACCTGGGATATGTGGTATCCAAGTAGGGTAGAACATTACATGACGATAGGAAGGTAGCAATTTCACAAGCACCCAAGCCAACTACCAAGAAGGGAATGAAGTCCTTTCTGGGCCGACTAACATTTGTCAAAGCTGGTTACCAAACAATGCTTTGGAATCCGCTGTATTGTCTGCCTTAATCTTTAATACACCTATGGCAGCACAACACATACTACACTGGATTACAGTAGCAGAAACAACTTTCTGCAGACTAAAACGATTGATAGCTTCAACATCTGTATTAGGTCTCCCGAATAATCATAACACATGTTGTCAGACCGTAGATTGTAAGCGGAGATATATGACGTCAGTCCTGATGCAACAGCATGGAAGTAAGCAACGCTCCATAGCTTACTACTCATTACAGTTGGACACTGTGGCATGGTCAGTGCCACATTGTGTACAGGCAGTTGTTGTAGCACCCATGGCAGTACAGGCCCCAGCCTTAATGTTATTATACCACCCTCTCACTGTGAGAATGTCTCATGCAGTCGCAATCAGTCTGCTGCAAGAGAAGATAGCATTCCTGACCCGTGCTAGACATTTGTCTTGTTTGACCATACCACTGAGTCAACCTCATATGGTGATTGAACGTTGTACAACATTAAACCTATCAACGTCACGTCCGACACCTGTGTATGGCACACCACACAGTTGCCTATATGAAATGGATGAAATAACTACACACAGACATGATATCACTGATATACCCTTAGATGATGCAGAGGTGACAGTTAATGTGTACGGATCATGTAGACAGAGTCCTACAGGAACGAATCAAGTAGGTTATGCAATAGTTATTGATAATGAGATTGTAGACGCCCAACCCCTGCAGCATAACGTGTCTGCTCAAGCAGCAGAATACATAGCCTTAACACGTGCTTGTACTGTAGCGAAAAACTGATGTGTGGACATTTATCTCGATAGTCAGTATGTTGTCTGTACAGTGCATGTTTATGAGCAGCAGGGGAAGAATAGGGGAATGATAACATCCACCGGTAAACCGATTAATCATGCGCAATTGATCTTGAATGCATTAGATTCCATTCAGTTACCCACTAAAGTAGCTAATTGTAAATGTGCAGGTCATAGAAAGCAACAGGATAACAGTAGGAAAGGTAAGGCATGAGCTCATGCAGCTGCAAAACAAGCAGCCTCACAGTTGGAAAGTGTCTGTTTGAATGAGGAATGACAATCCTCAGACATTCTAGATGTAGTAATGTTACAAACAATGCAAACATCAACTACGAAAGCAGAAAAGCCGATGTGGGTATGACGAGGAGCAATCCTTGAAGACGGACTGCACATATCCACAGTGAGAAAGCCAATATTAACGTCTAATGTAGTCAGATATGCAGCTTTGTGGAGCCATGGGTAGAGCCATGTCTCAACAGGGGGGATGGTACATTTGGTTAACAGAATACCCCTAACATACGGAATTAGGAACCACATACAAACATCATGAGCAGCGTGTCACATTTGCAGTAGATATCATGCACAGGGAGCATTTAAACCGAAGGGAGTGAGTTTACCTACACCACCATAACCGTTCCGTACTATTTGTATGGAGTTCATACATCTGAATAAATGTGAAGGGAAGAAATACTGTTTAGTGATTACACATATATATAATCAAAATGGGTAGAAGCATTCCCAACCATGAATCCGGATGCAGCAGCAGTGGCAAAGGTGCCAGTAAAATAAAGTATCCCTAGATCTGGCATACTGTAAAGAAGCTACAGTGACAATAGAACACATTTAGTGAACCAGACAATCACGCAACCTGGGGATTATTTTGTATTTCCATGAATGTAAATTGCATGTACAACCCACAGTCAGCATGACTGCTGGCGTACAATGGGATCGAGAAATAAGTAGAGGTGGTTGGTGGGTGACACCCAGGCGAGTTACATTTGCTGTCTACCTCTAGCATTGCTGAGCATGACAACAGTTCCAAATGTAAAGTGTTGCACCCACTTCGAAGTAGTATGTGGAATGGCATATCATGTGCCAGAGTGGAAAGCTGTCATGCCTGCAGAGCCGGAGGTCGATGGCTCATTAGCAGGTGACATGAGAGGATTGTTAACCAATAACACTGTTTTGCAGTTAAAGTCTTTTACAGATAAAGAGCAAGTGAAGCCGGACGCATAGCTGACACCAGTATCCTGTGTGTATGTCACTGTTATCCAAAGAAGATAATTGGCAAGTGGAAAGTGTGAAGGTCTGTACCAGGTACTGTTGGCAGCCTACTGCAGTAAAGTATGCAGAGAGGTCGTCCTGGGTTCACCTCACAGTTTTCAAACCGGTAAAGGATATCAAGTCTGATCTACATCTTGTAGCTGATATACCATAGAGCCTGAATCAGCCGGGCCAGACTGTATAACAATACAAAGCAACCCCAAAGACATTTGGTTTACTGTCATAATGATTATACACCTATTAACCATGTTTGTGTTTACTTTACATTTGCTGGGACCTTACCTGCATATAACTACACGGATACAAATAGTGATACGTGATGAACTGGCCACAGAGTGTCTTCCACACTTCAACAAATACCTAGGCATGATGCGTGTGCATGTACAGACTATGAACATTTTAAATTGCTGTGTTTGTACTGCCATACCTACATCATATGGAGGACGTCCGATGTATGGTGTCCCCTTGGGGATAGATTGAGACTTGTGAATATTTACACTTTGATACAGGTTCTGTGAGATCACAGGACAAAGTGGCACTGTACCTACCTGTTACACAAAAAGTAATTGTATGTTGTCATAAACATGATACAGTTCAAGTTGGTGGGAGTATTTGTAACATAACTGTGTCTTACAAATGTCATATAACAGCCAAAGATCACAGTACTACTTGTAGCACCATTCATTATCTGTATTGAAGCTTCATGAGAACAACGTGGAAGGATGTGCAGAAACATCCTGAATTGTATAAACAGTCCTCTGTTATAGACAGGAAGATGTTACATGCAGAGGTAACCCGCATCAGTAGTAAAGTAGAATATTGTTATGTTGTTTGTGGGAAAAAGCATATCAATGGTTACCTGAGAATTGGTCCGGCAGTTGTTATTTGGGTTATCTGGCTCCAGTCACATGACATACTGCACAATTGCCTCTGGAGTGCGAAATGAACTATAACACATATAGCTCGAAGAACTGGGAACACAGTCGAGAAACCTACTAATCCAGTGGGTGAAATGGAAGCTGTTCTGACATTCCAGTCTTCTGCAAGAGATAAAGAAATATCGATTCATATGGACTTGAGTGACAGCGTCATAACCTGGGCTGGAACACTCCCAGCTTGTGGAGTAGTGAAATCAATCAGGGAACAGAGGAAGTTGTCAAAACCTGTCGGAGGAATGATGAATGTGACTTTCCGCTCTTGAACTTGTGACTGATGAACTGGATGCAATGAGAACTGTTGTGTCACAAAATGTAATAGCACGACTGCACCCTGCGGCGAGAATTAGTGCGTCTTGGCGCTTATTAAAGAAGATCGCTGTGTCCAAGTACCACATAAAAGACCAAAATCAACGCCCACCTAGAGGTAATACAGCAGGTGTCATCCATGGCGGAACCAGGCCCAAACCCACTGTGAACCATTTCCACAAACCATTTGGTGGATGGGGTTCAGTCATACTGAATATCATGATTGGCATTTGTGTTGTTCTGCTCATATTGGGAGCATGTGTCTATGCGGGATACTTTGCATGTAAGTATTAGTCAGGGACTCTGTCGGCGTATCTGTACCGAGACTATGTATCAGGACCTGTAGTGGTATTTGTCAATACAAAATGCAATCCTTCTTGAAATGTACAACAAATTACTTGCCTAGTTAAGCGTTCCAGAGAGGCTGAGGCTAGGGATTCCAATAATGTTGTAAATGTTTCTGGATAGAATAGAAGCAATCAAAGGAGGGAGAATGTTAGCAAAGACATATTTAAACATATATATGACGTGCTACTTTAGAAACAAATAGTGTATAATGCATATTATTCTATCTTACAATATGGCAGTAGAGCTTATCATGCATGTAATTGCCTGTAGTGTAGCTGCAGTGTGATTGAACCCTGACCCTGGCAGTAACCAGTGCAGCAGGTGTATGTCATTCAGCATTAGTCATCTGCTCGGTTAGAGAATAATAAATGTATGTACAGGTATATCTGTCATCCTTCCACTGAGGAGGATAGGCTTGTGAGCTCTATCTAACACAGAGTACAGCTGCTCACCAGAGAGACAAAGGAACCTAGTAGGAAATGGAGTGACGACCGGATCTGAACAGTGTTGGAACCGTGACAGAGCAGAATTTACCAAAGTACCTTCTAATTGACTATGTGGCTTGCAAGGCTGTGCTATCCTCATGGGAAAACATTTAATAAGCATTACCTTAGCACTGTTGTAGGAATACAATATTGTGGACTATAGTGATGTAAATGCCCTGTGACTGACCACATCATTAATGTGTGCAAAAGATGATAGTATACACAATGCTCATACAGCTGTAACATGTATAGAGTAAAACAAAAGTCTAAACTTGTACTGCATAGTTCTTTGCCTCCTGCTGCACAGTAGTAAAATGTTATTAATCTCAGCTTCCTGTGTTATTGACTGTCAGTTTGAAAAGACGAATGAGTGTTACAGTTTGATTTAAACAACGTAATTGACAGATATGTATGTTCTAGCATGGGAATAGGTCAAGCCAACCATCACAATCTCCATGTGTACCACATACAAACAGCCAGTAACACGCAGTAGTAGTGCATGAAGGCATACACGACTGTGGGAATAGTACAGGACATATGGCACATGCCAAGTGCAGATGCATGACACAAACCCCAGGATGGGTGTCCCTGCAAAGAGGAACATGTGCCAACCACACCTCCCACAGATGTACCGGCAATAAAAACACATGGCAAACACACAGAAACACTACCGTCCAACACACGACTGCAACGGAGCCTGGTCAGACACCAACATGAAGCATGCACAAACAGGGACTTGTGTAATGTTTGCCTTAACACCCCCCCCCATAGGCCAAAGAAGAATAGAAAGAACATATGCATGTAGTGTTGTGAAGGATGTGTGGTAGTCCTCAGTATCACAGTCTTAGGGACACAGATACACTGTCATCAACTGTGACGTATGTGCACTGTACACAGCATACCTGCATGTAATACAGAGGACAATCATGTGCCACAGAAATATACACTGGAGAAAGAGGATAGGGGATAGACAAGTGTAAATGTGACAAACTATGAATATAGGTTCATACGTCCATAGGTACAGGGTAGGCCATCGTCCCAGGTTCAGCCATAACACTACACCATAGTTAGGATGACTTTGCCAACCTTCTGTGCTTCAGATAAAATACTCATGATATTGCTGTACCTCCGTCAAGCAGTGATAATGATGTAATCCCTGGCCTATACCTGCAATTCTCCATCCAATGGACAACATACCCACGAACAAGGCTAGGAAGGATCTCTGTCTCACATGTACTGTGATGTAGATCCACAGCATTGTGAGTGTCTGGGTGATATATGTGTCACTCAAACACATCCCATTAATGACCGTGACAAGGTTCATGTCACCTGCCCTAGTGGTTCTGAGGGATGCAGATACAGTAGGTGAAGCATACACATGACATATGGGTTGACATGGCCAGGCACAGGTCAACACTAAACAGCAGGTATGTGACATAATGGGGCAGGGGTCCTACAAGTGGGGCAGCATTACACAAAATTATGTCATCCTGCATCTGTACGACAATTAACCTATGAGGGCTTCCCAGCAGCTGTAGGTGTAAGGTCAGATACAGTCTGAATGGGGCAATGTAGTAAATCATAGGTGTAACACGTAATGGGTACAAGGAGACAATGACCTAGCCTGATGTAGATGTGAATCCCTGCACAAACAGGTGGGCAATGTAGAAGTCCCACAGAACCATGATAGCTTAGCGTGTGTGTTGAGCGAATGGTGACCGACAAACTCTGTCCCCTGATCCTGGTAATCACCCCTGTGCTCAGTGGACAGCCACCTATATGCTGGACAGGGGTGACCTAGTACTTCTCGACAGGTATGATGTTGCATTACTTAGCATTTAGCTGTGGGACATGTCCCTGACAGCAGATATGCATATCTGGGAGGCCTTGAAGGATATCTGTGTCAGATGTCCGTCCCACTATTGCACCTGTTTTGCAGTCATCTACAAACAATGTTGCCCATAACACCCCTGTGTGTGCCTGTACCGTGGAAATGTAGATGTATGACAGGAGTGGACCCACGGAAGGGCCCCATGGGACACCACTTGCAACAGGCAGTAGGTCTGACATGCTGCCAGCAACTATGACCGTGTGGGTTGTGTCACATAGACAGTTTACAACACATTCTGTGATGTCGTGTTCACATCCCAGCCAATGGGTTTATCAACGATACCTGAGGGGGTAATGTGATGAAGGCCTTTGCCAGGTCGAGGTAGGCTGTATGGACTGCAAGACCCCCATCAATGGCCTCAGTGACTGTCCGAAAATGCCAACCATGCTTTAAAGGCATGAGCGGCCCTGAACAAGACAAACCGTGTTGGATGCAAAGTATGTATGTCCCCTATCGTTCATGTACGAGCGCAGTATGATCCCTCCCATGTCTTTGCAGATAGGTCTCCCTCATGGTAATGGGACAGTAATAACCAGGCTCAGTGGAGGCATTGGCCCTGTGGCGTGGGACTACAGTTGCCATGCGACACAACCTGAATGCGTTAGCTGAGGTGAGGCTACAAAGAAATAGCTGTCCTAACTGTGGGTCTAATTCCTCAATGAGATAGTGGAGTACACAGTCGGGTCACCAGCTGGTCTCATGGATGCTATGTCCACTACCCTGGAGAGAGCATGTCCCACCCGTGTGTCACAGAACATTTGGTGACCACAAACGCTGGTACAGACATCTCCTCATGTGTGTGGGAGGGTGTGGAGATGTCCTCACTGGACTTGTCAGCCCGTATGTTGGCAATGTGTGTATGTTGAGTAAACTCCACCTCTTTGTGAACCCAGTCAGAGCATATGTGGGAGTGACCTCCCAGGTGTTGAGCATAGCAACTGAAGGTGGTATGATTGTCAGCCAGGTCCATGTAGGTATATCTGTGGAATGTGCCCTGGACCATGGCATGACAGTGTGTAACTCTACACATATGATGACTAAGGGTGTCATACCTCACAAGGTGTCTGCTCCACCTTGTAGTAGCCACCTCCTCGTGTTGTACATCCTGTGTATGGCTGGGGTACACCACACTGGATGCTTGGCATTGGTACAATGAACCACAGTTGGGTAAGTGAATGCCTGGTTCATGCAGTCCTGTAGGTACTGGTAGATGGCAAATGTGATTGATGCAGTGGCTGCAGTACTGTCGACCACTGGCTCAGGGTCCTTAAAGGAGACCACAGTAGTGTGCAGAATTGTGAAGTCTGCCTCTGAGCAAGCAATGTGTATGGTAACTGGCAACACTCACAGCAGCGGATGCCAATAGCAGAAGCCAATGTCCAAATAACATAGATTAACTTCTGCATGACAATATGTCTTATCATACATGTATTGACACGTGTCTGCTAATTACAATTGCAAATGGCGGTAAGACTGGCCTAAAGTTCCCGTGATTTACACAGTCTGGAGGTGTTGTTCCGATAATAAAGAGGCAATACCTCCCAATCGTGACCTCTGGGTATTAAAGTGGTTGTTAACCTGCAACATTGGATGTACACCATTGGGTTCTGGTGTCGGAAAACATGGTTCCTGTAGCACTACACAGTATGGGTAGTCAAGCAGACATCCAGCGATTGTTGAACACACAGCATCGGTGAAACCCACTGCTCACAAGGACACAGTCCGACAAGCTCTACACTTTACATATGCACAGTGGTGTCCATTGTAGGACCCAAAAATTGTCTAATGACAAAGCGTGGCTTATTTCATCACCTCGTGAACTCATTGTCGTCACCACGTCACAGGTACACATATGCACATGGCGTGTTTAATGTTGATGATAGCTGTCCATGAAAAGCAGCACATATGCATAGAAATACCAGGTACCGGGTCCATAGAACTTCGTCCACATCACAGTCCCGCACACATGAAGGATGTGTAATGGGTACTGTCGATTGTTGCAGTCAAGGGATTCTGGGTATGTAGACTCTGGGCTCGGTGTTGTTTCGCAGGCAATCCTTTGTCTCGCCCTGTGGGAGGGATGTGTGCGTAGCACCTGCCTTACTCTCCGCTAATAATGCAAAGCATCCACCGGAGAATGCTAAATGCAGGCGTGAAAAGTGTACAGCCCTATACCACTGTCCAGTAGGCAATTCACATGGATGAACAAGCGTATGAACAAGAATGCGCCCGTAACTGCAAACCCGGTGGAATTACACAGCCGCAGTAAGGCATTACACAGGTAATACACATAGGGACTACACTTGGAATTCCTCATACAAGTAACACAGAGACCCAGATGAGAAGGTCCAAAGCAAAACTGAGGTACTGTAGAAACGGCCAGTGACCACTCAGAGCCCACCAGGAATTAAATGCAGTCACCATAGTTTATTGCAGCGCTTTTCGTCTGCTTCATAAGCAGACTTCTTCAGAATACATACAATGCAGTTAAATGTACTACATTTAAAACCCGTAATTGGCGAGTAAATAAGATGTGCTAAGTATTCATTAAATGCCTTAAAGGCGAACAAGCTAAAAGGTCTACTCGGGTCACAGATTGCACACAGTGAGTAAATCAGACATTGCTTCAACATGTACAGTCTTCCGCGAAAATAATACTATATGTATTAATATGACAGAAGACCCAACCTAATGTTTACCAAGTGTCTGTGCGTTACATATATATGTTCTAGGGATTGTGCCAATACATTAATAGAAGTAGAGACACCTAGTAATCTAAATGAACCCTAATATATAGAGATAAACACTATGAGTATGACTAATGTAAACTATATCAATGGAATGTAAATATTACAAACGTGGTAATGTAAATATTCATTTACAAGTTTAGTTGAATAAAGCAATTCAGACATCCTTGTCAAAATACTACAACAAGGCCAGCCAGGTGCTCTGTGTCACATGTATTGGGATGTTGTTCCACAGCATAGTGAGTGTCTGGGTGATGAATGTGTCCCACCAGCACATTCTATTAATGACAGTGCCAAGGTGTACGTCACCTGCCCTTGTGATTCTGAGGGATCTAGATTCTTTAGGTGAAGCATAGTCATCAAATCCGGGTTCGAACTGGCCTTGGATGCCAGGCACAGGTCACCTCTGGGCAAGTGGTATGCGACGGTATAGGGATGGAACCCTTTCAGTTGGTCAGCATAACACATATTCCTGAGACCCTGCATCCGTTTGTGGATGAACTGCCGGGGCCTTTCCAGCTGCTGCAGGTGTTGGGTCACAGACATTCTGAACGGGGCATTGTACTCAATCATAGGTGTAACACGTAATGAGTACAAGGAGACAATGACCTACCCTGATCTACATGTGAATCCCTGCACAAACAGGTGGGCAATGTAGAAGTCCCCAGCGAACCACGATAGCAGCGTGTGTTGAACGAATGGTGACTGAAACTGCTGTCCCCTGATCCCTGGTAATCACCCCTGCGCTCAGTGGACTGCCACCCATATGCTGGACAGGGGTGTCCTAGTACTCCTTGACAGGTATGATGTTGCATTACCTTGCAGTTAGCTGTAGGCCATGTCCCTGACAGCAGATATGCATATCTGGGAGGCCCCTTTGAAGGATATCTGTGTCAGATGTCCGTCCCACTATGGCACCCATTTCGCAGTCATCTACAAACAATGTAAGCCCATAACACCCCTGTGTGTGCCTGTACTGTGGAAATGTAGATGTATAAGAGGAGTGTACCCAGGGAAGAGCCCTGTGGGACACCGCCTGTGACAGGCAGTAGGTCCGACATGCTGCCAGTAACTATGACCACGTGGGCCGTGTCACATAGCCAGTTTATAACCCATCCTGCAATGTCGCGTGTTCACATCCAAGACGATGGGTTTATCAATGATACCTGAGGGGGGTGATGTGTTGAAGGCCTTTGCTAGGTCGAGGTAGGCTGTATGGACTGCAGGACCCCCATCAATGGCTTTGGTGACTGTCGCAAAAACGTCAACCATGCTTTAAGCATGAACGCCCCTGACCAAGCCAAACCGTGTTGGAT
>NC_056751.1:657999789-658172917 GCF_019279795.1 Protopterus annectens
AAAAAACCACAGCATACGGCCCCAGGGTTTCCCCCTTTGGGCACCTGCACCCGGGAAACAACCCATAAAAATGAAAAATTTTTTCTCAGGTATGATGGCAGTGGATCGAAACATGCCACTAAGGGGCCTACATCAATATCCCCGCCTGGTCTGCTAAGCTATGGAATTATGCAGTATGGGATGCATATGCAGTGATATCTGGTACCTGCAGACACTTGTTTCCAGCCAGTGTGCCTTTGTGATGGGCTGATCCTGCCTGTTGAACCTGGCTGACCTTTCAAAGCAGTCACTACAGCCATTGCCGGGGCAATGCACAGACAACTGCTGCCAGGATCATGGCCTAAGACTGATTGGCATGTAATGTATGGTCATCCCCTTTTGGTGGAACTACGTACACACAACATATCACATGGACATACCTATGGATACAGACCTATGACACATTTGGAGGGTTCACAGTATGCACACTATTAACCTGCTACTTTGCATTACCTGTGTTTGTCACAGCTGGTTGCATTACCACTGCTTCCGCTTGCTGCTGCTACTGTCACTGCTGACAGCTTCGGGTGACAGAGTCACAGTGTATAATTTTTTTTTTTTGCTCTCTCTCTCTCTCTCTCTCTCACTTCTCGCTCACCCTCTGTCTGCTTCCAGACAGTGCAATGAATGTATTGCATGTGTGGAGTGTTAGCACTGGATGCTTTTGTAGGTATCTGCATAGGTCCATGTGATGGCCTCTGCACCAATTGTAAGCCAGCATTTGCTAATTGCATACAGCCAGTTGTGTACTGATTGCAGTTCTAACTGTGATTTCAGGTCAGTGCTATAAAAGGGTATGTGGGATAGGCATTGCCCTTTCAGATTGTAAGGGCGGGGACCATGCTGGTATGCTGTGGACAGTGTTCTGTGAGTGTAAAGGTTAGTATCTCTCATGATTCAGGCTGTGTTGTATATTCACATTTCTCCATTCCTCTCTCATGTTCCCTGTAGCAAGTGTGTATGAACAATGACTCCTACAACTATATATAGATATATATTTATATATATATATATGTACATATACATACATTTATATATGTACTTTAACTGACATTATTATCTACAAGCTACCAACTAGCATGGCTGTTTCTGTTCACACAGTACTATTATGGGAATCCAGTAGTTTTGACAGTAATTCTAAATGACATGCTTTGTGTACTACACATCATATATTCCCTTTACATTCATCCCTACTATTACATGTTATATTTATTTTAGCACAATGATCTTGTATAAGAGTCATGGCTTAGTGGTAGGTCATACAGACTAGTGTTTCCAAGGTCCTGGGTTCGGGACTGACAGTGGGATTTTATTTTGCTTTTGAACTGAGTACAGGACCTGTCAATCAGTGACTAAGGCACTTTTCAGCAGTTATAACTGGGTTAGCGCTGGTTTGTGCGGAGCTCACGCATGCGCACTGGCGGTTAGCTCCGCACACACAAGCGCACACCCGCTTACAACCGCTTAACGGTGCTTACTCTGGCGCACACCTGCGCTATTTTCTTTGAAAGAAAAGAAAATGGGGAGACAGGAAAGTGATGAAAAAGGGGTCACAAAGAGGGTAAGACAGTAGGGAAACAAGCTTGGGATTTGCAGGAGGGATGTAGGTAAGGCCCATAGCTGCCCATTTCTTCATCAGCAACAGCTGTGCATATGTATGTAATATGGTGTGACATTTGAAACCTTCCACCCCTGAGAGAGGTGTCAGGACAACAATACTTGTTGTACAGCCAATTGTAATTGATAGTTTCCATGTCCAGCAGACATGTGTGCGGAATGGGCAGCTATGTATGGGGCGTAATTTTTTTGTGGGTACAGAGTGCCCTTTTTTTTTCAGGTGAGAGTGGTATGTCAGGTGAAGGAAGTCGGTACAGCTGGGGAGGTAGGTTGGGTAGGTAAACAGAGAAGACAAATAAGACGCATACAGGGGCGGTGTATGACACGTGTGGGGGGTTACACAATTGACAGGGACGGAGGTTTGGCTATCCAGAGCCCATGAGCCCACAGATGGCAACAGTGGAACTGATATCCCCACCCATAGGCAGTTGCCACTGTTTCTTCACTGCCCAGGACGGGGCTGTGCTGGGGGCTGTGTAGGCCGGGCAACAGGCATGCCCATTAGTTGTGCCACCCATGCCTCAAGCTGGCATAGGGGCTCAAGAACAGAGTCCCAAATCTCCCTACGCACCACAGTCCGGACGCTACGGAGGGTGAGTGGTGGTTCTCCTCTGGCCACACTTGCAGAGGGGGGGCGAGCCTCATCCCCTGCAGCACTTCCACCCGCAGGTGGCACAGGGCCACCGGAGGAGGGTCCGGACTCAGCACTAGTGCCAGGTGCACTCGCCAGCTGAGGTGGGAGAGGTGGGTCCGCTGGAACCCGCCTTCCCTGTCATCCTATGTTTTGCACTATGTCATGACAGTTTGGGTTAGTGACATATAATACTATTCACAATTAGTTGTAACAGCATGCATTAGTATTCCCATTAACCAAACACCCAGATATTCACACCATTGAACAGCGTGCATAACACATGCATAATTTGACCAGAGATACACAGTCCAACAACATGCAGGGTTAATTGATGGCAACAGGCTATCAGGTTTGGATGTATGAACAGGGCAGATGCATCAACGGACATGCAAATATATATGACCCAACAGAACAAACGTCCAGGGGTGTTCATTGGTTCATAGGTTCATAGGTTCATACTAGGCTATCTGCCTTAGGGCATTTATAAGCCTAGCCAGAGTATGTTTGGCTTTCGCCACCCATTTTAAATTAATTTTGCTATGCCCTTTTTCGAGATTAGTATACTATGCCTCTGTCTAACAGTGACACAGAAGTTATACCCGGGGTAAACCTATGATCTCCCATCCACTCATCAAGACTCCTCTTGAAGAGAATCAACAAGGGACTCTGCCTAACCTGGACTGGGATTTTATTCCATAGTGAAGGGAGCCTCTGGGTTATGAATCTGTCCCTCCAGCATGTCCTATTTATTTCAGTGCTGAGGTTCAAGTCTCTCGAGCATTTAGCTCGATGGGATTTGGATTTTTTGAGGTGCAGCATGTCCCTTAATTCCGGGTTGGACATGGCCTTATACGTCAGGCACAGGTCACCTCTGAGCAGGCGGTATGCCACTGAGTAGAGCTGGAGTTTCTTTAACCGGGCAGCATATGGCATCTGTTTGAGCCCTTTGATCCTCTTGGTGAGGTACTTTTGGGGTCTTTCCAGTTGCTGCAGGTGTTTGGTAAGGTACATCCCAAAAGGCGCATTGTACTTGATTATGGGCCTGATGAGGGATGAGTAAAGAGGCACGATGACCTCCCTAATCTAGATGTGAATCCCTTCATGATTAGGTGGGCTATATAAAATGTTTTTCTAACCACTTTGGCCACGTGGTTGTCAAATGATAGATTGCTATCAACTTGGGTCCCCAGGTCCCTAATTACTTCTTCTGTACTTAATGGATTACCACCTATGTGGTAATTTGTGGGCACTTTGTTTTGCCAAAGGGATGACTATACACTTTTTGGCGTTTAGCTTGAGGCCATGGCTCTGGCACCAGTTGTCTGTTTCTATGAGGCCCTTTTGGAGGATGCTTGTGTCGGCTGGAGAGTCGATTATGGCGCCCAGTTTGCAGTCATCTGCGAACTTGGTCAGCCACAGTCCTTCCGTGTTGGCCTGTACCTCCGAGAAATATATACCAAACAAGAGAGGTCCCAGGACTGAGCCTTGTGGGACACCACTTGTAACTGGTTTGGAGTCTGGCATGGCTCCAGCTATTCTAACCATGTGGGTTCTGTTCTTGAGCCAGTTTGCAACCCATCTAGTGACATAGGGGTTTATATTTAAGCTGGTGAGCTTATCTATAATGCCCAAGTGGGGTATTGTATCGAAGGCTTTTGCGAGGTCCAGATAGGCTGTGTGAACCACCTTCCCTTCGTCAATGGCCTTGGTGACTGTTTCAAAGAAGTCAACCAGGTTTAAGAGGCAGGATCTGCCCTTAACAAAGCTGAACTGGGTAGGATCCAGTGTCTGTAGGTCCCCAATATCTTTATTTATGAGGTCCATGATGATCCTTTCCATAGCTTTGCAGACCCAGCTAGTCAGGCTTATGGGGCGATAGTTTCCAGGGTCCGTTGAGGCACCACCTTTGTGGAGAGGGACCACTGTTGCTGTACGCCACTCTTTGGGTACATATCCTGTAGTAAGGCTGAGATTGAACAGTAGTTTTATGTTTGGGTTTAGCTCTTCTTGGAGTTCATGTAGGGCCTTGGCCTGGGACACCGCCTGGTCCCATTGATGCTGTGTTTTTGCTTTGGAGGGCGGCTCCTCCTGAGTATCTGAGATGTCAGGGGTAGCACTCTGCTGGGATAGATATTTGCCCTTTTGGGAGGGGAGAAGTTTGCGCTGAACCTGTCAGCTAGGATGTTGGCAATGTCTGTGGGTTCGTGTATTTTTGTCATTTTGGACTAATTCTGAGCATATCTGAGAATTCCCACCCAGGTTCCTAACATAACTAAAGAAAGCCTTGTGATTATCCTTAGTGTCCTGTGCAATTTTTCTCTCAAGCTGGCCTTTGACGATTTTATGAGTGCCCTTAGTTTTTTGCTAATACTGATCAGAGATGCCTTCCCTTTTTGGGATTTTGCTCTATCATGTAGTAGCTTCCTCCTTCTATTGTATAGTTTGTTTATGGCTGGGGTCAACCAGACAGGTCGTCTGCCTTTGGAGGATTGGGTCTTGGTTTTATTTGGGATTGCATGATCCATGCATTCCTGAAGATGTTCATAGAATGCATTTATAAAGGATTCTGCGGTCTGGGCAGATTTTCCACAGGCCGGGGCTTTGAAGGATTCCACCTCGGTTTTGAGGAGTGTGAAATTTGCTTTAGAGAAGTTTTTCACTGTGGTTTTCTGGGCACGGGGTGGGGTCGGGATGTGAATATCCAGTGAGATCAGTTTATGGTCTGATCTTACCAGTGAGGGATACACTTCTGGTCTGGAGCATAGAGTCCCATGTTGGTGATGATCAGGTCCAGTATGTTTTCCCCTCTTGTGGGAGTGGTAACAAGTTGTTCCATAGCATTTGAGTTTATGAATTCTAGGACCCTTTGGGCAAGGGTGTTGGAGCTAGAGTAATGCTCCCAATCTATGTTTGGATAGTTGAAGTCGCCCAATATAATGGTGTTTGGAGAGACCTTCATATTTTCCAGTGTTCTCAGGAAGGCCGAGTGGGGTTCCTGGGTTTGGGAGGGTGGTCTGTGGCAGGGTATAAACTGGAAGGCAGTTTTACCCACTGTTAGTTGCACATGGATAGTCTCTGATGCTTCGTGCTTTGCCACCAACCTGGAGGTGTGGGTATCTTTGATGAATATCGATACTCCCCCTCCTTTTGTGGTTCGGTCCAAGTTTTGGGGCCGAAAAGCATGGTATGAGGTATAACCTGGTAGTGCTGGGGTGCTCTCGTGAGTCCTGAACCAGGTTTCTGTTACTGCACAGATATCGATGTTCTCCATGCTAAGGAGAGTTTCGAAAAGTGCATCTTGAGGTTTAGACTTCTGGCGTTGAGTAGCATTACTCTTAGTTTCTTATCCCTTGTGATACCTATGGAGGTGGGTTTGTCTTTTGAGCCTTGCCTAAAAAAAGGCACTATGGGGGTAGCAAGAGCCTTTGCCAATATCCGAAAGCCCAGGGGTGACAGGTGCAAGCCATTCCTAGCAAAGCATCGTGGCTTGTCGTGCATATCATCCCAAGCTGACAGGCATTGGATCCCCTTTGAATGACACCAATACGTAAGCCAATTGTTGAAATTGATCATCTTGTCTTCATATTGTGGCATCATTCTTGGTGAGGGTAAGATGCTACTCAAGGTCAGGGTCATACCAGCCTGGGCTACATGCTCAGAGAGCTCCTCTATGTCTCTTTTCATGTAGTCCAGGGAGGTACGTCTCAGGTCATTCACACCAGCATGGACAATGACTGAGTCATATTTGTACTTGCCTTGGAGTGACCTGAGTGCTTGTGTTATGTGGCGGATCCTAGCGCCAGACAGGCTGCTCACCGTGACCTTCTCCTTGTTCAGCCTGGTGAGCGGGACGTCAGTGTGCCTGACGATAGAGTCACCTATTACAAGTGTATCAGGTGTGTTGTTTAGCCTTAAGGGCTGTGACTGTTCGGCACACTGGCTTTGTGAGATATGTGTTGCACGTGTTTTGTTTTGGGGTAGCGGTTGCTTGGGTGTCTGCTTTGGAGGTCTCTGCTGCTTAGGCAGATCTTTATTTAGAGCCTCTGAGTATGTTTTTGTGTGATTATGTGTTTGGTTTGCTATCGTGGTAGGTCTATGTGAGACTGGAATTGTAGTGAGTGTGGTTTCCCTCTCCTCCTGACTGGTTATGCCAGTACTGAGTTGAGAGAGCTTAGCCTCCAGTTTGGCTATATGGTTGCATCTCTCACATGTGTTGGAATTTGTTGGGAGGAGGAGAGGGTTGTCTGTGTACATGAGGCAGTTGTAACATTGCCTCAAGATTCCCATATTCACCAGCTGGACCGGAGAGGAGATTGACAACTAACCTTTTGACATGCTAGAATAATATTGGGAATTCCTTTATAATTGAAAACAAGGGCCAATGGGGAGCGAGGGTGTAGTGCTTTTAATTTTTAGTGCTGACTTATAATTGCTTTAG
This sequence comes from Protopterus annectens, assembly GCF_019279795.1. Lineage (NCBI taxonomy): Eukaryota > Metazoa > Chordata > Ceratodontiformes > Protopteridae > Protopterus > Protopterus annectens. The sequence continues at coordinate 658,006,518 of NC_056751.1, forward strand.
TGAGCAAGTGCCAGGTAACAAGTGCAATGTGTTACAGGTAACTTAAATGCAAAAACGACAAACAGTAACTTTCTTTCAAGAGAAGCAAGAAAATAAGTACAGTAAGCAATGCAGATATCACTAGGGATCCACAGAAGCGCTGAGAAGCCGCGTTTTAGGTGGAATTAGCATTCCAGGGAAATAACAAGCATACAAACAAAGCTGGATTCAGCAGGCCTGGATCTAGTCTATGCTACAGCAAACAAGGTGTACCAATTTCAGTAAGATGCAGTTCAAATATTCAGGCACTATAAACCTTTAACCAGAAATTCCCAGCTCAGAAGGGCAGAGTCCACCCTCTCCTCCCACAAGAGTGCAGACCACGAACCTTCTTAATGTAAAATAACTGGCCTGAAGCCCAAGTGCTTAAACCAGAGCTAATACACTTTAAGAATAACAGACACTGAGCTCTCAATCAGCAGTTCCCAACTTAGAAGGATGAAAGCTACCTGTCCTGCCCACACAGTGCATGCCACAATCCTTCCTAATGTAGAACAACTGGTCTGAAGCCCAAGTGCTTAATCCAAAAGACTTAGAATGATAGCTACACTTTAACCAAGTTACTACCAAGCAGCAATAAATACAACTGAATACTTTAAATAATGCCTGGATTAGTGCTCAAGTTATACAAACAAAGCTAGATTCAGCAGGCCTGGATCTAGTCTATGCTACAGCAAACAAGGTGTACCAATTTCAGTAAGAAGAAATTCAGATATGCATGCCCTATAAGCCTTCAACCAGAAATTCCCAGCTCAGAAGGGCAGAGTCCAGCCTCTCCTCCCACAAGAGTGCAGACCACAAACCCTCTTAATGTAAAATAACTGGCCTGAAAGCCCAAGTGCTTAAACCAGAATTAATATACTTTTAGAATAACAGACACTGAGCCCTCAATCAGCAGTTCCCAACTTAGAAGGATGTAAGCTACCTGTTCTGCCACTACAGTGCAGACCACAAACCCTCTCAATGTAAAACAACTAGTCTGAAGCCCAAGTGTTTAAACTAAAAGGCTTAGAATGAGTTACACCAAGCAGTAATAAATACAACTGAGAACTTTTAAGATGACGCAAAAGCAAAATAAAGTAGGAAGAAACACAAGTACAGTAAAAGCAGAAGAATTTTTTTTTTTTTTTTTTTTTTTTAGAAAAGTAGCAAAAGCAGTAGTAAATACAATTCTCATGCAGTGCAAGCTGGCACACTTGAATATGTAGCAATATTAGTCCACACACAGTTTGAAAAAATGTAATTAAATTAAAAAGGACTAAAAGCAAGTGCAGAAAGGGTTTATTAGGTAGAATGCAGTAAAGAGATGTCCTGGGGGAGTGTCTTAGATCAAATCTACAGTGGGGCGGGCACTGCAAAAGCCACCAAATTTAAACTACAACCAAGAATAGGGAGGAGGGGTGGGGAAACAGTTTCAACACAGATGTAAGGAATGTGCAAATTATAAAAACATATATATACTGTTTTCTATATATTTGCAGAGCAGTATGCAGAATTGTGATTGCACATACCATTTTCATGTGGAATGGGTTATATGTGATTATAGGGTGGGGTAAAGAAAATAATATTAACACCTTCGAATACCAATACATATGCTGTACATTTCTAATAGCTACAGTTATATACACACTATTGTTCTAACTACAGTTTCCTATATGATAACTATTTCAACTTGGTGATAGGACTGTTACTGCAACATCAATATACATTTTATTGTTCTTCATACACATTCATATCTAGCTTTGTTCAGCTACATCATCCTGCTACATTTGCTTTATATAGCTGTAGACAAGTGTGGATGTTTGGTATATCAGACAATCATCCTATCTGCATATTGCAGACTGAGAGCAACATATCCAGATTTTGGGATACACATTCCAGATGCAGCAACACTTTGAACATATTTCGCTGTTTGGTTTTGATACTCACATGCATTTCATTCTGTCTTGGCTGCAGTATACTTTATTCAGGGGTTATTACTACTGTATTGCTGGATTCATGACACTTTCTCACATTCTCTCACTTGCTTTCATTTTACTATTCAGGATGGTACTTACTTCTAGGCTTTATTGACATGTTTTACCTGTAGTTATTACAATCCTTTCCAGCAGTCTCACTTCTGTCCTGTTTCAGTATTTCAACAGGGATATATTTCACACATGTGATTTCATCATCTTCTGCAGCTATACCTTTCAGCCTGCTGCAGGTTGTGTACTATTTTCTTACAGGTAGGGCATTTTTATTTCAGAATATATGTCAGACAGTTTCATTTTTCGGTTTAACTTACAGGCTGAAACACACTTTTGTAATCAAGCAATACTTGCAGACACTTCCACACTGTTACTTGCACATTTTATTCCTTACTGACTACACTGCACTCTTTTGCTGACTGTCATACTTTTATATTTCTTTACAGTTACTGGTAGTGGATTACTGACCTGCCTGGTGGCGCAACCGCACCAGCCTATCGGCATAGGCTCTGCGGTTCGCAGAACGGACACCTGCAGTTGTAATATAAATGAAGTAATATTGGAATACACATCTACATAATATCAGCTAGTTTAATTTCTTACATACATAATTAAATGTAACTTACTCAGTAGTGGGGCGTTGGGTGTTTGCCGGGCCTCCTGGATTCAAAGGTTCAGTTGGTCCTGCTTGCGTCTCTTCAGGTCCGCATGGTGGTGACGGACCTGCTCACCAGTCCTTGGAATCCCTGTGGCACTGGTGAGATCATGAGCCAACCGGTCCCACGCCTTGGCCCTGTATGCTCCCCAGAGGACCTGGCCCTGCATGAGTTGGGCCTCATGATTGTGGACTAGGAGCCAGACCATGTACCTGGACTGTTCAATGCCCCACCTCTATGCTCGAAAGCAACTACCCTCTCCTACTCCTGTCATTCTGCCTGCAGGTTAGTTCTACAATCGTTTATGCTGTGTATTCCTGCCTATGGGGCTTATATAGTCCGTTTTTCCCGCACATATCTGTGATTGGCCATTTTGGAATTGTATCAACTTCAGTAAACCTGCATTGTCATGCTCCACTTTGTATTAATTCCTATATATTAGCTATTATTGCATTTATAGGTATTGCTGTCATGGCTTAGTGGTTCAGTACCTTGACTATGGTGTTTAGTATCCTGGGTTCGAACCTGGTCACTGCTTTTTATTTTTCATGACTGTCTAGACATGCTGAGGGGTGTGTCTGTGTAAAGACAGTTTTGATACGGCTTGCTCAACGTTGCCCGTCGGTTAGCTTGTTTGCGCGCTGCACAGCTCCGTGCAAACGGGGTACGCTGCTTTAAGCCTCATTTTATTACGCTCAGCTCAGCTAGGGGCACATAGATTCAGTGGGTTATACTACTGCTCAGCTACGGGCACTCATTTTGCACCATTTAAACCACTGCTCACCTACGGGCAGATGCACTCACCCTGTTAAACTGTAGCTCAGCTATGGGCACATCTGGCATTTTTTATTCTTTTGTTACCTCACATTTCTTCAATATAAATGGGCTATTTCATTACATTTTATATAAAATGTGGTTTTATGTGTACATATTTGTCAGGGACTTGTTTCCTGCTTATTTTGCTGAAAATAAAAAATTGGTGTTGTGGGGGCTCGAACCATGAATGCCTGCTCTTCAGTCAACATTTCTACCGCTACGCTACTGCTACCTGGCTTATTTTGTATATTTAGTTCTTATATGCTTTCCCACTGACTGCTAACTGTAGCTGCGCTACGGGCACGCCCGCGCAAACGAGCGCACTCACAGTTAAACATTTTTACAATTTAAAAAAAATATATAACATGTTTATTTATATGTTTTCTCTTCATAGTCTGTGGGGGCATGTGTTGTGTTTTGTTGTTGGGTGCCACAAAAAATGAAATCAGCATAGTAACAGAACTGTTAGATATAGTCCTTGATTCCAATTTCTTCATTTTCAATGAAAAAATCTTCTTACAAAAACAAGGCATAGCCATGGGCTCCCCATGTGGAGCCAGTGTGGCTAATATCTTCATGGCCTTTTGGGAAACTAAATTTCATTTATCTAACCCCATTTTTAGTGGTCAGATCTACTTCTACACGCGCTACCTGGATGATATCTTCATCTTGTACAAAGGTAGCGAAGTGGAAGCTGACTCTCTATTGGATTACATGAATCACACCACCTCCTTTTTGAGGTTCACATCCACTTTTTCTGTTAGAGCAATTGACTACTTGGACGTAAACCTTAGTAAAGATGACACTGACAAGATGTACCTATCTAAAGTGTTTAGGAAATCTACATATTGTAATTCTCTATTACACTACTCTAGCCAACACCCTTTCAAACAGAAAAGGGCCATCGTCAAGGGCCAGTTGGTCAGAGCGGTACGTATGCGTAATTCTGACTTAGCATTTAGGGAAGAATGTCAGTTCCTTAAAAACCAGTTCCTGAATAGGGGATACCCGAACTCACTAATTGACGAAATTACCATTGAAATCGAAATAAAAACAGCAGAAGGTCTTTTCAAACCCCTTTTAAAATTTCAAATCGATTCGGTGATGAATGAAAATCCAGCTGTTTATACAGAGCTGAATGATGATCATTCTCAACTAGTAAGTAGGGCCAGATCGGATAACCTGACCAAATGTAAATCTGTCACCAGCTTTATAACAGCTTTTAGCAGTGATGCAGGGAGAATATGTAACATTCTGAGCAAAAACTGGGATTTCATCAGGAATGACATCCACCTTTTTGAAAAATTAGGCCCCTTTCCTAGGGTGGTGTTTAGAAAAGGAAGGAATCTTAAAGAACTCATGCAATCGAGACATGAGTTAAACTTTATTAAATGTAAAGGCTCTACCCCCTGTGGTTCCTGTAACTGGTGTCAACTCATAAAAACAGGCTGTTCGTTCGTAGTGAATGACAGTAAATATCACATTCATCATACTATCAACTGTAACACAACATCAGTCATTTATGGAGCATTTTGTAATGCCTGTCCTGCTTTCTATATAGGCAAGACGGATCGTAAATTACGGCAGCGTATTTACGAACACGTCTATGCCATCAGGACTGTCAAACAGGAAAACGCTTTAGCCAGGCATATTGAAAATTTTCCTGAACATAAATTTCACTTTATGGGAATTGATCATATTCTGATCAGCATTAGAGGGGGGCCCCTGTCACTGTTACTGGAACTCCGCGAATTGGAATGGCAGATTAAGCTTAATGCTTTCCACTGTCCTGGCCTTAATGACAACTGTAACATCTCAGTAGTATTAAAAATGAGAAGTTACATAAAATAGGGATAATGGTTTCAGTTTATGTTTTGGTATAATATATGACTTTTTTCATCTAAAATTTTTATACTGAGGTTTTACCAGTTGCTTGTCACCACTTTCCATTTTAATCTATAGAGAAGTGATTAGTTGTTTATTCCCTTTTATGAATAGTTGCACAATATGTTCACCTCCATTTATTTAGGTGGGTAGTTTCATGGCTTGTAGATGTGCTATTGGATTGATTTGGTCACATATATAGGCACATTTTACCTTGTGATAAACCATTTGTATGTGTTTTTATTCCCCTATTGGGTCTTTTATAATGTGTGCATTTGATGGGCTTTCCGATCACTGTACTTGTACTTTTAACTTAATTAAAAAGGCTTTATTTTAATTTAAAAAGTTTTCTTAACGCTGTTAACTTGTCAGGGCGTCTTTAAATTATGTTTAAAGAAGTAGTGATGTCACTACGATACACCTGACTCTGATTTTAATTTAAAGGCCTTGGCGCCAAATGTTTTATTTGTTTCTTCTGAGGAAGCTGCCAGCTTGCACTGACAGCGAAAACGCTTTTATTTTTAATAATAAAGCTGCGTTCAAGTTTTGTCTGAAAGTATTCTGTTTTCTTTGTGGGTGACTTCCAGGACGTACTCTTGACTGCTCACTCTCCGGTTTGACGTGTTTTGTTTATTCACATTTCCGTGGACTCTGTCGTGGGTGTTTACTTTGGGAACTTTTCCTCTTCTGGGGGCATGTCCGCTTACAGGGCTCGGCCTACGGACACGCCCCCTACTGTCTTAAATGGACCGTGTTAGCCTTAAGTGTGATTCAGCATGCTCTCATGAATATGCAGAGCATGCTGACATCACTCCGTTTAACTGCAGCCTCCGTGTATGAGTTATAACTCTTACACGGAGGCTACGTGAATTCTGCCCGTTATCTTATCACCTGTGCCTCCTCACACAGGACAGCACTAATATCAGAAGTAAAAGACACCAGGTTTTTACTTGTCCCTCCTAACATAACACAGGACAGTGTTAATATCAGAAGCAAAAACTGTTAGCATATCACCTGTCTCCTCTCACAAGGGGCAGTGGTAATATCAGAAGTACAAGATGTTAGCTTCTCACATGTCCCTCTTCACACACAACAGTGCTAATATCAGAAGTAAAAGATGTCAGGTTATCACCTGTCCCTCTTCACACAGAACAGAATAATATCAGAAGTAAAAGATAGCTTATCAACTGTCCTCCTCAAACAGGACAGTGCTAATATCAGAACTAAAAGACGTTAGCCTATCACCTGTCCTTCCTCACACAGGACAGTACTAATATCAGAAGTAAAATACGTTAGCTTATCACCTCTCTCTCCTAAACCGAACAGTGATAATATCAGAAGCAAAGGACGTTAGCTTATCACCTGTCCCTTTTCACACAGGACAGTGTTAATATCAGAAGCAAAAAATGTTAGCATATCACCTGTCTCCTCTCAAAAGGGACAGTTATAATATCAGAAGTAAAAGATGCTAGCTTCTCACCTGTCCCTCTTCACACACGACAGTGCTAATATCAGAAGTAAAAGATATCAGCTTATCACCTGTCCCTCCTCAAACAGGACAGTGCTAATATCAGAACTAAAAGACGTTAGCCTATCACCTGTCCTTCCTCACACAGGGCAGTGCTAATATCAGAAGTAAAATACATTAGCTTATCACCTCTCTCTCCTCAACCGGACAGTGGTAATATCAGAAGTCAAAGATGTTAGCTTCTCACCTGTCCCTCCTCACACACATCACTGCTAATATCAGAAGTAAAATATGTTAGCTTATCACTTATCCCTCCTCATACAGGACAGTGCTCATATAAGATGAAAAAGAAGTTAGCTTATCACCTTTCTTCCTCACACAGTGTTAAGAAAATGTATAACTGCAATGTGCAAGCCTAGATGCATTTAGGGTTAAAAAAGAAATTAATACGTTTATTCTGCTTGTTCTGTGTGAAATATGTGCAGCTGCAGGAAACCTAGATAAGAGAACAATTGACGCTTGAAAGTTTACCATGGTCAGCAGAATATGTATTGAAGCCAGGGTTGTATCGGGCAAATGTATCATATCAAGAACTGAACAGCTGAAGAAATGTAAGAAACAAAGGAGGGCTGAAATTAGCCCAAGGCCAGGTTGTTTTTCTCAAACATGTTTTGCAAGACAGCAATTTCCTGACCATGTCAGCAGTAAATCTAACAATGTCTTATTTCCTGACCATGTCAGCAGTAAATCTAACAATGTCTTCCTTTCTGACCACGTCAGCAGTTAAACTAACAATATTTCTTGTGTACATGCAGAGAACTGTATAAGAATAGCATGCTGGACCATGGAAAGTCAGACAAATCTTGTACCTACATGCCTTGTCTCCTTGCTGCAAGTAATAAAGGTGCCTTGCTTGAACCTTACGTGCTTTGATCTTTGTGTTTTCTTTTACAGATTGGTCCTTCGAGCCAGAAACCCTCTCTTGACCACGGATCAGACGGCCAGGTGGCTGAAACCATACGGGGAAGAAACCAAATCGGTTCTTCTACAGTATAAAGACCTCCAACTGAATTGTTGTCAAAAGAGGCCAATCACCTTCTGATCTGTGACTGAAGGACGAGTTTTTCGAATCAGCGATCAATCACATGGGCTCAGGTAAGGTGAATCTTCTTTTTCTGTTTCAAGATCAGGGATTAGATGTGTATTGTTTCTGTCAGATTGTATTTTCTTACAGTCAGGGATAGAAAAAAGTACAGTCTTGTCATAGATCAGGTGAAACAGATCAGTAGGCTTTAGACAGTCATTCTGAAGAGACTATAACAAAATCCATGGTACACGTTAAAACTAGAGAATCAAGATGAAGTTACGTAACAATCAAAGGTAAAGGAAAATGGGTAATAAGTGTACAAAAACACCCCGAGACCCACCGTTAACGGAGGATGCAAAATATATGCAGTCACAGCACGCAGACAACGTTAGATACTTTTCAAAATGAGTTATTAAATACGAATTTGACAGAAAATTAGAAAAATCCTCACTCATCAAACTTATTAAACAACTTAAAACTGATTCTAAAGGTCAGGTAAAAAAGCAATGACAGTTAGGAATTCCCCAGGCACACAGGTGGCTGGAGGAAGTAAACCGTAGGGTCCAAAAGAACAAGGATTCAAAGACAATGTTTTTAGATAGGGAGGATAACAACCTAGTAATAGCATCAGCACCACTGCATCCACCTCCCTTACCAGAACATGGAGCGTGTAGACAGGTTGATCCACCCCCCTATATCCTGTGGTCACTGAGGATAGGGTCGCTATAAAACTGAAATTAGCTAAAATAAGGGATCCCATTGAAACTAGGTCCTGAACAAAAGCAGGTAATCGAGAGTCATGGCAGAAATCTAAAGACACACAACCTGTGGGAGAAGAAGAGGAAATATGTCCACTCATAGAAATACCAAACCCTCAGGCAGGGCTGGATAATCAGGATCCAACCATCTTAGCATATAGACCCTGGACTCCGGAAGATATCCGGAAAGCTACAAAAGGGATCCCCCATCCAAAACTTAATTTCAGAAAATTTTCACAAGATTTACAAGGAATGAGGCTGAGTTATAACTTGAATGGGGAAGAGATAGAAAAAGTAGTTCGACAGATTGTAGGACCAGATTGGTAGATGATTTGTGGCAACTGGAATCCTCGTGACGCTGCACAAAAAACCCTCCCACATAGCAGCGCAGAATTAGACACTAGAGTGAAGGGACTTACAGACCGTATCTCTGAGAAATGGAAACCTAGGGCAGACTGGACTTGCATTAATCAATGTGTCCAGCAGGAGGGTGAATCAGTTGACCAATGCTTTGCTAGGCTGTTAGAATGTTTTAACAACCATTGTGGAATGCAGGTTCCTGAAGATTAAAAACAAGATTCCCCATATGAACAGCAGCTGAAGAATGCATTTCTAAAAGGTAGTAGTACACCTATAAGCAGTTTCATTACAAAGCACATGGTCGACCATCGAACGAGCAGATTACACTCACTACTTGAATATGCTAGACATGCTGAAAGGCATTTTAATAGCAAAATGAAAAAGAAAACTCAGGTATTTTCCGTAGAAGATGGAGCAGAAGTTTATGTAGCGCACCCCGGGAAAAAGGGCAGGAAAAACACACAGGGAGGTAAGCAGTCTGATCAACGATCAGAAGACTTTGAAGGACGTAAGAAAAGGGAAGAATGTTTTAAATGTGGTAAAAAGGGACATTTAGCAAGGGATTGCAGGAAAAATAAGAAGGTTGCAATGGAAGACAAGGAAGGTGAGGAATGACTATATGATAGTCAGGAATCACTAGAAGAAGCCGGTACAGAAAGGCCAAACAAGGATGTGAAAAGAGAAATAGAGGAAGTACAGGAAATTAATAACGAAGAAGGTGAAATACTAGACTTGACTTTATTGAGCTTGGAACTCTATTTATCAGATACAAAACTAGAAGTTACACTTTTGGTAGAAGGCAGTGAGGTTAAATGTTTGTGTAATTCAGGGGCATCACAGACCCTGATACACCCCTCCAAATTACCAGACAATTCAGAGTCATCTGATTACATATTGGTCAAAGCAGCAAATGGGCAGCTATACCTGGAGCCCCTCTCCCACAATATCACCATAATATATCCTGTTTCAGGATTAACACAAATAAGTAAAATTGTAGTTTCTGTGAAATGCCCAGTAAATCTCTTGGGCAGGGATCTTATGCAGTTGTTTGGCATAGCGGTGGTTCCAACTATGCAGGGCATGGAAGCGCAGCGACAAACTGACACCTTTATGGTTCAATTGGGGAGTGAAACATTTTATTGGTACAGTCAGGACCTGATTACGACTGGTCCAGGGACTGTGACCAAAGAACTGATAAATTTAGCCGTCAGTAAGTTTCCCTCCCAGGACATTGATAAACAGCACCTGCTGCATTGCACCCTATATTTTTGTAACACACCAGGGCCTGATAAGGAATATGATAAAGAGTTATTTAAGCATTTACAAACAGGTTGGTACTGAGGAACTTATACTGGGACGCAGAAAGGAATAGTGTAGCCAGCTGTTCGCTGCCCCACAAGTTTTTGACACTTTATAAATCCAATCGACTACCACATGTAAGCTTAACCAAAAATAAAAACATATGGTGGGCAGACCTAGGGGAGAAAGTTACAAAATGGGAAAAACAAACAGAACTGGAGTTGTCAGGACAGGGAATACAAGTACAAAAATTGAATCAGGTAGCTCAAGCTAACCCAGCTGTACATTTGCAGTCTCGCAAAGACATCTGATTGATACTCCCATTGATGGAAGAAGAAAACGCCTTACGGGGTATACCAGAGACCCTCTGGTCAACAGGGAAATCAGATGTAGGACTTATCCGTATGGCAGGACCAGTTAGTATCACACCAAAGTCAGCATTTAGACCACAAAAGAAACAGTATCCCTTAAGAAAAGATGCAGAGGCAGGAATAGAACCTATCATAGCAGCATTACTTAAGGGAGGGGTGCTAGTGGACTCTCCTGATTTCCCGTGTAATACACCTTTATTTCCAGTTAAAAAAGCCAATGGAGAGTGGCATATGGTCCAGGATTTACAAGCTGTAAATGATGTTGTAATACTAAGGGCACCTATAGTGCCAGATCCACACACCCTGTTATTTTGCTACAAGAAAAGGTGGCATATCTCTCTCCTGTTAGTCATCTCTCCTGCATGACCATATTGTTGAGCCAACCTCATATGACAATTGAACGATGTATGACTTTAAACCCTTCTACCCTGCTCCCAACTCCTGCAGATGGCACACCACACCGCTGCCTGCAAATAATCGAGCAGAAGGCATTACCTAGGAAAGACCTCACAGATGTCCCCTTGGATAATGCCGAGGTGACATACTATGTGGATGGCTCGTGCAAAAGGGGCCCTTCAGGACAGAACCTAGTAGGATATGCAGTAGTCTCTGATACTGAAGTCATAGAAGCAAAATCTTTACCGTATCATTTATTTGCACGGGCAGCAGAATTGATTGCTCTGACATGAGCATGTACTTTAGCGAAGAATAAGCGTGTAAACATCTTCACTGATAGTCAATACGCTTTTTCCACTGTACATGTGTTTGCACAACAGTGGAAAAAACGTGGAATGATAACATCTATTGGCAAATCTATAAATCATGCGCAGCTTATTTTAGATCTCTTAGAATCCATTCAATTACCTCAGAAGGTGGTCATTTGCAAATGTGCAGCTCACACCAAGCAACAAGATAGGATTTCAAAAGATAATGCAAGAGCTGATACAGCTGCAAAACGAGTAGCTACAGAAGTATTTCTTTTAAATGAGGAATTACAACCCTCTGAAATTCTGAATCTGGATATGTTAAAAACAATGCAGACACTCACTACGCAAGCTGAAAAACAGCAATGGATAAAATGAGGAGCAATCCTCGAAAAGGGGTTGTACATCTCTAAGGAAGGGAAACCAATACTACCCTTTAATTTGTTCCACTATGTGGCATTGTTGAGCCATGGGCAGTGCCATGTCTCAACAGGGGGGATGATGCAGTTGGTAAACCAGGTGTTCACAATGTACGGATTTACAAACTATTCTAAAAAATTTTGTTTAATGTCTCAAATCTGTAACAAACACCATGCACATGAGGCGATAAAGCCTAAGCAAGGGAGTTTTCCCACACCACCATACCCGTTTCACACTATCTGTATGGATTTTATAGAACTAAACAAATGTGAAAACAAGAAGTACTGCCTTGTCATTATAGATATGTTTTCCAGGTGGGTGGAAGCTTTTCCAACCAAAAATCTGGATGCAGCTACAGTTGCAAAGGTACTTGTTAAGGAAATTATTCCTAGGTTTGGCATTCTGGAGAGAATATATAGTGACAATGGTACGCACTTTGTAAATCAAACCATATAGCAGCTGAGTAAGTTTTATGGTATTTCTCTCAAAAATCATTGTGCATATCATACGCAGTCTGCAGGGCTGGTTGAAAGGCATAGTGGCATACTGAAAAGCAAACTAAGGAAATTGATAGCTGAAACAGGACAAACCTGGCTATACTGTTTACCTTTAGCATTGTTGAGCATGAGAACTGTCCCTACAGCAAAAGGACTGACTCCTTTCGAGAAGCTGTATGGGAGGGCTTATTATACACCCCAGTGGAAACCTCTCATGTCATCAGACCAGGAAGCTGATTCTACGTTAGCTGAATATATGAAAAAGTTGTTGAGTTCTAAACATCTGTTGCAGTTTAATTCTGTTTCAGGTAAAAAACAAACCGAAACATCAGAAGTGGCAGTGACGCCAGGAGACTCTGTGTGGATTAAAATCATTAGCAAAAGCACTGGGCATTGCCAAAGTGGGAAGGTCCCGACCAGGTGCTTCTTTCAACACCTACTGCAGTCAAAATAGCAGAGCGAGCTTCGTGGATACATCTGACGCACTGCAAGTTGTTGAAGAACTTCGAGCTGGACAAAGACCTTACCTCTCCATCGGGACACTAAGCACAAAAGCCTGGCTACAAAGGGGGGGGGGTCAGATCAATAGGAACTGATCTGTCTCAAACCCAGTGAAGCAATCACTGGTGCTAAGGTCCTATAGGGCAGAGAGTAAGACCACGTGTCCTAGGCAAAGATGACGGAAGCAAGAAAGATCAAAATACATCTGTTTGGAGGAACCGGAGAAAACAGGAATGCAGAGCAACCATTCCCGCAGAAATATTGCACGAACATTCTATTGGCCATCATGGTAATAGTAATCTTTTTGTTATGGCTGTTTCTCTTCTCTGCTACACAAGTAGAACTAAGTAAGCATGCAGAGTGGCACCAGAATTTCAATACTTACCAGGCAATCAAATACGTGTATGCCAAAACTTTCAATATATCGAATTGCTGGGTCTGCACAGCCCTACCAATGGCATATGGGGGATTGCTGCTAACTTCTGTTCCCCTAGGGGCTAATAAGACCTGGGAAAACCTAATTCATGACACATTGAATGTCACATCAGTAGATAAAGTAGCATTACAATTGTCTATTCATCAAAAGGGAACTGTGTGTTTTCATAAGAATGATACAGTCAGGGTAGGATGGAGCCATTGTAATGTAACAGTCCCTTATAGATGCTACACTAAACCTCATAACACCGGATCTTATTGCAATACAAACTATGATTCATTTTCTGAATTGATACATAGAACAATTGAGGAAGTAAAATGTGATTCTGTTCTCTACAAACAACTGTCTATAACTGACAGAAAAATGTTTCATGCCGGACAAATGTATGTTTATAGTAAAGTTACCACTAAAGTAGAAGATTGTTACTTTATATGCGGAAGAAAAGCATATAAATGGCTACCTGAAAACTGGTCCGGTAGCTGTTTTTTGGGGTACCTGGTTCCGGCCATACGACACACGGCAGTTTTACCTCAAGGAAAAATTCAGAATGTCCGAGAAATTAAGAAACCTGCTAATCCAGTGGGACAAATCAATGCACCTTGGAAATACCATCATGACTTAGGCCCTGGAAATAACAAAGGACTATCGCACATGGATCTGGGTGATGACGTCATATCATGGGCAGGCATATTACCAGCATATGGAGCAATGAAATCGATCTGGGAGCTAAGAAAACTGTCTAAAATTCTTGAAATAATGAGTGATGCAACCTTTTCTGCCCTAGAACTGATAACCGATGAAATGACAGCCATGAGAACAGTGGTGATTCAAAAATCGCATGGATCTTGACCACCCTAGAGGCGAAAGGAGGTACGTGTGCATTAATCCAGGAGGAGTGCTGTTCGTACATTCCTGATAACAAACACGAGGTAGATAACCATCTTGAAGTAATTCAGGAGGTGTCGCCATGACCAAACCAGGACCAAACCCATTGACGGACTTTTTCCAAAAATGGTTTGGGGATTGGGGCAGCATCCTGATTAACATTCTGATTGCCATCTGTGTAGGAATAGCCTTACTGATGGTGTGTGGATTCTGCTGCATCCCCTGTATGAAAGGACTAGTTAAGACTATAGTAGATGTTTCAGTTTCAGAAACTTTATACCAAGATGCTGAATTTGAGGAATTACTTAAAAACGAAAAAATGCTTTCACAGGCCTAAACTGAATGACTCTCTAACTGCAAATCCTAAGTGGGAAATGGTTATGAGAAGAAGAACTATTTATGCTTGTTTTGAAGGTAGAATAAAGTATTAAAAGGGGGGAAATGTTAAGGAAAATGTATAACTGCAATGTGCAAGCCTAGATGCATTTAGGGTTAAAAAAGAAATTAATACGTTTATTCTGCTTGTTCTGTGTGAAATATGTGCAGCTGCAGGAAACCTAGATAAGAGAACAATTGACGCTTGAAAGTTTACCATGGTCAGCAGAATGTGTATTGAGGCCAGGGTTGCATCGGGCAAATGTATCATATCAAGAACTGAACAGCTGAAGAAATGTAAGAAACAAAGGAGGGCTGAAATTAGCCCAAGGCCAGGTTGTTTTTCTCAAACATGTTTTGCAAGAGAGCAATTTCCTGACCATGTCAGCAGTAAATCTAACAATGTCTTCCTTCATGGCCATGTCAGCAGTAAATCTAACAATGTCTTCCTTTCTGACCACGTCAGCAGTTAAACTAACAATATTTTCTTGTGTACATGCAGAGAACTGTATAAGAATAGCATGCTGAACCATGGAAAGTCAGACAAATCTTGTACCTACATGCTTTGTCTCCTTGCTGCAAGTAATAAAGGTGCCTTGCTTGAACCTTACGTGCTTTGATGCTTGTGTTTTCTTTTACACACAGGACTGTGCTAATAGAAGTAAAAGATGTTACCTTATCACCTGTCCTCCTCAAACAAGAGAGCACTAATATCAGAAGTAAAGGATGTCAGCTTATCACCTGTCCCTCCACACACCGGAAGGTGCTAATATCAGAAGTAAAAAATGTTAGCTTATCACTTGTCCCTGCTAACACAGGACAGTGCTAATATCAGATGGAAATATGTTAGATTATCACCTGTCCCTACTCACACAGGACAGTGCTGATATCAGAAGAAGAAGACATTAGATTATCGCATGTCCCTCCTTAAACATTGCAGTGCTAATATCAGAAGTAAAATATGTTAGCTTATTACCTGTCCTTTCTTATTCAGGACATAACACTAAAATCAGATGTAAAAGATATCAGCCCTCCTCACACAGGACAGTGCTAATATCAGAAGTAAAAGACATTAGCTTATCAACTTTCCTTCCTCACACAGAACAGTGCTAATATCAGAAGTAAAAACTTAAGCTTATTACCTGTCCCTCTTCACACAGAACAGTGCTAATATCAGAAGTAAAAGATGTTAGCTTATTACCTGTCCCTCCTCACACAGGACAGCAATAATATCAGAAGTAAAAGACATCAGCTTATCACTTGTCCCTCCTCACACAGGACAGTGCTAATATCAGAAGTAAAAGATGTTACCTTATCACTTGTCTCCACTCACATGAAACAGTGCTAATATCAGAAATGAAAGATGATAGCGTGGCACTTGTCCCTCCTCACACAAGACAGTGCAGATATCAGAAGAAAAAGATGTTAGCTGTTCACCTGTCCCTCTTAATACAGGACAGAATAATATCAGAAGTAAAAGATATCAGCTTATCACCTGCCCCTTCTCAAATAGGACAGTGCTAATATCTGAACTAAAAGATATTAGCCTTTCACCTGTCCTTCCTCACACAGGAGAGTGCAAATATCAAAAGTAAAATACGTTAGCTTATCACCTCTCCCTCCTCAACCAGACTGATAATATCAGAAGTAAAAAAGTTAGCTTATCACCTGTCCCTCCTCACACAGGACAGAGCTAATATCAGCAGTAAAAGACATTAGCTTATCACATTTCCGTCCTCACACCGGGCAATGCTAATATCAGAAGTAAAAACGCTAGCTTATCAACTGTCCCTCCTCACACAGGATAATGCTGGTATCAGGACTGAAAGTTGTTAGCTCATCACCTGTACCTCCTCACACAAGACAGTGCTAATATCAGAAGTAAAAAACTTTAGCTTTTCACCTTTTCCTCCTTACACAGAACAATGCTAATATAAGAAGTAAAAGAATGTTAGCTTATCACCTATCCTTCATTATACAGGGCAGTGATAATAACAAAAGTAAAAGATGTAAGCTTATTACCTGTCCCTCTTCATGCAGGACAGAGCTAATATCAGAAGTAAAAGACATCAGCTTATCATCTGTCCCTCGTCACACAGGGCAGTGCTAATATCAGTAGTAAAAACTTTAACGTATCACCTGTCCCTCCTCACACAGGACAGTGTTAATATGAGAAATAAAATATGTTAGCTTATCACCTGTCCTTCTTTATATTGGACAGTGGTAATATCAGAAGTAAAAGATGTAACGTTATCACCTGTCCCTCCTCAGGGAGGACAGTGCTAACATCAGAAGTAAAAGACATTAGCTTATCACCTGTCCCTAGTCACACAGGTCAATGCTAATATCAGAAGTAAAAAGTTTATCACCTGTCCCTCCTCACACAGGATGTGTTAATATCGGAAGTAAAAGTTGTTAGCTTATCACATGCCCTTCCTCACACAGGACAGTGCAAATATCAAAAGTAAAATACATTAGCTTATCACATGTCCCTCATCACACAGGGCAGTGCTAATATCAGAAGTAGAAGATGCTAGCTTATTAACTGTCCCTCCTCACATAGGACAGTGCTAATATCAGAAGTAAAAGACGTTTAGTTATCAACTGTGTGCTCACACAGGACAGTGCTAATATTAGAAGTAAAATATGTTAGGTTATCTCCTGTCCCTCCTCACAGAGGACAGTGCTAACATCAGAAGTAAAAGACATTAGCTTATAACATGTCTTTCCTCTGACAGGACAGCACTAATATCAGAAGTAAAAGATATCAGCTGATCACTTGTCCCTTCCCACACAGGACAGTGCTAATATGAGAAGTAAAAGATGTTTGCTTATCACCTGTCCTTCCTCACAAAGGACAGTTCTAATATCAGAAGTAAAAGATGTTAGGTTATCACCTCTCCCTCTTCACACCAGACAGTGCTAATATAAGAAGTAAAAGTCATTAGCTTATCACCTGTCCCTCCTCAAACAGGACAGTGCTAATATCAGAAGTAAAAGACTTTAGCTTATCACCTGTCCTTCCTCACAGAGAACAGTGCTAATATCAGAAGTACAAATGTAAGCTTATCACCTGTCCCTCCTCACACAGGACATTGCTAATATCAGAAGTAAAAGATGTTAGCTTATCACCTGTCCCTCCTCAAACAGGGCAGTGCTAATATCAGAAGTAAAAGACATTAGCTTATCACATGTCACTCCTCATACAGGGCAATGCTAATATCAGAAGGAAAATATGTTAGCTTATTACCTGTCCCTCCTCACACAGGACAGCACTAATATCAGAGGTGAAAGATATCAGCTTATCACTTGTCCCTCCTCACAAAGGACAGTGCAAATATCAGACGTAAAAGACGTTAGCTTATCACCTCTAACTTCTCACACAGGACAGTGCTAATATCAGAAGTAAAAGATGTTAGCTTCTCACCTGTCCTTCCTCACACATGATAATGTTAATATTAGAAGAAAAAGACGTTAGGTTATAATCTCTCCATCCTCGCACCGGACCGTGCTAATATCAGAAGTAAAAAGATGTTAGGTTATCACCTGTCCCTCCTCTCACAAGACAGTGCTAATATCAGAAGTAAAAGACTTTGGCTTATCACCTGTCCCCCATCACACAGGGCATTGCTAATATCAGAAGTAAAAATGTTAACTTATCACCTGTCCTTCCTTACAAGGGACAGTACTAATATCAGAAGTGAAAGATGTTAGCATATCACCAATCTTTCCTCACACAGGACATTTCTAATATCAGAAGTAAATGATGTTAGCTTATCACCTGTCCCTCCTCACACAGGACAGTGCTAATATCAGAAGTAAAAGGCGTTTAGTTATCACCTGTCCCTGCTCACACAGGACAGTGCTAATATAAGAAGTAAAAGATGTTAGGTTATCTCCTGTACCTCCTCACACAGGACAGCACTAATATCAGAAGTAAAAGACATTGCTTATCATCTGTCCCTCCTCACACAGGGCTTTGCTAGTATCAGAAGTAAAAGACGTTAGCTTATCACCTGTCCTTCCTCACAAAGGACAGTGCTAATATCAGAAGTACAAATGTAAGCTTATCACCTGTCCCTCTTCGCACAGGACAGTGCTAATATCAGAAGTAAAAGATGTTAGCTTATCACCTGTCCCTTCTCACACAGGACACCAATAATATCAGATGTAAAATACATCAGCTTATCACTTGTCCCACCTCACACAGGACAGTGCTAATATCAGAAGTAAAAGACATTCGCTTATCACATGTCCTGCCTCACACAGGGCAATGCTAATATCAGAAGCAAAATATGTTAGCTTATTACTTGTCCCTCCTCACACAGGACAGCACTAATATCAGAAGAAAAAGATATTGGTTATCACATATCCCTCCTCACACAAGACAGTGCTAATATCAGAAGGAAAAGATGTTAGCTTCTCACCTGTCCTTCCTCACACAGTACAATGCTAATATTAGAAGTAAAAGACATTAGGTTATCACCTCTCCTTCCTCACATCGGACCGTGCTTATATCAGAAGTAAAAAGACGTTAGCTTATCAGTTGTCCCTCCTCTCACAAGACAGTGCAAATATCAGAAGTAAAAGACTTTGGCTTATCACCTGTCCCCCCTCACACAGGACAGCGTTAATATCAGAAGCAAAAAAAGTGTGCATATCACCTGTCTCCTCTCACAAGGGACAGTGGTAATATCAGAAGTAAAAGATGCTAGCTTCTCACCTGACCCTCTTCTCACATGACAGTGCTAATATCAGAAGTAAAAGATGTCAGCTTATGACGTGTCTCTCATCACACAGGACAGAATATTATCAGAAGTAAAAGATCTCAGCTTATCACCTGTCCCTCTTCAAATAGGACAGTGCTAATATCAGAACTAAAAGACGTTAGCCTATCACCTGTCCTTCATCGCACAGGACAGTGCTAATAGAAGTAAAAGATGTTACCTTATCACCTGTCCCTCCTCAAACAGGAGAGCACTAATATCAGAAGTAAAGGATGTCAGCTTATCACCTGTCACCCCTTACACAGGACAATGCTAATATCAGTAGGAAAAGACAATAGCTTATCACCTGTCCCTCCTCATACCGGAAGGTGCTAATATCAGAAGTAAAAGATGTTAGCGTAACCCCTGTCCCTGCTAACACAGGACAGTGCTAATAACAGAAGAAAATATGTTAGATTATCACCTGTCCCTACTCACACAGAACAGTGCTGATATCAGAAGTAGAAGACATTAGCTTATCACATGTCCCTCCTTAAACAGTGCAGTGCTAATATCAGAAGCAAAAGATGTTAGCTTATTACCTGTCCTTTCTTATTCAGGAAAGCACTAAAATCAGATGTAAAAGATATCAGCGTATCACCTGTCCCTCCTCAAATAGGACAGTGATAATATCAGAACTAAAAAACGTTAGCCTATCACCTGTCCTTCATTGCACAGGACAGTGCTAATATCAGAAGTAAAATACGTTGGCTTATCACCTCTCCCTCCTCAACCGGACAGTGGTAATATCAGAAGTAGAAGATGTTAGCTTCTCACCTGTCCCTCCTCACACACATCAGTGCTAATATCAGAATAAAAGATGTTACCTTATCACTTATTCATCCTCATACAGGACAGTGCTCATATAAGAAGTAAAAGAAGTTAGCTTATCACCTTTCTCCCTCACACAGGACAGTGCTAATAGAAGTAAAAGATGTTACCTTATCACCTGTCCTTCCTCAAACAGGAGAGCACTAATATCAGAAGTAAAGGATGTCAGCTTATCACCTGTCACCCCTTACACAGGACAATACTAATATCAGAAGGAAAAGACGTTAGCTTATCACCTCTAACTCCTCACACAGGACAGTGATAATATCAGAAGTAAAAGACATTAGCTTATCACCTTTCCTTCCTCACACAGGACAGTGCTAATATCAGAAGTAAAAACATAAGCTTATCAGCAGTCCCTTCTCACACAGGACAGTCCTAATATCAGAAGTAAAATATGTTAGCTTATTACCTGTCCATCCTCACACAGGACAGCAATAATATCAGAAGTAAAAGACATCAGCTTATCACTTGTCCCTCCTCACACAGGACAGTGCTATTATCAGAAGTAAAAGATGTTACTTTATCACTTGTCTCTGCCTACATGGGACAATGCTAATATCAGAAATAAAAGATGATAGCTTCAAGACCTGTCCCTCCTCACACAAGACAGTGCAGATAACAGAAGAAAAATATGTTAGCTGTTTACCTGTCCCTCTTCACACAGGACAGAATAATATCAGAAGTAAAAGATATTAGCTTATCACCTGTCCCTCCTCAAACAGGACAGTGCTGATATCAGAACTAAAAGATGTTAGCCTGTCACCTGTTCTTCCTCACACAGGACAGTGCTAATATCAGAAGTAAAATACGTTAGCTTATCACCTCTCCCTCCTCAACCAGACTGATAATATCAGAAGAAAAAACGTTAGCTTTTTACCTGTCCCTCCTCACACAGGGCAGTGCTAATATCAGAAGTAAAAGATGCTAGCTTATCACCTATCCTTCCTTACACCGGACATTGCTAATATCAGAAGTAAAAGATCTAAGGTTATCCCCTGTCCCTCCTCACACAGAACAGTGCTAATATCAGAAGTAAAAGACATCAGCTTATCACATGTCCCTCCTTACAGAGGGTACTGCTAATATCAGAAGTACAAGCATTAGCTTGTCACCTGTCCCTCCTCACAGAGGACAGTGCTAATATCAGAAGTAAAAGATATTAGCTTATCACCTGTCCCTACTCACACAGGGCAATGCTAATATCAGAAGAAAAAGTTTAACTTATCACCTGTCCCTCCTCGCATAGGAAGTGTTAATATCAGAAGTAAAAGTTGTTAGCTTATTACATGTCCTTCCTCACACTGGACAGTACTAATATCAGAAGTAAAAGATGTTAGATAAGCACCTGTCCCTCCTCACACAGGACAGTGCAAATATGAGAAGTAAAAGATGTTAGCTTATCACCTGTCCCTCCTCGCACAGGACAGTGCTAATATCAGAAGTAATAGACATAAGCTTATAACATGTCTTTCCACTCACAGGACAGCACTAATATCAGAAGTAAAAGATATCAGCTGATCACTTGTCCCTTCCCACAAAGGACAGTGCTAATATGAGAAGTAAAAGACATTTGCATATCACCTGTCCTTCCTCACAAAGGACAGTGCTAATATCGGAAGTAAACGTCGTTAGCTTATCACCAGGCCCTCCTCAAACAGGACAGTGCTAATATCAGAAGTAAAACACTTTGGCTTATCACCTGTCCCTCCTCACAAAGGACAGTGCTAATATCAGAAGTAAAAGACATCTGCTTATCATCTGTCCCTCCTCACATAGGGCTTTGCTAATATCAAAAGTAAAAGATGTTAGCTTATCACCTATCCTTCCTCACACAGGACAGTGCTAATATCAGAAGTACAAATGTAAGCTTATCACCTGTCCCTCCTCACACAGGACAGTACTATTATCAGAAGTAAAATATGTTAGCTTATCACCTGTCCCTCCTCACACAGGACAGCAATAATATCAGAAGTAAAAGACATCAGCTTATCACTAGTCCCTCATCAAACAGGACAGTGCTAATAACAGAAGTAAAAGATGTTAGCTTATCACCTGTCTCCACTCACACGGGACAGTGCTAATATCAGAAATAAAAGATGATAGCTTTGCACCTGTCCCTACTCACACAAGACAGTGCAAATATCAGAAGAAAAAGATGTTAGCTGATCACCTGTCCCTCCTCACACAAGACAGTGCTAATCTCAGAAGTAAAAGACTTTAGCTTATCACCTCTAACTCCTCACACAGGATAGTGCTAATATCAGAAGTAAATGATCTTAGCTTATCACCTGTCCCTCCTCACACAGAACAGTGCTAATATCAGAAGTAAAAGGCGTTTAGTTATCACCTGTCCCTGCTCACACAGGACAGTGCTAATATTAGAAGTAAAAGATGTTAGGTTATCTCCTTTACCTCCTCACACAGGACAGCACTGATATCAGAAGTAAAAGACATTGCTTATCATCTGTCCCTCCTCACACAGGGCTTTGCTAGTATCAGAAGTAAAAGACGTTAGCTTATCACCTGTCCTTCCTCACACAGGACAGTGCTAATATCAGAAGTACAAATGTAAGCTTATCACCTGTCCCTCTTCGCACAGGACAGTGCTAATATCAGAAGTAAAAGATGTTAGCTTATCACCTGTCCCTTCTCACACAGGACACCAATAATATCAGATGTAAAATACATCAGCTTATCACTTGTCCCACCTCACACAGGACAGTGCTAATATCAGAAGTAAAAGACATTCGCTTATCACATGTCCTGCCTCACACAGGGCAATGCTAATATCAGAAGCAAAATATGTTAGCTTATTACTTGTCCCTCCTCACACAGGACAGCACTAATATCAGAAGAAAAAGATATTGGTTATCACATATCCCTCCTCACACAAGACAGTGCTAATATCAGAAGGAAAAGATGTTAGCTTATCACCTCTAACTCCTCGCACATGACAGTGCTAATATCAGAAGTAAAAGAGGTAAGCTTCTCACCTGTCCTTCCTCACACAGTACAATGCTAATATTAGAAGTAAAAGACATTAGGTTATCACCTCTCCTTCCTCACATCGGACCGTGCTTATATCAGAAGTAAAAAGACGTTAGCTTATCAGTTGTCCCTCCTCTCACAAGACAGTGCAAATATCAGAAGTAAAAGACTTTGGCTTATCACCTGTCCCCCCTCACACAGGACAGCGTTAATATCAGAAGCAAAAAAAGTGTGCATATCACCTGTCTCCTCTCACAAGGGACAGTGGTAATATCAGAAGTAAAAGATGCTAGCTTCTCACCTGACCCTCTTCACACATGACAGTGCTAATATCAGAAGTAAAAGATGTCAGCTTATGACGTGTCTCTCATCACACAGGACAGAATATTATCAGAAGTAAAAGATCTCAGCTTATCACCTGTCCCTCTTCAAATAGGACAGTGCTAATATCAGAACTAAAAGACGTTAGCCTATCACCTGTCCTTCATCGCACAGGACAGTGCTAATAGAAGTAAAAGATGTTACCTTATCACCTGTCCCTCCTCAAACAGGAGAGCACTAATATCAGAAGTAAAGGATGTCAGCTTATCACCTGTCACCCCTTACACAGGACAATGCTAATATCAGTAGGAAAAGACAATAGCTTATCACCTGTCCCTCCTCATACCGGAAGGTGCTAATATCAGAAGTAAAAGATGTTAGCGTAACCCCTGTCCCTGCTAACACAGGACAGTGCTAATAACAGAAGAAAATATGTTAGATTATCACCTGTCCCTACTCACACAGAACAGTGCTGATATCAGAAGTAGAAGACATTAGCTTATCACATGTCCCTCCTTAAACAGTGCAGTGCTAATATCAGAAGCAAAAGATGTTAGCTTATTACCTGTCCTTTCTTATTCAGGAAAGCACTAAAATCAGATGTAAAAGATATCAGCTTATCACCTGTCCCTCCTCAAATAGGACAGTGATAATATCAGAACTAAAAAACGTTAGCCTATCACCTGTCCTTCATTGCACAGGACAGTGCTAATATCAGAAGTAAAATACGTTGGCTTATCACCTCTCCCTCCTCAACCGGACAGTGGTAATATCAGAAGAAGAAGATGTTACCTTCTCACCTGTCCCTCCTCACACACATCAGTGCTAATATCAGAATAAAAGATGTTACCTTATCACTTATTCATCCTCATACAGGACAGTGCTCATATAAGAAGTAAAAGAAGTTAGCTTATCACCTTTCTCCCTCACACAGGACAGTGCTAATAGAAGTAAAAGATGTTACCTTATCACCTGTCCCTCCTCAAACAGGAGAGCACTAATATCAGAAGTAAAGGATGTCAGCTTATCACCTGTCACCCCTTACACAGGACAATACTAATATCAGAAGGAAAAGACGTTAGCTTATCACCTCTAACTCCTCACACAGGACAGTGATAATATCAGAAGTAAAAGACATTAGCTTATCACCTTTCCTTCCTCACACAGGACAGTGCTAATATCAGAAGTAAAAACATAAGCTTATCAGCAGTCCCTTCTCACACAGGACAGTCCTAATATCAGAAGTAAAAGATGTTAGCTTATTACCTGTCCATCCTCACACAGGACAGCAATAATATCAGAAGTAAAAGACATCAGCTTATCACTTGTCCCTCCTCACACAGGACAGTGCTATTATCAGAAGTAAAAGATGTTACTTTATCACTTGTCTCTGCCTACATGGGACAATGCTAATATCAGAAATAAAAGATGATAGCTTCGCACCTGTCCCTCCTCACACAAGACAGTGCAGATAACAGAAGAAAAATATGTTAGCTGTTTACCTGTCCCTCTTCACACAGGACAGAATAATATCAGAAGTAAAAGATATTAGCTTATCACCTGTCCCTCCTCAAACAGGACAGTGCTGATATCAGAACTAAAAGATGTTAGCCTGTCACCTGTTCTTCCTCACACAGGACAGTGCTAATATCAGAAGTAAAATACGTTAGCTTATCACCTCTCCCTCCTCAACCAGACTGATAATATCAGAAGAAAAAACGTTAGCTTTTTACCTGTCCCTCCTCACACAGGGCAGTGCTAATATCAGAAGTAAAAGATGCTAGCTTATCACCTATCCTTCCTTACACCGGACAGTGCTAATATCAGAAGTAAAAGATCTAAGGTTATCCCCTGTCCCTCCTCACACAGAACAGTGCTAATATCAGAAGTAAAAGACATCAGCTTATCACATGTCCCTCCTTACAGAGGGTACTGCTAATATCAGAAGTAAAAGCATTAGCTTGTCACCTGTCCCTCCTCACAGAGGACAGTGCTAATATCAAAAGTAAAAGATATTAGCTTATCACCTGTCCCTACTCACACAGGGCAATGCTAATATCAGAAGAAAAAGTTTAACTTATCACCTGTCCCTCCTCGCATAGGAAGTGTTAATATCAGAAGTAAAAGTTGTTAGCTTATCACATGTCCTTCCTCACACTGGACAGTACTAATATCAGAAGTAAAAGATGTTAGATAAGCACCTGTCCCTCCTCACACAGGACAGTGCAAATATGAGAAGTAAAAGATGTTAGCTTATCACCTGTCCCTCCTCGCACAGGACAGTGCTAATATCAGAAGTAATAGACATAAGCTTATAACATGTCTTTCCACTCACAGGACAGCACTAATATCAGAAGTAAAAGATATCAGCTGATCACTTGTCCCTTCCCACAAAGGACAGTGCTAATATGAGAAGTAAAAGACATTAGCTTATCACCTGTCCTTCCTCAAACAGGACAGTGTTAATATCAGAAGTAAAAGATGTTAGCTTATCACTTGTCTCCACTCACACAGGACAGTGCTAATATCAGAAATAAAAGATGATAGCTTTGCACCTGTCCCTCCTCACACAAGACAGTGCAGATATCAGAAGAAAAAGTCGTTAGCTGATCACCTGTCCCTCCTCAAACAGGACAGTGTTAATATCAGAAGTAAAAGATGTTAGCTTATCACTTGTCTCCACTCACACAGGACAGTGCTAATATCAGAAATAAAAGATGATAGCTTTGCACCTGTCCCTCCTCACACAAGACAGTGCAGATATCAGAAGAAAAATATGTTAGCTGATCACCTGTCCCTCCTCACACAGGACAGTGCTAATATCAGAAGTAAAAGACATTAGCTTATCACATGTCCCTCCTAACACACGGCAATGCTAGTATCAGAAGTAAAATATGTTAGCTTATTACCTGTCTCTCCTCAAACAGTAAAGCATTAATATCAGAAGTAAAAGATATTGGCTTATCACTTGTCCATCCTCACACATGACAGTGCTAATATCAGAAGTAAAAGACTTTAGCTTATCACCTCTAACTCCTCACACAGGATAGTGCTAATATCAGAATCAAAAGATGTTAGCTTCTCACCTGTCCTTCCTCACACAGGACAATGCTAATATTAGAAATAAAAGACGTTAACTTATCACCTGTCCCTCCTTTCACAAGACAGTGCTAATTTCAGAAGTGTAAGACTTTGGCTTATCACCTGTTCCTCCTCACACAGGACAGTACCAATATCATAAGTAAAAGAAACCAGCTTATCACCTGTCCCTCCTCACACAGGACAGCACTAATATCAGAAGTAAAAGATTTTGGCTTATCACTTGTCCCTCCTCACACAGGACAGTGCTAATATCAGAAGTGAAAGATGTTAGCTTATCACCAATCTTTCCTCACACCGGAAAGTTCTATTATCAGAAGTAAACGATGTTAGCTTATCCCTTGTCCCTCCTCACACAGGACAGTGTTAATATCAGAAGTAAAATAATGTTAGCTTATCACCTGTCTCCGCTCACAAGGGATAGTGGTAATATCAGAAGTAAAAGATGTTAGCTTATCACCTCTCCCTATTTACACAGGACAGCTAATATCAGAAGTAAATGACTTTGGCTTATCACCTCTCCCTCCTTACACACGACAGTGCTAATATCAGAAGTAAAAGATGTCAGCTTATCACCTGTCCTTCTTCTCACAGGACAGAATAATATCTGAAGTAAAAGATATCAGCTTATCACCTGTCCTTCCTCAAACAGTACAGTACTAATATCAGAACTAATAGACATTAGCCTATCATCTATCCTTCCTCACACAGGACAGTACTAATATCAGAAGTAAAATATGTTAGCTTATCACCTCTCCCTCCTCAACCGGACAGTGATAATATCAGAAGTAAAACACGTTAGCTTTTCACCTGTCCCTCCTCACACAGCATAGTGCTAATATCAGAAGTAAAAGATGTTAGCTTATCACCTATCTCCGCTGACAAGAGACAGTGCTAATATCAGAAGTAAAAGATGTTAGCTACTCACCTGTCCCTCTTCACACAGGACATTGCAGATATCAGAAGAAAAAGATTTTAGCTTATCACCTGTCACTCTTCACACTGGACAATGCTAATGTCAGAAGAAAAAGACGTTAGCTTATCACCTGTCTCCCTCAGACAGGATAGTGCTAATAGAAGTAAAAGATGTTACCTTATCACCTGTCCCTCCTCACACTGGAAAGTGCTAATATCAGTAGTAAAAGATGTTAGGTTATCACTAGTCCTTCCTCACTCAGGACAGTGCTAATGTTGTTTGTCTTTCGGCTTTTTCCTGGTAAGGTGTCGCCACAGCGGAACTCCTGTCCGCTAATGATTGGCAGTAGATTTTTACGAAACGCCGAGGTGCCAAATCGACGCCCAACCTTCAGCGAAGGCATACCCATTTACGCACACATGTCTTTCGAATGCTACCCAACTGTGGGGAGGACATGCAGACTCCACACAGAAGGCACTCCCAAGCCACACCAAGAATAGAACGGGAGAATCTCTTGCTAATATCAGAAGTAAAAGATGTTAACTTATCACCTATCCTTGCTAACACAGGACAGTGCTAATATCAGAAGTAAACAATGTTAGATTATCACCTGTTCCTCTTCACACAGGACAGTGTTAATATCAGAAGTAAAAGAAATTAGCTTATCATATCTCCCTCCTTAATCAGTGCAGTGCTAATTTATTTTATTTTATTTATTTTATTTTACATTTGTTGACCGTGCTAGTCCAACTGGATATATGTCCATTTTCAGTGGAGGCCCTGGGAGAAAAGCTCCAATGGTTATAACAAGTATAGGGAATACAAAAAAAACTAAACAAAGCAAAACAATACAAAAATTGAGCATAAAAGATAATCAGACTTTAGTATAGGTAATTTACATGTCAGAGGAAATATACATAACAAGATAGTATTCCTAAAAAAAAGTTATTAAATAATTGCAATATGCAATTTGATAATATCAAAACGTAGTGTAAATAATACATAGTCATACTAATATCGGTCATAATTTTTTTTTTTTTTTTTTTTTTTTAGTATATATGAGATAAGTTATATCCACAAGGATGTTATGTCAGTGGGGATCAGTCAGGATGTAGTATAGAGAGAAGGAAATATTGAGGTAGAGGAAAGGAGGAAGAAAGGTTAATCAGGATTGGTACAGGAGCAAAGCCAGTGTTTATTAAGATGGATTCTCAGTTGTTTTTTAAAGAGTGGAAGAGTGGACAAAGATGAGATATTGAATGGAAGTTTGTTCCACATTTTGCCAACTGAGTTGGAAAAAAGACAATCTCCTGCAGCATTATTGGGTTTGGTACTATTAACTAGTAGTTTATCTGAAGAACGTAGTTGTCTCAGATTGTTGTAGGGATATTCTAATATTAGAAGTAAAAAGATTTTAGCTTATTACCTGTCCCTTCTTACACGGGTCAGCACTAATATCTGAAGTAAAATATATCAACTTATCACTTGTCCCTCCTCACACAGGACAGTGTTAATATCAGAAGTAAAAGATGTTAGGTTATCACCTGTCCCTCATCACACAAGACAGTGCTAATATCAGAACTAAAAGACTAAGGCTTATCACATGTCCATCCATACACATGGCAGTGCTAATATCAGAGGTAAAAGATGTTAGCTTATTACCTGTCCCTCCTCACACAGGACAGTGCTAATATCAGAAGTAAAAACCTTAGCTTATCACTTGTCCCTCCTCACACAGGACAGTGCTAATATCAGAAGTGAAAGATATTACCTTATCACCACTAACTTTTCACACAGGACAGTGCTAATATCAGAAGTAAAAGATATTAGCTAATAACCTGTCTTTCTACACACAGGACTGTGCTAATATCAGAAGTAAAAGATGTTAGCTTATCACCTGTCCCTCCTCACACAGGACAGTGCTAATATCAGAAGTGAAAGATGTTAGCTTATCACGTATCCCTCCTCACACAGGACAGTTCTAATATCAGAAGTAAAAGACATCAGCTTTTCACTTGTCCCACCTCATACAGAACAGTTTTAATATTAGAAGTAAAAAATGTTAGCTTATCACCTGTCTCCGCTCACAAGGGACAGTGGTAATATCAGAAGTAAAAGATGTTAGCTTCTCACCTGTCTCTCTTCACACAGGACATTGCAGATATCAGAAGAAAAAGATGTTAGCTTCTCACCTGTCACTCCTCACCATAGCCGGCCTTAGGCATAGGCCAACTAGGCAGCCGCCTAGGGCGCCGCTGTAGCAGGGGCACTTTTCCAGTATTTATTTGGTGTAGATAGACCAGGATGGGGGCACCAGATGATGTGGTAGGGGGTGCCGTGGAGCCCTTTTGCCTAGGGCACCACTTGACCTAAGGCCGCTCATGCTCCTCACTCAGGACAAATTTAATATCAGAAGGAAAAGACGTTAGCTTAACACCTATACCTCCTCACACCGTACAGTGCTAATAACAGAAGTGAAAGACGTTAGCTTATCACCTGTCCCTGCTAACACAGGACAGTGCTAATATCAGAAGTAAAAATGTTAGCTTATCACCTGTCCCTCCTCACACAGGACAGTGCTAATATCAGATGTGAAAGATGTTAGCTTATCACCTGTGCCTCCTCACACAGGACAGCACTAATATCAGAAGTAAAAGATGTAAGCTTAATTCCTATTCCTACTCACACAAAACAGTGCTAATATAAGAAGTAAAAGATGTTAGCTTATCACCTGCCCCTCCTCACACAGGACAGTGCTAATATCAGAAGTAAATGACTTTGGCTTATCACCCTTCCCTCCTCACACACGACAGTGCTAATATCAGAAGTAAAAGACGTCAGCTTATCACCTGTCCTTCTTCTCAAAGGACAGAATAATATCTGAAGTAAAAGATATCAGCTTATCACCTGTCCTTCCTCAAAAAGGGCAGTGCTAATCCCAGAATTAAAAGACGTTAGCCTATCACCTATCCTTCCTCACACAGGACAGTGCTAATATCAGAAGTAAAAGACATCAGCTTATCACTTGTCCCTCCTCACACAGCACAGTGCTAATATCAGAAGTAAAAGATGTTACCTTATCACTTGTCTCCACTCACATGAAACAGTGCTAATATCAGAAATGAAAGATGATAGCGTGGCACTTGTCCCTCCTCACACAAGACAGTGCAGATATCAGAAGAAAAAGATGTTAGCTGTTCACCTGTCCCTCTTAATACAGGACAGAATAATATCAGAAGTAAAAGATATCAGCTTATCACCTGTCCCTTCTCAAACAGGACAGTGCTAATATCTGAACTAAAAGATATTAGCCTTTCACCTGTCCTTCCTCACACAGGAGAGTGCAAATATCAAAAGTAAAATACGTTAGCTTATCACCTCTCCCTCCTCAACCAGACTGATAATATCAGAAGTAAAAAAGTTAGCTTATCACCTGTCCCTCCTCACACAGGACAGAGCTAATATCAGCAGTAAAAGACATTAGCTTATCACATTTCCCTCCTCACACCGGGCAATGCTAATATCAGAAGTAAAAACGCTAGCTTATCAACTGTCCCTCCTCACACAGGATAATGCTGGTATCAGGATTGAAAGTTGTTAGCTCATCACCTGTACCTCCTCACACAAGACAGTGCTAATATCAGAAGTAAAAGACTTTAGCTTTTCACCTTTTCCTCCTTACACAGAACAATGCTAATATAAGAAGTAAAAGAATGTTAGCTTATCACCTATCCTTCATTATACAGGGCAGTGATAATAACAAAAGTAAAAGATGTAAGCTTATTACCTGTCCCTCTTCGCGCAGGACAGTACTAATATCAGAAGTAAAATACATCAGTTTATCACCTGTCCCCCCTCACACAGGGCATCGCTAATATCAGAAGTAAAAATGTTAGCTTATCACCTGTCCCTCCTCACACAGGACAGTTCTAATATCAGAAGTAAAATATGTTAGCTTATCACCTCTCCTCCTTTATATTGACAGTGGTAATATCAGAAGTAAAGATGTAGCTTATCACCTGTCCCTTTTCCCAAAGGACAGTGCTAATATCAGAAGTAAAAGACATCAGCGTATCACTTGTCCCTCCTCACACAAGACAGTGCTAATATCAGAAGTAAAAAGTTTAACTTATCACCTGTCCCTCCTCACACAGGAAGTGTTAATATCGGAAGTAAAAGTTGTTAGCTTATCACATGCCCTTCCTCACACAGGACAGTGATAATATCAGAAGTAAAAGACATTAGCTTATCACATGTCCCTCCTCGCACAGGGCATTTCTATTGTTAGATGTGAAAGATGCTTGCTTATTACCTGTCCCTCCTCACACAGGACAGCACTAATATCAGAAGTAAAAGATGTTAGCTTATCACCTGTCCCTCCACACACAGGACAGTGCTAATATCAGAAGCAAAATACGTTTGCTTTTCACCTGTCCATGCTCACAGAGGACAGTGCTAATATCAGATGTAAAAAACGTTAGCTTATCACGTGTCCCTCCTCACACAGGACAGCACTAATATCAGAAGTAAAAGATATCAGCTTTTCACTTGTCCCTCCTCACACAGGACAGTGCTAATATCAGAAGTAAAAGATGTTAGCTTATCACCTGTCCTTCCTCACAAAGGACAGTGCTAATATCAGAAGTAAAGGATGTTAGGTTATCACCTCTTCCTCCTCACACCGGACAGTGCTAATATCAGAAGTAAAAGTCATCAGCTTATCACCTGTCCCTCCTCAAACAGGACAGTGCTAATATCAGAAGTAAAAGACTTTAGCTTATCACCTGTCCTTCCTCACAGAGAACAGTGCTAATATCAGAAGTAAAAATGTTAGCTTATCACCTGTCCCTCCTCACACAGGACAGTGCTAATATCAGAAGTAAAAGATGTTAGCTTATCACCTGTCCCTCCTCACACAGGACAGCAATAATATCAGAAGTAAAAGACATGAGCTTATCACTTGTCCCTCCTCACACAGGACAGTGCTAATATCAGAAGTAAAATACTTTGGCTTATCACCTGTCCCTCCTCAAACAGGACACTGCTAATATCAGAAGTAAAAGATGTTAGCTTATTACCTGTCCCTCCTCACACAGGACAGCACTAATATCAGAAGTAAAAGATATCAGCTTTTCACTTGTCCCTCCTCACACAGGACAGTGCTAATATCAGAAGTAAAAGATGTTAGCTTATCACCTGTCCTTCCTCACACAGGACAGTGCTAATATCAGAAGTAAAAGATGTTAGCTTATCACCTGTCCTTCCTCAAACAGTACAGTGCTAATATCACAAGTAAAAGACCTTAGGTTTTCACCTCTCCCTCCTCACACAGGACAGTGCTAATATCAGAAGTAAAAGATGTTAGCTTATCACCTGTCCCTCCTCACACAGGACAGTGCTAATATCAGAAGTAAAAGACTTTGGCTTATCACCTGTCCCTCCTCACACAGGACACTGCTAATATCAGAAGTAAAAGATGTTAGCTTATCACCTGTGCCTGCTAACATAGGACAATGCTAATATCAGAAGTGAAAGATGTTAGCATATCACCTATCCCTCCTCACACAGGACAGTTCTAATATCAGAAGTAAAAGATGTTAGCTTATCACCTGTCCCTCCTCACACAGGACAGTGCTAATATCAGAAGTAAAAGATATTAGGTTATCACCTGTCCCTCCTCACACAGGACAGTGCTAATATCAGAAGTAAAAGATGTTAGCTTATCACCTGTCCCTCCTCACACAGGACAGCACTAATATCAGAAGTAAAAGACATCAGCTTATCACCTGTCCCTCCTCACACAGGACAGTGCTAATATCAGAAGTAAAAGACGTTAGCTTATCACCTGTCCCTCCTCACACAGGACAGTGCTAATATCAGAAGTAAATTATGTTAGGTTATCACCTGTCCCTCTTCACACAGGACAGTGCTAATATCAGAAGTAAAAGATGTTAGCTTATCACCTGTCCCTCCTCACACAGGACAGTGCTAATATCAGAAGTAAAAGATGTTAGCTTATCACCTGTCCCTCCTCACACAGGACAGTGCTAATATCAGAAGTAAAAACATTAGCTTATCACCTGTCTCTACTCACACAGGACAGCAGTAATATCAGAAGAAAAGGATGTCATAGTTTCATAGGTTGGTACCAGGCAATTTGCCCGAAGGCATATATTAGCCCAGCCACATTGTGCGGTATTCACCGCCCCTTTAGTAGTTCCCTAGACCCTTGTACTAGCAGCTAGTACCCTTGGCCCCTATCTAGTAGTACTGTTGGTGTGATCACCGGTGTGAACTTTCTGTTACCCATCCACTCATCAAGGTTCCTTTTTAAGAGTGATAGTGAGGGGCTCTGTCTTATGTAGCTCGGGACCCTGTTCCATAGTAACGGAAGTCTCTGCGAAGGGAATCTATCCCTCCAGCATGTTCTATTCATTGTTGTGTTGAGGTTTATATCCCTAGAGCATGTAGCTCAAGTAGATTTGGTTTTGCTAAGATGGAGCATGTTCAACAATTCTGGGTTGGACATGCCTCTGTACGTTAGACAGAGATCGCCTCTGAGAAAGCGGTATGCAACAAAGAACAGTCTTAGCTTTTTCAATCGTGCTGCATAGGGCAACTGTTTGAGGCAAGTAATCCTCTTGGTTAGGTACCTCTGTGGTCTCTCCAGCTGCTGGAGATGTCTAGCCAGGTACATTTCAAATGGTGCATTGTACTCAATAATGGGTTTGATGTGAGAAGAGTAGAGGGGCACCATTACATCCTTAGATCTTGATGCGAACCCTTTCGTGATTAGATGGGTCACATAGAAGGATTTTCTAACCACTTTGGGAACATGGTTATCAAAGGAAAGCTGACTATCTACTTGGGTCCCTAGATCCCTTATTTCTTCTTCACATTTCAGGGGATTACCACCTATGGTGTAGTTTGTGGGTACTCTGTTTTTTCCAAAGGGGATTACTATGCATTTTTTTTGCATTTAGCCTGAGACCATGGCTTTGACACCATGCATCAGTCTCATTTAGGCCCTTTTAGAGGATCTCCATGTCGGCCGGAGACTCTGTTATAGCACCCAGTTTGCAGTCGTCCGCAAACTTAGTCAGCCACAGCCCTTCCATGCTTGCCTGTACGTCTGAGAAGTATATGCCAAACAGGAGGGGCCGCAGGACAGAGCCCTGAGGCACACCACTCATTACTGGTCTGGATTCGGACATAGATCCTGCTACTCTTACTTTATGGGATCTGTCTGAGAGCCAGTTTGCGATCCATCTTGTGATGTAAGGGTTTAAGTCCAGGCTGGTGAGCTTATCAATAATACCTGAATGGGGAATGGTGTCAAATGCTTTAGCAAGTTCAAGGTAAGCCGTATGTACCTCCTTTCCCTTATCTATAGCCTGAGTAACTGTCTCAAAGAAATCCACCAGGTTCAGGAGGCATGATCTGCCTTTGACGAAGAGAACTGTGTGGGATCCAGCGACTGGAGGATCCCAATCTCTCCATTTATGAGTTCCATAATGATTCACTCCATAGCCTTACAGATCAGTCTGGTCAGGCTTATTGGTTGGTAGTTCCCAGGGTCAGTTGTCGCCCCACCCTTGTGTAGCGGGATCACCGTTGCCGTGCGCCATTCTATGGGCTCATATCCTGTGGAGAGGCTGAGACTAAACAGGGTATTAAGCTGCGGGGTTAATTCCTTTTGGAGCTCTCATATGACACAGTCTGGGACACCATCTGGTCCCATGGAGGCAGTGTTTTTAGCTTTAGATAGAGCCTTGTTAACCAATGTATCAGTAATAATTGTACTTACACAATCCCCTGGAATGGTAATAGGCTCTGTAGGTGGTAAGGGGGGGGGGGGGAATTTGCACTGAACCTGTCAGCCAAGATGTTGGCAATGTCAGAATGGTCAGTGTATTTTGTTCCATTTTGTACTAGCTCAGAACAGACCTGAGCGTTGCCATTTAGGTTTTTGATGTAGCCATAGAAGGCCTTATGGTTATCCTTGGCATCCGTGGCAACTTTCTTTTCAAAATTCAGCTTATAACATGTCCCTCCACATACAGGACAGCACTAATATCAGAAGTAAAAGTTAACAGGTTATCACTTGTCCCTCTTCAAACAAGACAATCCTAATATGAGAAGTAAAAGACGTTATCTTATCATCTGTCCATCCTCACACCGGACAGTGCTAATATCAGAAGCAAAAGATGTTAGCTTATCACATGTCCCTCATCACACAGGAAAGTGCTAATATCAGAAGTAAAAGATGTTAGCTTATCACCTGTCTCTCCTCTTGCAGGACAGTGCTAATATCAGAAGTAAAAAATATCAGCTTATCACCTGTCCCTCCTCACACAGCACAATGTCAATATCAGAAGGAAAATACATTAGCGTATCATCTGTCCCTCCTCACACCAGACAGTTCTAATATCAGTAGTAAAAGATGTTAGCTTATCACCTCTAACTTTTCACACAGGACAGTGCTAATATCAGAAGTAAAAGACGTTAGCTTATCATCTGTCCATCCTCACAAACGAAAGTGTTAATATCAGAAGTAAAAGATTTTGGCTTATCACCTGTCCCTCCTCACACAGGGCACTGCTAATATCAGAAGTAAAAGATGTTATCACCTGTCCCTCCTCACACAGGACACTGCTAATATCAGAAGTAAAAGATGTTAGCTTATAACCCATCTCTCCTCACACTGGACAGTGCTAATATCAGAAGTAAAAGACGTTAGCTTATTACTTGTCCCTCCTCACGCAGGACACTGCTAATGTCAGAAGTAAAAGATGTTAGCTTATCACCTGTCCCTCCTCACACAGGACAGTGCTAAAATCAGAAGTAAAATATGTTAGCTAATTACCTGTCCCTCCACACACAGGACAGTGCTAATATCAGAAGTAAAAAATATCATCTTATCACCTGTCCCTCCTCACACAGCACAATGTCAATAGGAGAAGGAAAAGACATTAGAGTATCACCTGTCCCTCCTCACACCAGAAAGTTCTAATATCATTAGTAAAAGATGTTGTTATCACCTGCCCATCCTCTCACACGACATAGCTAATATCAGAAGTAAAAGACGTTAGCTCATCACCTGTCCCTGCTCACACAGGAAAGTGCTAATTTCAGAAGTAAAATATGTTCGGTTATCACCTGCCCTCCTCACACAGGACAGTGCTAATATCAGAAATAAAAGATATCAGCTTATCACTTGTCCCTCCTCACACAGGACAGTGCTAATATCAGAAGTAAAAGATGTTAGTTTATTACCTGTCCTTCCTTAAACAGGACAGTGCAAATATCAGAAGTAAAAATGTAAGCTTATCACCTGTCCCTCCTCACACAGGACAGTGCTAATATCAGAAATAAAAGATATCAGCTTATCACTTGTCCCTCCTCACACAGGACAGCACTAATATCAGAAGTAAAAGACATAAGCATATCACCTGTCATTCCACACAAAGGACAGTGTTAATTTCAAAAGAAAAAGATGTTAGCTTATCATCTGTCCTTCCTCACAAAGGAAAGTGTTAATATCAGAAGTAAAAGACCTTAGCTTATCACCTGTCCATAATCACACAGGACAGTGCTAATATCAGATGTAAAAGACTCTGGCTTATCACCTGTCCCTCCTCACACAGGACACTCCTAATATCAGAAGTAAAAGATGTTATCACCTGTCCCTCCTCACACAGGACACTGTTAATATCAGAAGTAAAAGATGTTAGCTTAGAACCTGTCTCTCTTCACACTGCACAGTGCTAATATCCAAAGTAAAAGACGTTAGCTTATTACTTGTCCCTCCTAGCACAGGACAGTGTTAATATCAGAAGTAAAAGATGTTAACTTATCACCTGCCTCTCCACACACAGGACAGTGCTAATATCAGAAGTAAAAAATATCAGCTTATCACCTGTCCCTCCTCACACAGCACAATGTCAATATCAGAAGGAAAAGACATTAGCGTATCATCTGTCCCTCCTCACACCAGACAGTTCTAATATCAGTAGTAAAAGATGTTAAGTTATCACCTGTCCCTCCTCTCACACAGGACAGCACTAATATCAACAGTAAAAATATATCAGCGTATCAGCTGTCTTTTCTCAAACAGGACAGTGCTAATATGAGAAGTAAAAGACATAAGCATGTCACCTGTCCTTCCACACAGGACAGTGCTAATATCAGAAGTAAAAGACGTTAGCTTTTCACATGTCCCTCCTCACATAGGACAGTGCTAATATCAGAAGTAAAAACATTAGCTTATCACCTGTCCCTCCACATACTGGACAGCACTAATAACAGAAGTAAAGGATGTCAGCTTATAACCTGTCCCTCCACAGACAGGACAGCACTAATATCAGAAGTAAAAGTTAACAGGTTATCACCTGTCCCTCCTCACAAAGGACAATCCTAATATCAGAAGTAAAAGATGTTAGCTTATCACCTGTCTCTCCTCATATAGGACAATGCTAAAATCAGAAGTAAAAGATGTTAGCTTATCATCTGTCCATCCGCACACTGGACAGTGCTAATATCAGTAGGAAAAGATGTTAGGTTATCACCTTTCCCTCCTCACTCAAGACAGTTCTAATATCAGAACTAAAAGAATTAAGTTTATTACATGTCCCTCCTCACCCATGGCAGTGCTAATGTCAGACGTAAAAGATGTTAGATTATTACAGGTCCCTCCTCACACAGGACAGCACTAATATCAGAAGTAAAACATATCATCTTATCAGTTATCCCTCCTCACACAGGACAGTGCTAATATCAGAAGTAAAAGCCATTAGCTTATTACCTCAAACTCCTCACACACAGTGCTAATATCAGAAGTAAAAGATGTTAACTTATCACCTGCCCTTCATCACACAGGACAGTGCTAATATCAGAAGTGAAAATGTAAGGTTATCATCTGTCCCTCCTCACACAGGACAATTCTAATACCAGAAGTGAAAGATGTTAGCTTATCACCTGTCCCTCCTCACACAGGACAGTGCTAATATCAAAATTAAAAGATGTTAGCTTACCACCTGTCTTCGTTCACACAGGACAGTGAGAATATCAGAAGTAAAAGATGTTCACTTCTCACTTGTCCCTCCTCACACAGGGAAGTGCTAATATCAGAAGTAAAAGATGTTAGCTTATCACCTGTACCTCCTCACACTGGACAGCAATAATATCAGAAGTAAAAGATATCAGCTTATCACCTGTCCCTCCTCACACAGGACAGTGTTAATATCAGAAGTAAAAGATGTTAGCTTATCACCTGTCCCTCCTCACTCACTACAGTGCTAATATCAGAAGTAAAAAAATATCAGCTTATCACCTGTCCCTCCTCACACAGCACAATGTCAATATCAGAAGGAAAAGACGTTAGCGTATTACCTTTCTATCCTCACACAAGACAGTGCTAATATCAGTAGTAAAAGATGTTAGGTTATCACCTGTCTCTCCTCTCACATGACATAGCTAATATCAGAAGTAAAAGATGTTAGCTCATCACATGTCCCTGCTCTCACAGTGCTAATATCAGAAGTAAAAGACATTAGCTTATCACATGTCCCTCCTTACACAGGGAAGTGCTAATATCAAAAGTGAAAGATGGTAGCTTGTTACCTGTCCCTCCTCACACAGGACAGCATAAATATCAGAAGTAAAATATATCAGCTTATCACTTGTCCCTCCTCACACAAGACAGTGCTAATATCAGTAGTAAAAGATGTTAGGTTATCACCTCTCCCTCCTCACTCAAGACAGTGCTAATATCAGAAGTAAAAGATGTTAGCTTATCACCTGTCCATCCTCACAGCGGACGGTGCTAAAATCAGTAATTGCAGTAGGTGCTAATAAAAGTAAAAGATGTTAGCTCATCACCTGTCCCTGCTCACACAATACAGTGCTAATATCCGAAGTAAAAGAAATTAGCTTATCACATGTCCCTCCGCTCACACGGCAGTGCTTATCTCAAAAGTAAAAGATGTTAGCTTATCATCTCTAACGCCTTGCACACAACAGTGCCAGTGGCGGCTCGTGACTTCAAATCAAAGGGGGACTGGAGGAGACAGCTGAATGGGTGGGGCCAATTGGAAGGGATGTGGCCAACTAAAAGGGGTGGAGTTATGGTGCAGTGGGATCAATGCTGGACATGCTTACTAATTTACATGAAATAAATGCTCAAGTCACTAT
Organism: Protopterus annectens; assembly: GCF_019279795.1. Classification (NCBI taxonomy): domain Eukaryota; kingdom Metazoa; phylum Chordata; order Ceratodontiformes; family Protopteridae; genus Protopterus; species Protopterus annectens. The sequence goes on from NC_056751.1 coordinate 658,046,160, forward strand.
GGCACATGCTAAATACTCTACACAGCACACATTGTTACATGTATATGCAGAATGCTTTGAAGACTTACCTCTGCAGTATGCTGCAAACAGTACTTCATACTCTGTTTCTGCATCTGCACCTGATGAGAAGCTGTGGTCTGGTGTGAAACACATCAGTTCATACAGGATCCCCCCCCTTTTTTCATGGAGGCTGAAAAGGGACAGTGTTAAAGTTTCCCAAGCAAACGCTATTCACATGACACCACCTGGTTCCAAATAACTGCTTGTAGTCTTCTCTTTTGGCTGTTACCATTAGGGTTTGCCACAATGGATAAGTTTCCAATTTCTTCCTGTCCTCTGCATCTTGCTCTGTCACACCAACCACCTGCATATCCTCTCTCACCACATCCACAAACTTTATCTTAGGCCTTCCTCTTTTTCTCTTACCTGGCAGCTTCATCCTTATCATACTTTTCCCAATATACCCAGTATCCCTTCCTCAGCACATACCAAACCAACCTAATCTCACCTCACTGGCATGCAAATACTGTGGATGACTTTCAAGATGATATCACTTAATTGGCCCAACATCATCTAAAATGGACACATATTCCTTGTTATGCCAGTATTACTGGGACTAGCTTAATATTCAGTGCTAACCAGGACAGATAGGGTTAAATATCAATAAAACAGTTTACAATTATCCTTGATGAAGAAGCTGTTTCTTGCAGAACTCAGAAGGCAGTGCAAAAGGAGCAGGCAGACGATAGGGTACATAAAACAACTGGAGAGGCTGCAAAAGTACCTCACAAAGAGGATCCTCGGCCATAAACACTTGTCCTATATGGACAGACTCAAAAAACTCCCAACTATTCTCTGTCTCATATTGTCTACTTACAGTATAGCATGGTCAGCTACATATTGTAGTTTGCCCTTCCTTTCCATTGGACAGTTTTCAGATTCTAACCTAACTCTGCCATGTACCCTGTCCATGGTCTGTTTAGCATTTGTATTTCTCTCCAAGGAATGAGTAAGCTGTGACAACATATAGTGTAGGTAGCTACTATATGGAAATGTATTTGTTGCATTTGATTACTGGGAAAATCCGACTGAGCAATAAAACCCCTTTTCAATGAGGCCCAGGGAGAAAGGATCCAACTAACAAAGATATACATAACAATAACACACATAACAGTATACTGAGATAACAAACATATCTGCTAAAGTAAAAGGAGTAAAATAAAATCCACATTGACATACATTTACTTTCAATGCACACATATGCTGTATGTTTGTATATGTACCTAGCCCAGTTACACCTTCTGTGTATTTCAAGCTGCATTAGCCAGCATAAAATATCTCTAAGGCTTGTGCACATTTATTTAAGGTTACTTATGATGAGAAGATTTTAGCCTAGGTCAGATAAGATTCAACAATATACAACTTGTAGCATACCTCTCAACCTCTTAGAGCAAGAAATCAGGACAAAACCATGTATAAAAGTGGGACAAAGGACCAAAAATAGGGACAATTTGTAAATATTGCTCATCTTACAAACTTAGAAAGTTGATAGAATAACAAGTTTTGCATTAGCATGAATTTTCTGAAGGGTATATGAAGTCTGAAACTCCAATGTCTGTCATTACTTTCTAACTTCAGTCTTTAATGATTTATCTTATGTCACTTAAGTTAACAGTCATGTACATTTTGCCTTCCAACTTCCACCAGTATCCCTCATTGACAATGGTGACAAGTACTGACTAAGGTTTCCTTTTGGGGATAAACTCTTGGCTAGGCTTGTAAGGACCCCAGGGGCATTAGCCTAGTAGCCTCTTATGATCCTATTTGACACACCCCCAAACTAGAGAAAAAACCTTACAAGAGCAACTGACAGCACAGTTAAACATTCATATGCCATTCAGTAATCATTTTTGACACTATATTAACAGAGAAAAATGATAAGCTCAGTGTTGATCAGATAGTTAGATTTAATTAAATAGAAAAAAAGTGATACAACAAAAGAAACAAGGTACAACATATGTCTTAAACATCCGACATAAGAACTGCCAATACAGATTGTGCAGACACCTGCAGGAGAACAGCAGCAGAGATTTCTATAATTAAATTCAGTGGTCATCAGTATCAAAGGATATAGTGCCCACATGATGGTCTATCTGTTGGATAGTACCTGACTTTCAGTCTTAGTCTTACCAGGCACCTGGGTCTGGCTGCCAGCATTGTGACCCCCACAATTGGTAGCAAAAGAAAAGTATTGAGCTAGGGCAGGCTGCAGATCTGTAGCCCTGGAAGCAAACTCCAGCATTGTGTCCAGCAGCAGTAGCATTATCTGCCCTTTGTGCAAAAATAAAGTGTGAGACCTAGATCTGCTGAGACACAGTTCACCTTCAGTATGCAAGCCATCTGAAACACAGCTCTCTGTTTGGTTTTGTATACCACCTATGCTTAATGTTCTTGCACCTGAAATCATAAAACAGTGTTATAATTCAAATATACTCCACATAGCTGACACATGAGGTATATGTTCTCAGTTAGCTGTAGCCTTGCAACAAATGGCTCAGTCTCATCAGACTTGGACTTATGTCCACTTGTGAGTTACACAGCACAATATAAATGCTCTACATTAAACATTGAGATAAGCAGATACAATAAAAAGAGATGCTCTTCAGATGTAATTATGTGCACAAACATCTGCCTTTTCTCACAGAAGGACAGTTCTGTGAATAAGTTGACAAGAGCTGCTCATCTACATCAAGTGCATACCCAAGGATGACCCTGGTGGTCACCAACTTGTCTCCTGGAGTCATAATTCTTTAGCATTCCTTTTGGCTTTGTTTTTCACAGTATCATACTATCACACATCACCCACATTAATGCCCAAAGACTGTCTGAGAATGCAGACTCGTTAATACTAATACGTAGATAGTCCACAGGAATATAAACATGAGATTCTGACTCTGTGATTTAACTAGGCTTCATGTCATTTATATGCTTTTTACACTTTACTCAGCCTGCCAAGACTACCAACTGTGTTTACATCAGCTAGCATTTCTGCCCACTTTTCTTGAATTCCTTACTTCCTTCATCGTGCATCAGCAGAGCACCACCAGTCTTAATTGCATTTTGAAGCACTTCAGGTTCTTATTCTATGACGTACTAAAGTTTCTTCCACACATTAAATATAGAACATTTATACAGTTCCTTACAAATCAGCATATATTAACATATTTTCACATATTAAACAAAATATGACTAAAAAGTGCTCAAGTTTAACACATACTGTTCATCACAAGTAATGCAATTCCAAGGTCTCAGATGACCACATTTATAGGCTCACTCTTGACCATGTGTTACAGGTTTTCTGATTCAGTTTTCTTTCCTCCATCCATGTGACTTCACTCTATTCAAAATTTGATGCTAGTTGCATTGCTTCTGTCTCAGTATTTCCACATGATCTGTTTTGTGTAAATCTGGGATGCCAATTATTCTAATGACACCAGAACCACAGGAAAGTACAGAATCCACAAACAACAAATCACAAAGCCAGGCAATTCAAAAAAACTTTTATCGAGACTTCACTGTCTTAATGCCATGGCTCAAATGCCTTTTCAGAGTATACGTCACTAAAAACAATTTGTTTTTAAGTGTTTTTAAACCCTCCAACAAGGGCAATAAATACTGCAGTGAAGGCATGTCATGCCTTTATCCATCAATTATATAGCTGTGTAAATAGTTATCTGCCATCAGTTACCTAATATCTGTACTCTACAACAAATATACGCAGGTCTTTTCTTTCTAATACTTATGAAGTAGGCATCCTTTTCATGCACTCTCTCTCAGTACTAACTAGCCTACTCCATTTCCTCTGTGCTTCTTTGCCAATACTATAGAATTCACTTTATCAACCCATACCTATCGTACTATCCTCCTTCCTGGTGTCTGGGACTCTTTTCTTTACCTACATACCACACATAATGTGGATGATTTAAGCATACCCTTTCAATCACTATGCAAACTAAATTTCTCTTCATTCAGATCTGATTTTATTGGTAAATCCTACATCATAGGTGTTTTTATATAGGGCATTCATCCCAAATCTGCATCACAGTTTATTTCTCAACACTAATGTTCACTCCTAAACATGATATCACACTTTAACTCTATGCACACCCTCCCAGCTCAACTACTAATAGCCAATCACTACTTCCCCATATTCTGTATCACTCCCACCCTTATCTCATCACCACTACATCTCCTTTCATTCCCATATACATACATTTATTCTACTAGCACTCTAGCTCATTTTAGTATGTCCTATATTGCTTCAGTACAACAAAGTATACTAACCGTATTTTCTCTTTTCTTCTTAACTTATAATTCTACTTCCTACCACACATTTCACATTATACATTACCAATCTGATACATTTCCTATAAACCTATACCACCACCATACCTACATTAACATTCCCATCTCAGCACACCTTTTCAACAGCACTAACTCCCAATTCTATGCATACATATATATCCAAACCCACACACTCTACTTACACATATAAGCATTTCACTAAACTCAAGTCCATCCTACTCCTCTTTCTTACTCACATTAAACTTCAGGCAGATATTCATCCTAACCCAGGGCCCACACATATCTTCTCTCTCCACCCTTAGCTACCCCTTCTCTTCAAATCAAAACCTCTCCAGTTCTCCACAATACCCCCCCACACTTTCCAGAGATAGACACACTGACCTTTTAATTACTAAATTCAACCTTAGAAGCATCACCAACAAAATAGCAGCCTTTCACGTTGCCCTTACCCACTACTCTAGATGTAACTCAGACATACTCACCTCAAAAAAATGAAGAAACGAGCGATCGACTGTAGTCTGTAGGCTTTTTTTTTCTCACAACTGTAGGCTTCTTTTTTACGTAGCTGGCTACTGGCTGCTAGTCAAACAAGGACTCTTTCATTTCCTCTCCGAAGTTCCGAACTAAGCGAACTCACAAGCAAGCAAGCACCCAACGACCCAAAGAAAATTAGAGAGTCAGATAGGATTCGGGAAGCCTGATAAATTATATTAAACATTAGCAATAGGCTGGGCAGCAATGTGGCACTTGTACCCGTGTACATACTAGTACTAGCTACTGAGCTACAAGAGCAGAAAGCAAAAGTAACAGTCTTGTCCAGTCGTCCTGCACTGCCTGATAATACTGATTGTTTCTCGCTCTCTTTTTCAGAAAGAGAGCGAGAACCAATCAGTAGTCACCCTGCCATTCACGTCACGTACGTGACTGCGGACATGGCAGTCCATCCCCCTTCCACTTTACTGTGCTGTCACTGCACAGATTTCTAGGCAAAATACACTGATTCAGATCTCCACATAGTCCAGACTGCCTTTACAGCAGTCTGAGACAGTCCAGCAGGCATCAAAAAAAAAAAAAAAACCCGGAAGTCGACGAGCATGCGCAGTTCGAGTTCCGGGACTTTGCGAGTCAGTCAGACTCGTTTTTATAGCAAACTAGTTAGTTTTCTTAATTAAAAAAAAAATTATTTTACAAGTTGTACTTTTGTTTTTACTTCACACAACTGGGGGGGCTGCAGTCCTGTAGTCCGATGCCATGAGCCGCCACTGAAAGATATCAGCTTATCACCTATCCCTCCTCAAACAAGATAGCGCTAATATCAGAAGTAAAAGACGTTAGCTTATCAGATGCCCTTCTCACACAGGACAGTGCTAATGTCAGAAGTAAAAGATGTTATGTTATCACCTTTCCGTCCTCACAGTGCTTATGTCAGAAGTAAAAGATGTTATGTAATCACCTGTCCCTCCTCACAAAGAAAAGTGCTAATTTCAGAAGTAAAAGATGTTAGCTTATCATCTGTCCCTACACAAACAAGACAGTTCTAATATCAGATCTAAAAGAAGTTAGCAAATCACCTGTCCTGCCTCACACAGAACAGTGCTAATATCAGAAGTAAAAGATGTTAGTTTATCACCTCACGCTCCTCACATAGGACAGTGCTAATATCAGAAGTAAAAGACTTTAGATTTTCACCTGTCCCTCCTCACACAGGACAGTGCTCATATCAGAAGTAAAAGACATTAGCTTATCATATGTCCCTCCTCACACAGGGAAGTGCTAATATCAGAAGTAAAAGATGTTAGCTTGATACCTGTCCATACTCACACAGGACAGCATTAATATCAGAAGTAAAAGATATCAGCTTATCACTTGTCCCTCCTCACACAAGACAGTGCTAATATCTGACTAAAAAGATGCAGCTTATCACCTCTAAATCCTCACACAGGACAGTGCTAATAGAAGTAAAAGACTTTAGCTTATTACCTGTCCTTCCTCACACAGGACAGTGCTAATATCAAAAAATAAAAAAACGTAAGCTTATCACCTGTCCCTCATCAAACAGGACAGTGCTAATATTAGAAGTGAAAGATGTTTGCTTATCACCTGTCCCTCCTCACACAGGAGAGCAGTAATATCATAAGTAAAGGATGTCAGCTTATCACCTGTCCCTCCTCACACAGGACAGCACTAATATCAGAAGTAAAAAAATATCAACTTATTACCTTTCGCTCTTCACACAGGACAATGCTAATATGAAAAGGAAAAGACATTAGCTTATCACCTGCCCCTCCTCACAGCGGACAGTGCTAAAATCAGAAGTAAAATATGTTAGGTTACTCCTTTCCCACCTCACATAGAACAGTGCTAATAACAGAAGTAAAAGGTGTTAGCTCATCACCTGTCCCTGCTCACACAATACTGTGCGAATATCAGAAGAAATAGCCATTAGCTTGTCACATATCCCTCCTCACACAGGCCAGTGCTAATATCAGAAGTAAAAGACGTTAGCTTATCTCCTTTAATGCCTCTCACATGACAGTGCTAATATCAGATGTGAACACTCTAAACGAACACTCTAAACCAAAGATTCCTGGAGTTCATAAACTCAAATGCCATGGAACAACTAGTCACCATCCCCAGAAGAGGAGAAAACATACTTGATCTCATCATCACGAACATGGGATCAAAATGTTCAACACCAGAAGTATACCCCTCACTGGTGAGATCAGATCATAAACTAATCTCGCTGGAGGTCCTCATCCCGCCCCCACCTGAAACAAAAAAGACCACAGTGAAAAACTTCTCAAAAGCCGATTTCACACTTCTAAAACTAGTGTGGTCTCCTTTAAGGCCCTGAGCCAGTGGTAAACATTACTCAAACCACTGAATCACTTACAAATGCCTTCTACCAGCACCTACAGGACTGCATGGATCAGGCAATCCCAAACAAAACTAAGACTCTCTGTACCAAAGGCAAGCGTCCAGTCTGGTGGACCCCAGCCATAAACAAGCTCTACAACAAAGGAGGAAGCTACTACAAGATAGAGCAAAATCCTTGAAAGGTAAGACACCTTTGATCATTATAAGTAAAAAACTAAGAGCTCTCATAAAATCATCCAAGGCAAATTTTGAGAGAAAAATCGCCAAGGACTTTAAAGACAATCATAAGGCCTTCTTTAGCTATGTTAGAAACCTAGGAGGAAACTCCCAGATATGCTCAGAATTAGTTCAAAATGATGTGAAAATTACTGAACCTACACACATTGCCAATATACTGGCTGACAGGTTCAGTGCAAACTCCCCCCCCCACCCAAAAGGAGAGATATCTATTCCAGAGGATTGTAGCCCCCAATCTTCTCTTACACCCAGGTGAGAACTGGCCTTACTAAGGCAAAAACACAGCATCCATGGGACGGATGGTGTCCCGGCTGTGTGCTTCACGAACTCAATGAGGAATTAAACCCACAGTTAGGACAGCTGTTTAATCTTAGCCTCACCTCAGGATACGTACCCAAGGAGTGGCACACGGCGACTGTGGTCCCACTTCATAAGGGCGGTGCCTCCACAGACCCTGGAAATTACCACCCCATTAGCTTGACAAGCCTTATCTGCAAAGCCATGGAGAGGATCATAATGGAACTCATAAATAAAGACATAGGGAACTTGCAGACTTTGGATCCAACCCAGTTTGGCTTTGTCAAAGGCAGATCCTGCCTCTTAAACTTGGTTGACTTTTTGAGACAGTCACCAAGGCCATTGATGAGGGAAAGGCAGTCCATACAGCTTACCTCGACCTGGCAAAGGCCTTTGACACAATACCCCACTCAGGTATCATCGAAAAACTCATCAGCTTGAATGTAAACCCATACATCACAAGATGGGTTGCAAACTGGCTAAGTGACAGAACCCACAGGGTCAGAGTTGCTGGAGCCATGTCAGACTCAAAGCCTGTCACAAGTGGTGTCCCACAGGGCTCAGTCCTGGGTCCACTCTTGTTCGGCATCTACTTTTCTGAAGTACAAGCAAACACAGGAGGGTTATGGCTGACAAAGTTTGCAGATGACTGCAAACTGGGCGCCATAGTCGAAAACACATCTGACACAGATATCCTCCAGAAGGGCCTCACAGAAACGGATAACTGGTGCCAGAGCCATGGCCTGAAGTTAACGCCAAAATGCATAGTCATACCCTTCGGAAAAACAAGGTTACCCCTAGCTACCATATAGGTGGCAATCCACTGAGCACAGAAAAAGTCATCAGGGATCTGGGGACCCAGGTTGACAGTAGCCTTTCGTTTGACACTCATGTTGCTAAAGTAGTTAGGAAAACCTTCTATATCGCCCACCTGATCATGAAGGATTCACATCTAGATCAAGGGAGGTCATCGTCCCCTGTACTCATCACTCATTAGACCTATGATTGAGTACAATGCCTCGTTCGGAATGTATCTGACCAGACACCTGCTGCAGCTTGAAAGGCCCCAAAAGTTCCTCACCAAAAGGATAAAGCGTCTCAAAAATATGTCTTATGCTGCCCAACTGAAAGAACTCCAGCTCTATTCAGTCTCATACCGCTTGCTCAGAGGTGACCTGTGCCTGACATATAAGGCCATGTCAAACCCAGATTTGATGAATATGCTTCACCTCAAAAAATCTAGAGCCCTCAGAACCACAAGGGTGGGAGACTTAAACCTTGACACGGTTATAAATAGAACGTGCTGGAGGGACAGATTCATCACCCAGAGACTCCCTATGCTTTGGAACAAAATCCCGGTACATGTGAGGCAGAGCACCTCTCTGGCCTTGTTCAAGAGGAATATTGACCAATGGATGGGAGATTGCAGATATACCCCAGGGATTACTTCAGTGTCACTGCTTGACAGAGGCACAGCAAAATGATAGGCATAGTTTTTATTCAAACTAAAGGGGTGGCGAAAGCCACATAACTATAGGCTAGGCTTATAAATGCCCTTGGGCAGATAGCCTAGTATGAACCTATGAACCTATGAAAGATGTTTGCGTATCACCTGTCCCTCCTCACACAAGACAGTGCTAATCTGTTTGTTTGTTTGTGTCTTTCGGCTTTTCCCAGTTACGGATCTCCACAACAGAACTCCGGTCCGCTAATGATTGGCAGTAGATTTTTACGTACTGGCTTGCCGGGCCTAATGCACAACCTTCAACAAAGGAACACCCATTCACGCATGTCGCCACACAGAAGACGCTCTAACTGAGAATCGAATGGGCAACGTCTAACTATAAGGCGACAATACAGTGCTAATATCAGAAGTAAAAGATGTTAGCTTATCACCTGTCCCTCCTCACACAGGACATCACCAATATCAGAAGTAAAAGACATCAGCTTATCAATTGTCCCTCCTCACCCAGGATAGTGCTAATATCAGAAATAAAAGATTTTCGCTTATCACCTGTCTCCACTCACATGGGGCAGTGCTAATATCAGAAGTAAAAGATGTTAGCTTTTCCCGTGTCCCTCCTCACACAGGACAGTGCTGATATCAGAAGAAAAAGATGTTAGCTGATCACCTGGCCGTCCTCACTCAGGACAGTGCTAATATCAGAAGTAGAATATGTTAGCTTATCACCTATACCTCCTCAAACAGGACAGTGCTAATATCAGAAGTAAAAGATGTTAGCTTATCACCTGTCCTTACTCAGACAGGACAGTGATAATATCAAAAGGAAAAGACGGTAGCTTATCACCTGTCCCTCCTCACACTGGGCAGCACTAATATCAGAAGTAAAAGACATCAGCTTATCACTTGCCCCTCCTAACACAGGACAGTGCTAATATCAGAAGTAAAAGATGTTAGCTTATCACCTGTCCCTCCTCACACAAGACAGCAGTAATATGAGAAGTAAAAGATATCAGCTTATCACCTATCCCTCCTCAAACAGGAAAGTGCTAATATCAGAAGTAAAAGATTTTATCTTATCACCTGTCCCTCCTCACACAGGACAGTGCTAATATCAGAAGTAACAGGTGTTAGCTTATTACCTGTAACTCCAAACATAGGACAGCACTAATATCAGTAGTAAAAGATATCAGCTTATTACCTATGCCTCCTCAAACAGGACAGTGCTAATATCAGAAGTAAAAGATGTTATGTTATCACCTGTCCCTCCTCACAGTGCTTATGTCAGAAGTAAAAGATGTTATGTTATCACCTGTTCCTCCTCACACAGAAAAGTGCTAATTTCAGAAGTAAAAGATGTTAGCTTATCATCTGTCCCTCCTCACACATGACAAAGCTAATATCAGAAGTAAAAGATGTTAGCTTATCTCCTGTCCCTACTCAAACAGGATAGTTCTAATATCAGATCTAAAAGATGTTACCAAATCACCTATCCTGCCTCACACAGGACAGTGCTAATATCAGAAGTAAAAGATGTTAGTTTATCACCTCGCGGTCCTCACACAGAACAGAGCTAATATCAGAAGTAAAAGGCGTTAGATTTTCACCTGTCCCTCCTCACACAGGACAGTGCTCATATCTGAAGTAAAAGACTTTAGCTTTTCACCTGTCCTTCCTCACACATGACAGTGCTAATATCAGAAGTAAAAGACATTAGCTTATCACATGTCCCTTCTCACACAGGACACTGCTAATATCAGAAGTAAAACATGATAGCTTATCACCTGTCCATCCTCACACAGGACAGCACCAATATCATAAATAAAAGGCATCAGCTTGTCACCTGTCCCTCCTCACACAGGACAGTGCTAATATCAAAAGAATAAGATGTTTGCTTATCACTTGTCCCTCCTCACATAGGACAGCACCAATATCAGAAGTAAAACATGTTAGCTTATCACCTGTCCCTCCTCACACAGGACAATGCTAATATCAGAAGGAAAATATGTTAGCTTATCACCTGACCCTTCTCAAACCGGACATTGCAAATATCAGAAGTAAAAGTTGTTAGGTAATCACCTGGCCCTCTTCACGCAGGACAGTGCTAATATCAGAAGTAAAAGACATTAGCTTATCAGATGTTCCTCCTCACACAGGGCAGTGCTAATATCAAACGTAATAGGTGTTAGCTTATCTCCTTTAATGCCTCTCACATGACAGTCCTAGTATCAGATGGGAAAGATGTTAGCTTATTACCTGTCCCTCCTCACACAAGACAGTGCTAATATCAGAAGTAAAAGATGTTAGCTTATCATCTGTCCCTCCTCACACAGGACAGCACTAATATCAGAAGTAAAAGACATCAGCTTATCAATTGTCCCTCCTCGCACAGGACAGTGCTGATATCAGAAGAAAAAGATGTTAGCTGATCTCCTGTCTGTCCTCACTCAGGACAGTGCTAATATCAGAAGTAAAATATGTTAGCTTATCACCTATACCTCCACAAACAGGACAGTGCTAATATCAGAAGTAAAAGATGTTAGCTTGTCACTTGTCCCTCCTCACACAGGACAGTGCTAATATCAGAAGTAAAAGATGTTAGCTTATCACCTGACTCCACTCACACAGGGCAGTGCTAATATCAGAAGGCTAGATAAAACAAAAAGCACTGAAGCAGTCAACAAAATAGAAAAATAATTCCCCGAACACTGCTTCTGAATGGCAGAATGTCACAACCAAAGTTCATAGAAATGCTTGCCAAGTTTGCACCACGCGTCCACTAGTCAAAATGAATGGCGAAGAGGTAGCTGAATAAAAACACTTTAATACACAAATAAAATGTTGAGCGCTTTCATCTACATCCAGTAGACTTCATCAGAACATTTCTCCATAATGAAACCCAGCCTATTTATACAAGATGTATCAATTAACACATCTGAATAATTAATCTTAATTGTTAAAATTTTAACCCTTTAAAAGAGTTAACTCTTTAAAACGCTACCTCTATGCATCAATACTGCTTTGTGCTAAAGCAACAATCTAGGTAAAACCAGGTAAAGTGCATTGTGCTTACTGTTAACACATCCATAGACATACTGCATTCTAAAATTTACAAATAAATAATGTATTTTTGTCAAACTGTCAGCAAGTAAAAAAGTGTAAATATATACAACAGATATAAAGCCAATAAGCATACATGGTGTGGAATTTCATACAAAACAATAATATATATTGATTTGTTTTGGGTATACCCATATCTCATGTATAATTGTTTACTAATATGGGCTTAATAGAGATGTATTCATTTATTCCGGGTAGCACAGTGGCATTTAACTTGATCTGCCACCATACTTCTCTCTCCCCTAAAAGTTTCTTGACACTTCCACCCCTAACATTGGGATGCACTATTTCTAATATGCCAAATAAAAATTTATCACAATCCTTACTATTCTTAAGATGTTTACTTAATGCATTTTTGTCGTCTCCTTTTTTAATACAATAATAATGGTCATAAATCCTTTTGTCTAGGATGTCTATGGATGTGTTAACAGTAAGCACAATGCACTTTACCTGGTTTTACCTAGATTGTTGCTTTAGCACAAAGCAGTATTGATGCATAGAGGTAGCGTTTTAAAGAGTTAACTCTTTTAAAGGGTTAAAATTTTAACAATTAAGATTAATTATTCAGATGTGTTAATTGATACATCTTGTATAAATAGGCTGGGTTTCATTATGGAGAAATGTTCTGATGAAGTCTACTGGATGTAGATGAAAGCGCTCAACATTTTATTTGTGTATTAAAGTGTTTTTATTCAGCTACCTCTTCGCCATTCATTTTGACTAGTGGACGTGTGGTGCAAACTTGGCAAGCATTTCTATGAACTTTGGTTGTGACATTCTGCCATTCAGAAGCAGTGTTCGGGGAATTATTTTTCTAATATCAGAAGGGAAAGAGGTTAGCTTATCACCTGACCCTCCTCAAACCAGACAGTGCTAATATCAGAAGTAAAAGTTTTTAGGTTATCACCTGGCCCTCTTCACACAGGACAGTGCTAATATCAGAAACAATGTTAGCTTATCATCTGTCACTGCTCACACAGGACAGTGCTAATACCAGAAGTAAAACACATTAGCTTACCACGTTCCACCTCACACAGGGCAGTGCAAATATCAGACGAAAAAGGTGTTAGCTTATCTCCTTTAATGCCTCTCACATGACAGTGCTAGTATCAGATGTGAAAGATGTTAGCTTATCACCTGTCCCTCCTCACACAAGACAGTGCTAATATCAGAAGTAAAAGATGTTAGCTTATCACCTGTCCCTCCTCACACAGGACAATGTCAATATCAGAAGAAAAAGACATTAGCGTATCACCTGTAACTCCTCACAACAGACAGTGCTAATATCAGTAGTAAAAGATGTTATCTTATAATCTGTCCCTCCTCAAACAGGACAGTGCTAATATCAGAAGTAAAAGATGTTAGCTTAAAACCTGTCCCTACTCACACAGGACAGTTCTAATATCAAAAGCAAAAGATGGTAGCTTATCACCTGTCCCTTTTCACACAGGACACTGCTAATATCAGAATTAAAAGATGTTAGCTTATTACCTCTCCCTCCTCACACAGGATGGTGATAATATCAGAAGTAAGAGACATCAGCTTATCACCTGGCCCTCGTCACACAGGGCAGTTCAAATATCAGAAGTAAAAGACGTTAGCTTATCATCTCTCACAACTGACACTGGACAGTGCTAATATCAGAAATAAAAGATATTAGCCTTTCACCTGTCCCTCTTCACACAGTACTGTGCGAATATTAGAAGTAGAAGATGTTAGCTTATTGCCTCTCCATCCTCAGACAGGACTGTACTAATATCAGAAATAAAAGACATCAGCTTATTATAATATCAGAAGTAAAAACATTAGCTTATCACCTGTCCCTCCTCACGCAGGACAGTGCTAATATCAGAAGTAAAAGATTTTAGCTTTTCACCAGTCCCTCCTCACTCAGAACAGCACTACTATCAGAAGTAAAGGATATCAGCTTATAACCTGTCCCTCTTCAAACAGGACAGCACTAATATCAGAAGTAAAAGATAACAGCTTATCACCTGTCCCTCCTTACACCAAACATTGCTAATATCTGAAGAAAAAGATGTTTGCTTATCACATGTCCCTCCTCACACAGGACAGTGTTAATATCAGAAGTAAAAGATTTTAGCATATCACCTGTCCCTCCTCACCCAGGGCAGTGCTAATAACAGAAGTAAAAGACGTTAGCTTATCACCTGCCCTTCCTCACACAGGACAGTGCTAATATCAGAAGTAAAAGATTTTGGCTTATCACATGTCCCTCCTCACACAAGACACTGCTAATATCAGAAGTAGACAATGTTAGCTTATAACCCATTTTCCTCACACAGGCCATTGCTAATATCAGAAGTAAAAGACGTCAGCTTATCACCTGTCCCTCCATACACAGGACAGTGTTAATATCAGAAGGAAAAGACAATAACTTATCATATGCTGCTCCGCAAAATGGACAGTGTTACTATCATAAGTAAAAGATGTTATCTTACCACCTGTCCTTCCTCACACAGGACAGTGCTAATATCAGACGTAAAAACATGAGCTTATAACCTGTCCCTCCTCACACAGGACAGTGCTAATATCAGAAGTAAACGATGTTAGTTTCTCACCTGTCCCTCCTCACACTGGACAGTGCTGATATCAGAAGAAAAAGATGTTAGCTGATCACCTGTCCCTCCTCACACAGTACAGTGCTAATATCAGAAGTAAAAGATGTTAGTTTCTCACCTGTCCCTCCTCACACTGGACAGTGCTGATATCAGAAGAAAAAGATGTTAGCTGATCACCTGTCCCTCCTCACACAGGACAGTGCTAATATCAGAAGTAAAAGATGTGAGGTTATCTCCTGTCCCTCCTCACAAAGAACAGTGCTAACATCAGAAGAAAAAGAGGTTAGCTTATCACCTGTCTTTCCTCACACAAGACAGTGTTAATATCAGATATTAAAGACATTATAATATCACCTGACCTTCCACACACAGGACAGTATTAATATCAGAAGTTAAAGACATACGCTTATCACCTCTCCAAACTCACACCTGAGAGTGCTAATATCAGAAGTAAAAGATGTTAGCTTATCACCTGTCTCTCCTCATACAGGACAACAATAATATCTGAAGTAAAATAAATCAGCTTATCACCTGTCCCTCCTCACACAGGACAGTGCTAATATCAGAAGTAAAAGATGTTAGATTATCACCTGTCTCTCCTCACACAAGACAGCAATAATATCAGAAGTAAAAGTTATCAGCTTATCACCTGTCCTTCCTCACACAGGACAGTGCTAATATCAGAAGTAATAGATGTTAGCTTATCACCTCTCAAACTCACACTGGACATTTCTAAAATCAGAAGTAAAAGATTTTAGCTTTTCACCTGTCCCTCTTCACACAGTACAGTGCTAATACCAGAAGTAGAAAACTATGGCTTATCACCTGTCCCTCCTAACACACAACAGTGGTAATATCAGAAGTAAAAGATGTTAGCTTATTACCTGTCCCTCATCAAACAGGACAGCACTAATATCAGAAGTAAAAGTTAACACGTTATCAACTGTCCCTCCCCACACAGGACAATCCTAATATCAGAAGTAAAAGACATTAGCTTATCACCTGTCCCTCCTCACACAGGACAGTGCTAAAATCAGAAGAAAAAGATGTTAGCTTATCACCTGTCCCTCGTCACACAGGGCAGTGCTAATATAAGAATGTGAAATATGTTAGCTTATCACCTGTCCCTCCACACACAGGACAGCACTAATATCAGATGTAAAAGACATCAGCTTATCACTTGTCCCTCCTCACCCAGGACAGTGCTAATATCAGAAGTAAAAGATGTTAGCTTATAACCTGTCGCTCTGCACACCGGACAGTGCTAATGTCAGTAGTAAAAGATGTTAGGTTATCACATCTCCCTCCCCACTCAAGGCAATTCTAATATCAGAATTAAAACAATTAAGTTTGTCACATGTCCCTCCTCTCACATGGCAGTGCTAATATCAGACGTAAAAGATGTTAGTTTATTACATGTCCCTCCTCACACAGGACAGCACAAATATCAGAAGTAAAACATATCAGCTTATCAGTTGTCCCTTCTCACACATGACAGTGCTAATATCAGATGTAAAAGACGTTAGCTTATTATCTCAAACTCCTCACACATGATAGTGCTAATATCAGAAGTAAAAGACATTGGGCCGGATTCACGAAGGCTTGCACGGAGTCTAAGAGTAGTGTAAGACTCCATGCAGCCTTTGCGATCCAGGAACAGCACCAGTCTAGAGTAGCGTGATTCAGCTTAAATCCCTTTTTGCCTTTTCCCCAAGGAATGCAATATAAAAAATAATTTGCTTTACCCCAAAACTCAACTGGCTTTCCAAAAAAAAAAAAAAAAAAAAAAAAAAAAAAAAAAAAAAAAAAAAAAAAAAAAAAAAAAAAAAAAAAAAAAAAAAAAAAAAAAAAAAAAAAAAAAAAAAAAAAAAAAAAAAAAAAAAAAAAAAAAAAAAAAAAAAAAAAAAAAAAAAAAAAAAAAAAAAAAAAAAAAAAAAAAAAAAAAAAAAAAAAAAAAAAAAAAAAAAAAAAAAAAAAAAAAAAAAAAAAAAAAAAAAAAAAAAAAAAAAAAAAAAAAAAAAAAAAAAAAAAAAAAAAAAAAAAAAAAAAAAAAAAAAAAAAAAAAAAAAAAAAAAAAAAAAAAAAAAAAAAAAAAAAAAAAAAAAAAAAAAAAAAAAAAAAAAAAAAAAAAAAAAAAAAAAAAAAAAAAAAAACCCCAAAGGGTAAAAATTTTTGGGGGGGAAAAGCCCCCAAATAAGTCAAAAATACCCAGAATGAAAAATGGTTATAGGGTTTAAAACAACCAGGGTAAAAGAAAAATGACCCATCTGTTTAAATCAAAAGGAAACAGAAAAAAAAAGGGTAACAGTTTAAATCCCCCCAAAGGGGAAAAAACAAAAAGCAGATATGCCCTTAAGGAAACAGGGGAAAACGGAAAAAGTTTTTGCTTACCCGTCCCCCAAACCAGGGCATTTGGGAAAATGATTTAAGTTAAACCCACTTTTTGGGGTGTAAAAACCCAGAATTTGCCCTTGGCATTTCGTAAAGTGTAGGGTTCTGGGAACCCCCCTAAAACAAAAGGAGGAAAAACTTAAAAGGGGAACATACGGAAAAAAATTAATCACAACAGGGTATAAGGCAAAAATGAAATTTTAAATTTGTCCCTTAAAACCCAGCCAAAATATCAATAAAACAAACCTAAAAAGGGTTTCCCCAAAAAAACAGGGGGAAAAAGGGGTTGCTATTTAAAACCCCAAGTGGGAACAAAAGGCGGCGGTTCAAAGGCAACCTAAAAATGAAACCCTCCTTTGGGATCCAGGCACCCCAACCAAAAACAAGAAAACCTCCCAGGGCTGGTGGTAAACACCCCTTCCAAACCATGAAGAGGGGAAAAGCATGGGGGAAGAGAAACCATTAAACATGGAAATGTATATTCAATTTTTCCAAATACTCCTTCCACCCCAAAAAAGGGTCTTTGTGTCCAGGCAATGAAGCCCCAAGTCCACAAAACCCCCCAAAAATAAAATATAATTTTTTGGGAGCCCATTTAAACCAGGCGAGCCCCCAACTCGATAAACATAAAAGGGGTTTTAAACCCACAAAACAAACTGAAAAAGAAACCAAACCAAAACCAAAAATCCCGGGGGGCAAAATTCAAAACAGAACCCCAGACCCTCTAAAAGAGGAAAATACAATTACTGCACTGCAAAAGACCAGCTGGTGGAAACAGAAAAGGCCCAGAAGGAGAAACAACGGGTGAACGGGGAAAGGCTCCCAAGTAGCCCGGGGTTCCCAAAACAACAAAAACAATAAGGGTCAGTAACCCGGGGTGTACTCTTGCCACTCAAAGAAACAGGTCCCTGAAAAGTACATGTAGGGGGGGAATGCCGGGGGCCCTCCCAGCAAAAAAAGGCTGAACCTTTGTTGTGTCCCGGCTTAGCCACTACCGTTTAACTCCACCCAAAAGAAAAGAAAAAAAGGAAGACAGTAAAATTGGCAATATGGTTACAAGGGGACCAATTGTCGTTGGGATGACCCCACCCCAGACTTCTTGGGGGGAGGCTGCATTTTCCCCAGGCCTTTGAAAAGGAAAGGGTTTTACAGGTGAAAAACTAAAAACAAACCAACCCCAAAAAAAACAAAGGGGAAAAAAAATGGGGTAAGGGGAAAATAAGTAAACCCCAAAGCAGGGTTAACCCTCCCCAGTATGGGAAATTTGACTTGGTACAAAAAATTTGAGCCTACAGCACCCAAACACCAGGAACCCTACTTGTTTTCCCCCCAAAACTGGAACAAAACAAAAAGGGTGATAAATAAAGGACAACCCCATACCCCAGGCCGGGACCCATGCAAACAGGGAAAACCCAATGGCCCAATACTTCCCAAACCGGTCCCGGGTTTGCTGTCAGAAACCTCAAACACAGGGGAAAAACCCCCCCAAAGGGGCTTTCCTAAGAGGCGTTTAAATCCCACCAAAAAAACCGGGTCCCCCCAAATTAACTTTGGTGGTAAACATTTGATGGGGAAAACCAGGACCCCTAGGGGAAACATTTTTAACAAACCTTTGGGAACACCCCAAAAAACCAAGGGGCAGGAAACCAAATTTTGCACCCCCAAAAGTTAATTAAACGGGTTTGGGCCCCCTAGCCTTAAACACCCATAACCCTGCCCAAATGCTTTTTTATGACCAAAATTAACCCAGCAAAAAAAGGGCCTAAAAGGGCCCACCAAAATAAAGGGTTAAAAACAATGGCCCCTCGAAGACACCCCAGGGGGAAAAAAGCAACCATACTCCTCCCCATTAGGCCTGGGTTTTAACCCCCTGCCCCAACCCAAAGTAAGGGAAATCCCCTCCCCCCAAAAACCCCTAAAACCATCAAAATGTAAGGAGAAGGCCCCCCAAACCCCAAAAATAATGATTTTTGAAAAAACTAACCAGAAAAACACCCACCAAATCCCACCCAAAAAAGAGGAAAAGGCCCCTACTAAAATCTTCAAAAACCCCTTGGGGGCCAAAATTTGGGGGAAAAAATGTAAGTTAATGGGGGCCCCCTTGTCACCAAAGGAACGGAAAGGGGACAGAAAGGGAAATCAAAACCAAATATTCCAAGCAAGGGGTGGGGAAAGCCACTTGCGGGAAAAATCCCCTAGGGTGGATACCCTGTTGAACCAGCTAGAATCCCCGCCCCCAACCTAAGGTAACCCAAGGTTTACATAAAACTTTGGGAACAAGTACCCGGGATACAAAAATTTCAAAACCCACCTTTCCCCTTTGAAAGGTGCTGCAAACCCCAAATGAAATATTTCCCACAAAAAACTGTGGCCCTTGCTGAATCGATAACAGCCAACCACTTAAAAAGGGGCAAAAACCCAGAAAGATAAGGTTTCAGTAACAGGACCCAAAAATTTGGAACCAAAACCAAAAGGAGGGAAACCTACCACAAAAAAAAAAAGGATGAAACACAACATGGGCCCCCCTTCAAAAAGGTGTTTGTAAGGGAAAACCAAAAATTACCCAAACCAAAGCCGGAAAAAACACATGGAAAATAAAAAAATTTTCCACAGGGAAACCTTTAAAGGGGTTTGGGGATAGGGACACCCAGAACCTTTTAAACACCCTTCCAAATGAAAACCTGCCCAAACTTTTTGAAATCAAAATTAAACACAAAGGCATTGGGGGGCCCAATGTTCCACCCCCCTAACCCCTGCAAAGGGCCTTCAAACAAAAAAAACCCTGGTTCAAAAGATAAAACTCAAATTAAATTAAACCCCATGTCGAAAAAGAGGGTTAAACCGCCCCAAGAAGAAACAACCCCCCCAGTCAAAAATGTGAGAAATGCAAAACTAAAAAAGGATTCTGGGACCCAAACTTCCCGGGTCCCCCCCCAAAAATTCCCATAGTTAAAGGAAAACCCCAAAACTTTCCGAACTTCCCGGGAGGAAAAATTTTAAAAACGCCCCACGGGCCCCAAGCGACACAACAAAAAAAACAAAAGGCCATAAAAAAAGCAAGGGGGCCAAAAGCCAGGCGGGGCAAACCCCCTAATCGGGAAATGTATAGTCAACCCCTGGATAAAAAAGGGTTAAAACCCCCCAATTCCCAAAAAATTAACCCAAAAAAAATTATTAAACATTTGAAGGACCTGGGGAAACACCCAAGGAGATGTTCCCCTGATTGGCCAGGCTGAGGTTTTTCAGAAACATTCCCAAAAAACCACCAAAAATGAAGGGGTTTGTCAAAATCTAGATAAGGGGGTAAATTTGCTCTGAGCTCCCTTCAAAAGCGGTCAAATGGCCTAAAAAAGGGGGGGAAATGGTACCTTTTCCCCCTCCTAACCCCCTAAAGTTTCCCAACAAAAATAAGGGGAAAACAAAGACTCCCCAATGCCAAGTGTTCCCCCTTGTTTGGATCAATAAACATCATTGTCTTGGGGCAGGGGCAACTGGGCCTGAAACCCCAATCCCAATAACCCACTTTTCTTTATCCCCAAAAAAAAAACATGAGTAAACCCCAAAGACAAGGCACCCAAAGGTAAAAATCCCCAAAGGGGGACCCCCCTTATAAGGGAAAAGGCCCCGGGGTTCCCTGCAAACCCCAATAACAAGGAAACGGTTCCAACAGGGAAATAAATGTAAAAATCCAAACTCCACAAAACCAAGGGGGAAACCAATTAAAGCCAGGACTAGGGAAAAATGGGAATGTTTGGCCCCAAATTCCCAATGTGTAAAATTTACATTTGGGAAACCGGGGAAGGAGTTAATCTCATCAACAGGGTCTTTGTCCCAAAACTCCTAACCACCCTTTGTTGCCCATATGGGGAAATTTTTAAACAGTAAAAGACTAAAGCCCCCGGGGATGTAAAAGAAAAACCCTCCGAAAACCCCCCAACAGTACTACGTGGGGTTCAGTGTGGGGGGCCCGGATAAAAATTCCCGAAAACTAAACATGGTTAATGGGTGCCCCACAAAAAGGAGTGTACGATCAAACCAAAACCACCCCCCCAAACCCCAAGTTAAGCCATCATCCAAAAATTTTGTGGTGGGTGGGGTTTACCGGGGTTTTCCACGGGGCATGCCCAAAAAACACGAAAAAACATATGCAAAATCCATAAAGGGTGGGAAAACCCCACACTTTTAGGCCAAATCCGGGGTTTTAGCCCATTTGGGGAACCATAAACCCTGGAAAATTTTTGGGCCAGGAAACCCAACCCAACGGTTTTTGGCCCATTTAAAACAGTATGCCCTAAAACCCAAAAATTACCCCCCAAATATCCAACATCTCCACGGGTGCAAAAGTGAAAATACCCCCGGGGAATGCGGCCCCTAAAGTGTGAAACAGTCTAAAAAGCAAAAAAAGGAATTTGAATTTTGGGTTGGGCAACATGGGTTTTGTGGGAATGCCAAACCAAAAAGGGGCTTGCCCCTCCCCACGGGAAATTCCCCCTTAAAAAAAATGTCCCCCAAATTTCCCCGGAGGAAAAAATTCCCCCAGAATTTGGAAAGGGCCCCCTAGGGGCCCCCGTCCAAAGGGCATAAAAAGGGGGTTAAAGGAAAAAAAAGGGTTTGAATTAAACTTGGGTTAATCTTGGGGGGAAAGAAAGCATTTGGGGGCTTTGGCCCCCACAGGATGCAATTCCCCTTTCAAACCCAATGTCAATATAAGTCACGGGGAAAAAAACCCCCAGTAATGCAAACCCCCGCAAGGGCCGCTAAAGTGTCAAAAAAAGGGGGGTTTAACCGGGGCCCAAAGGGTTTTGTTGGGTTTGTTGGGAAAAATGCCCCTTTTTTGGAACAGGAAACAAAAGGATGTTCCCTTTTAAACATGATTGTCACACCAAAGAACAAAAAAAAGGAAAACCCTTTCCATAATGCCGAATTTAAAAGGTTAGGGCCCCTCAAATGCCCAAAAATTTGGTGTTTTCCCAAGGGAAAAATATTTTGGGGGGGGGAAGAGGGGTGAATTTTCCCTTTCAAACTTGGAGGTTTAAAAAACAAAAATTCCCCAACTGGGTTGTCGTCAAAATAAGGGGAGGGGAAATTTTTTAGTAATTGAAATGCCCTTTGGGGTAAACCTCCGGGCCCCCTCAATGTAAACCAAAGATAAGGGGGAAAATTTTGAATGAGAAGTGTGTGTGTTTGTCTGAGGGGGGTGAGTGTGTTTGAGGGAAATGTCCCTTTTGGCAACTAGAACAGACTACAGGATGCACATTCCCCTTTCTAAACACTGATGATGTCAGCACTCTATAAGTAAAGCAGGAGAAGGGAAACCTCCCAGTAATGCGAATAGTGTGCTCTGCTAATGTGTCCGTCCGTCTCACGTCCCATAACATAGTTAGGTAGGGATTTGAATCCTGCGAATGGCAAGTGTGTGTATTTGTCTTAGAGGGGTTAGTGTGAGGGAGATGTCCCTTTTGGCAACTAGGAGAACAGACTACAGGATGCACATTCCCCTTTCTAAACAATGATGATGTCAGCACCCTATAAATACAGCAAGAGAAGGGAAACCTCTCAGTAATGCAAATAGCACACTCTGCTAATGTGTCTGTCTCGAGTGTCATAACATCGTCAGATAGGGGTTTGAATCCTGCAATTGGCAAGTGTCTGTGTTTGGCTGAGGGGGGTTAGTGTGTGTGAGGACAATGTCCCTTTTGGCAACTAGGTGAACAGACTACAGGATGCACATTCCCCTTTCTAAACACTGTTCAGCTGAAGGCCATGGCTCTGGCACAAGTTGTATGTTTCTATGATGCCCCTTTGGAGGATGCTTGTGTCGGCTGGAGAGTCGATTATGGTGGCCAGTTTGCAGTCATCTGCATATTTGGTCAGCCACAGTCCATCCGTGTTGGCCTGTACCTCCAATAAATATATACCAAACAAGAGAGGTCCCAGGACTGAGCCTTGTGGGACACAACTCGTAACTGGTTTGGAGTCTGGCATGGCTCCAGCAATGCTAACCATGTGGGTTCTGTCCTTGAGCCACTGTGCAATCCATCTAGTGACATAGGGGCTTATATTTAAGCTGGTGAGCTTCTCTAGAATGCCCAAGTGGGGTATTGTTGTGAAGGCTTTTGCAAGGTCCAGGTAGGCTGTGTGAACCACCTTTCCCTAAATCAATGGCCTTGGTGACTGTTTCAAAGAAATCAACCGGGTTAAACCTAGTAGTGCTGGTGTGCTCTCAGTAGCCCTGAAACAGGCATCTGTTACTGCACAGATATCGATGTTCTCCATGCCAAGGAGTGTTTTGGGTGCATGCATCTGGAGGTTTAGTTGGGTAGCATTACTCTTAGTTTCTTATCCCTTGTGATACCTGTGAAGGTGGGTTTGTCATTTGAGCCCTGCCTAACATAGGCACTATGGGGGTAGCAAGAGCCTTTGCCAATATCTGAAAGCCCAGGGGTGACAGGTGCAGGCCGTCCCTAGCAAAGCAGGTAGTTCAACAGAAGATGAATATGTGAAGGTGTAGTGCCTGTGATTAGTTAGCAGTAGCATATATGACTGCTCACATGGACACATGCCAGGTAAGTCATATGCACTGTGTCACAGGCAATGTACATGTGAACAGGACAAACAGTGACATCCTGTCAAGTGGGATATGGACATACATATAGTAGGCTATGCAGATGGCACTAGGAGTCCACAGAAGCTCTATAACTATGCATTGCAGGTGTGATCAGTATTCCAGGGTAATTGCAAGCAAACATGCATGCAAACAAAGCTACAGTAAACAGGGCTGCATGTAGTCCATTGTACAACAAACAAGCTGTACCAGTTCCAGTAGGTAACACTGCAAATATGCAGGCACTATGCACATGTACATGGAAATACACGGGTCAAATGGCTAGGGTTCAGTCTCAGTGCACACAAGTGTACAGACCATGTACTGTCAGGATGTACAATAACTGGATAGAAACCCATGTGCTCATACCTGCAGTAATACACATGTCAAATAACAGACACTGAGCCTTCACTCAGTGGTTCCATACTTAGTAGGATGTATGCTCCCTGGCCTGCCATCACAGTATCCCTGACATATATGGGGACTCTCCCTCCTGTGACAGTTAGTTATGTGTGTTGGGGCTGTCTAGCATGGTATGAGATGTGAGCATGCAGTGCTAGGGTGCTCCTGTGTGTCCTGTACCAGTCGTAGTACTGCACACATATCAACATCCTCAAACAACTGCATTGCAGAGTCTAGTGTGGGCAACATGCCACTTGCAATTTACATGTCCATCATTGTGTATTACTACATTCATTACACTATCCCCTGTGCTACCTATGTATGTAGCCTTCTGTTGACATCATTACCACCAGTATGCCAACATGTGCAGATGATACACTATGGTACTTACCATGGGTGTAGACAACAGGACATGACAATCACACACTTACTGCATCAGGCATGCTGTGATATACCCACAATTAATTCAGCACACAGTACTGTTAACAACATGATACTATTACTACACATCTATGTGGTCACCCTGTGCATCAGCAACATGTTAACCTGTACCTGCACAGTTGTTACAGATTGCAGGAGGTGTAACAGTTTCATCATATGCACAGGGTGTGAACTTGGTATGCCTGAGTCAGCCACCAATACCACCAATTGACATGTATGTGTATGTGTGTTGGTGAGGGACAGCAGTAGAAGGTGGGGCAATGTTGATGCAGTGTGTGCGTGTATGCGGTAGCCCTAGGTGTTGTCAATTCGCATGTGTGTATGGATGCACACAGTTCCACCTCATGGCTGCCATATACTGGTGTTTGTGGACAGCCACAGAGTGTACCTGCCAGGTCATACAGATCAGTGTCTCTGGCCATGGACACGGTACCTGTGCCTTGCAGGGGTGCTACGGACCGTATCCAGTACCAACCCAGACTGGGTACTGTCATCAGAAGCAGGTGTTTGTTGACTGGACACAGATCCCTGTGGGGCCTGGCCAGAGCCACGTGCACGTGGTCTCCTGGGGCGGTCTGATGACAGCACAGACCCAGCATTGCTGGGGCTGCTGCTGGCACTACGGGTGGCAGCCCTGTTGTCGTCCGCGACGACTGCCAGCTGCTGCTGTTGCTGGCATACGGCCACGTCGATGCCTCAACTGCCCACCATCGCCCTGGCTCATGGACATGTAGTTGTGGAACCGGCCTAATATGTCCCCACAACGTCTGTCTATGACATCGGTGAAATCACGGATGGCAGCCACAATGTCACGCATACTGTCAGTCATGGCTGTGCGACATGCTGTCAGCTCCCTCAGACCCTGTCTGGTGTACCGTTCCATACATGACTGTGCCTGCATGACAGCCCAAAACATAGCTGAGGTTGTAAGACCTCTGTGGGCACATCTGACAGGGGCAGTATGCCCATGGATGCTCCCACGAGAACCCCTGGACATCTGTCTGTGTGGTACCATCTCTGGGCCATGCCCATGGCTGCTGTGTGGGGAGGCATGTGCCACAGATACCACATTACCCTGGTCAATGCCCACTGTATGCTGTCCATCACCTAGGGACATTGGTGACAAAGGGTGTATTGGCAGGATAACTGTGCGCATTGATGGGGTCGACAGCTGTGTACTGTCAATCGGCTGACCAATGGTGGACCCTGGCATACTTTCCTGTGCCATTACACAGATGTCATCATTATCAGTACCCACGGCACCTGACTCAGGTTCCCTGCTACATGACACCAGAGCAGCAACAGAACCTGTGGGAGGGAAACAGGAAACACAGTTTACAATGTCTACACATTACCAGTGATGCACACATGCACAGATGCACAAATGCACACATGCACACGTGCACACATGCACAGATGCACAGGTGCACACATGCACACATGCACAGGTGCACACATGCACACATGCACACATGCACAGGTGCACACATGCACAGGTGCACACATGTACAGGTGCACACATGCACACATGCACACATGCACAGGTGCACACATGCACACATGCCCAGGTGCACACATGCACACATGCACACATGCACAGGTGCACAGGTGCACACATGTACAGGTTCACACATGCACACATGCACACATGCACATGTGCACACCTGCACACATGCACACATGCACACATGCACAGGTGCACACATGCACACATGCACACATGCACAGGTGCACACATGCACACATGCACACATGCACACAGTTTCACACAATTGTACAGTACTCAGTATGCGTGATATCAACACACAGACACAGACACACCTACATGCATACAAAGAGCACTACTAAGTGAGCCAAATAGTACTATTACTATCAACGCTATTACAGGAATTGTTAATACACACTCACCAGCATGGATAGGCTGCATTGCTGTTATACCAGAGGGTCCTGCAGACATGAAGAATCTAATGTCAGTATGATACAGGTCAGTAGTACAACAGTCACCTTTCACAGGTCAGCTGCTAATATTGAGGATATCACACTTGCACATTAAATACTATGGTGACAGCTACAAACCAAGGACACACCTCACACATGCATTAACTACCAGTGTACACAACAGTCAACTATACATATGGCATATTACCTGCACGTTCACTGTCTTGCTGCTGTGTGGCTCCAGCCTCCATCATAATGCATGTCTGCTGCTGTTGTTGTTGCTGGCGGACTGGAGCCACTACACTCATGAGTAGTCCCTCCAGTCTGGTGAGTGGGGGATGTGTAGCCACCCCACCACCTGTGGCGACCTGTTGCCTGTGGATATCCAACGCACGCTGACGGACATGTCTGATTAAATCACTGCAGTGATGTCGTACCTGCTCATATGTCCTATTATGCGTGCCTATGTCATTTACCCGACGGAGAAGGTCTTGCCACAGTGCAGCCCTCTCCTGCTGATTCTGGCTGGTGCGGGAAAAGAGTATTGCATAATCCCGCACCAGGCTCTGGTGTATCTCCTCATCCTCAGCTGTGGAGTAGTTGGGATTCTGCGGGTGGGCCATGTACCTGAGAAAGAAAATAACCTGGTATCAGCAATATATGTCAGCAGAATGTGGCACACATACTACACATGCTACTCGACTGTTATGATACAACATATCTCACATATGTAGCATCTGTCTGTCTATTGGTGGATACACATGTAGATGGCCAGGTATCAGTGCTCAGCCAGCAACTGTGCAACAGTACCTGGCAGACTCCATATGACATACTACCAAACCCCAGCAGTCAGAACACTGATTCAGGTCAAGAGCACCTCCTCACTCTGGGGGTTTGTATCTAGGTACTGTATGGCCTACATCATCAACTACTGTGAGCTGACCACACACTGATTACCCTGGATATACATATCCCACTTCCACCACCAGCACAAATGACTATAGTGCATAACATTACAGATACAAACTTTACACTTTGTAACAGTGACATGGTATCCTTTCAGCCCACTGGGCCAGTGGCAGATACAACCCACAATGCTGACCCCTACACAATTGCTTTCTACAGACATCTCCGAGAATGCATGGATCATGCAATCCCATATATGACCAAGACACTCTCCACAAAGGGACAGCATCCTGTCTGGTGGACCCCAGCCATAGACAGATTGTATTACAGAAGATGGAAGCTACTGCAAGACAGAGTATAATTCCATAAAGGGAGGGCTTGTCTGAGCAGCACTAGTAAGGATCTATTTTCCATCATACAAAATACATGGGCAACTTTGAGAGGGAAATCAAGAGGGACACTACAGATAACCAGAAGGCCTTCTTCAGTTATGTTAGCAACCTGGTCAGGATCCATCCTCTATGCCCATAGGTAGTACACAACAACAAATATTTCACTGACACCACAGATATCGACAACATTGTGGCAGACAGGTTCAGTGCAGGTGTCACCCCGCTCTCTCCCCCAAAATAAGGCATAGTTATCCCAGCTGACTGTAACCTCCCTGTCATCACAGATGTCCAGGTGAGAGCCACCCTCAGGACAGCAGAATACACAACATGGATGGGACCTGATGGTATCCCCAGTTGCATGCTACATAAACTCTGACAGGAGCTAAACACACATATAGAAGTGCTATGAAACACTAGCCTGACTACAGGATATGTACCTGTACACTGGCGCACAGCAGCAGTGGTTCCACTCCACGAAGGAGGCACCTCAACATACCAATACAATACAACACAATACATTACATTACAATACAATACTATACAATATGCTATTGCCCCTGGGACTACAGCAGCGTACTGTTCTGCTACCCTGACCATTGTGACACATGTGGTGTGATGGCACCTGTTGCTGTCACACAGTTACACAGGGTGACTCATATGGCATATTACCTATCTGACTAACATTCAGCAGGGGTATGTGTGACATGTACTCATGGGGAGTCTTGCTTCTTAACACTGTGTGGTTTATTGCAGGGTATGTCTTATCTGTGTGTAGGAACTCTTACCTCCACATGTGCACTCTATTGCAGTGGCACGGACGACACACAGCAGACATTTAGGTTGTGGATGGTGTGAGGTGTTACTATGGTTGTTGGACATCTGTCATGGGTGTGACTTACATATGTAAATCCGGGAGTGGTAACCTCTATGTGGGTAGCATATGTGTACTCTGTGGTGTTGTCAGTCACTGTGCATTGCTAAGGTGTTTGAGTGCATTGTCACAGTGTTGTACATGTCACTGTGTCCTTCTCCATATCTGT
Organism: Protopterus annectens; assembly: GCF_019279795.1. NCBI lineage: Eukaryota > Metazoa > Chordata > Ceratodontiformes > Protopteridae > Protopterus > Protopterus annectens. The sequence continues at coordinate 658,075,214 of NC_056751.1, forward strand.
AGCTGTCATGTGAGGTCCATACCATGGCATCCATTATGTGGTGTGGAGGGGTACACCGACCTACATGTCCATAGCTGACACACCATGTCTGCTGACACATACCATGTGCAGGTATTCCAGGGATAGTGTGCCACTGTGAATATCATTGGGGCCACTATTGTACACATTTATGACCCTGTTCACCCCTGACACATGCAGTGGTGGGCAGCCAATCACATATCTGGTGGTTACTGGTGTAGGTGATCTGGAATGTGGTATGGTACTCCGGTTTTGACACTGGTGTTCACTCCATGCCTTTGTCACCAGGCACCTGTTGCAATACTTCTGTACACATGTGCCTCACTCAGAATTTATATACATCTCTCTCTCTCTCTATACATATATATATATATATATATATATATATATATATATATATATATATATATATTTATGTCCGTATACATATACACTTATATATATTGATGTACATATATTGCTATAGATGTGGAGGGGGACACAGAGGGGATGTGAGTGACAGAGGGGGGTGGGACAGGCTGTGTTGCAGGTCGTCATATACAGTCATACCTGTAGGTAGTCAGATCAGTCTGTCTATGTATATGTATCTACATATAGCTATATCTGTATGTGTGCATTACATAGATATGTTTGTACAATATTCTATCTACATCTGTCTATGTATTCCTACATCTCTCTCTCTATGTATGTATACATATATGCATATCATATATATATATATATATATATATATATATATATATATATATATATATATATATATATATATATACACATACATATGTTGACATACATATGTATCCATATGTTAGACAGGTATATCAACATATTTGTCTACCATACTGTATACACACACTAACATACTGCTAAACATACATAACTGTGAAACCTGCTTTGTACATGGCACTACAACCTACAATCAACCAACATTGATATGTGCACAGAGATGCTCTCACATGCAAATGTATGTACAGCCTTCACTGATAGTTTCTGTATGTCCCCTGCCCTTTACACATCTTCATATACATATGGATACAGACCAATGACACATATGGAGGGTTCACAGTATGTAGACCTTTATAGTATTACTTTACATTACCTGTGTTTGTCACAGCTGCTTGTGTTGCCGTCTGGTTCTCTGTCCTGCTGCTCCACTTCCCAGTTGTCAGCTTTCAGGTAGCTGTTGCTGAACAATTTGTTTCTGTCTGCTTAATTGCAGTTTTCTCTGTCTCTGTTTCTGTCTCTCTCTCTCTCTCTGTCTGTCTCTCACGTCCTTCTCAGGGTGCAATGAAAGTATTGCATGTCTGGACATGGAGTACAGCATACTTTTGTAGGTATCTGCATATGCCCATGTGATGGCCTCTGCACCAATTGTTAGCCAGCATTTGCTAATTGCATGCAGCCAGTTGTGTACTGATTGCAGTTCTCACTGTGATTTCAGAACAGTGCTATAAAAAGGTATGTGAGATAGGCGTAGCCCTTTCAGATTTTAAGGGCAGGGACCATGCTGTTATGCTGTGGACAATGTTCTGTGAGTGTAAAGGTTGGTATCTCTCTCATATTTCCAGGTGTGTTGTAGATTAACATTCCTCCATTCATTTCTCCAGTTTCCTGTACTAACTGTGTATGTACACTGACACCTACAACTACTACGACTGTTAATGTGTGTGTGTGTATTTTCCTTTCACTTTTGCTTGCACTTTGTTGCTAAGGCTTCAATAGTTGCCCTTTACAGTCACTACTTGTATGCCTGCTAGGTGTCTTGACTGTAGTGTGCTGCTGTAGCTTTCCTATTTTCCATGTACATTCACACCTTGGAATGCTTGCTATATCTGCTAGGGTGTTACAGCATGCAGTGTGGTCTGGCCATGGTGTGGGCCTTGACATTTATTAGGGTATTTGAGTATGCTGCTGAGCAGGCCCCAGAGACTTTCACGTTCATCTATGTGCCTCATGGAATGGTACATATCAGTGGGGTACACCCATTAAAATGTCTGGTATGCTGCAGTTGTGACTGTGGGTTAGCATGAGCATATGTATTACTACACTTTTTCTGCCATGCAAGTGGTGAATACTTTCAGGACTCCATAGTTACCATTGCATGTGTTGCACCTTTCTGCCTACTGTTTGCACATTTCACATGGGGTCTGTGGGGCATCCCTGTAAGTCATTCACTGTTGCTATATCTAGGCTCTTAACTATTCAAATATGGTGGTGTCAGACCCGTCATGTGTACAGATATTTGCAGGTTGTTCACATTTCTGCCTCATATTTTGGTCAATATCTCATGCACACCTTTTTCTGGCAAGTCACTCTGGGCTCAAGTCAGAATATGGTGACAAACATTCAAATTTCAGACTGCATACCCTTCCAAACATCCCACAAAGTGCAGACCCTGTTACTCTCTGAACTGTCTGCATTTGTTGTAACATTATTTGTAATGTGTCCCTGGTTTTGGGCCTTTGCTCCACATATTTTATTACTTGGTCCAGATGTGTTCCTGTAAGAGGTTGTGGGGTATGGGCAGTGCTTATCCTGCTGTGAGTATGTGTGTGTCTTGCAAGGTGCTATAGTGACATTATTACCTACTAGCTTCCAACTAGCATGGCTGTTTCTGTTCACACACTACTATTATGGAAATCCACTAGTTTTGATAGTAATTCTAAATGGCATGCTTTGTGTACTACACATCTATATTCCCTTTACATTCATTCCTACTATTACATGATATATTTATTTTAGCACAATGTTCTTGTATAAGAGTCATGGCTTAGTGGTAAGTCATGCAGACTACTGTTTCCAAGGTCCTGGGTTCGGGACTCACAGTGGGATTTTATTTTGCTTTTGAGCAGAGTACAGGACCTGTCAATCAAAGTGACTAAGGCACTTTTAAGCAGTTGTAACCGGGTTAGCGCTGGTTTGCGGGGAGCTCACGCATGCGCACTGGCGGTTAGCTCCGCGCACACAAGGGCACACCCGTTTACAACTGCTTAAACGTGCTTACTCTTGCGCAAACCCGCACTATTTTCTTTGAAAGAAAAGAAAATGAGGAGACAGGAAAGTGGTGAAAAAGGGGTCACAAAGAGGGTAAGACAGTAGGGAAACAAGCTTGGGATGTGCAGGAGGGATGTAGGTAAGGCCCATAGCTGCCCATTTCTTCATCAGCAACAGCTGTGCATATGCATGTAATTTGGTGTGACATTTGAAACCTTCCACCCCTGAGAGAGGTGTCAGGACAACAATAATACTTGTTGCACAGCCAATTGTAATTGATAGGTTCCATGTCCAGCAGACATGTGTGCGGAATGGGCAGCTATGTATGGGGCGTAATTTTTTTGTGGGTACAGAGTGCCCTTTTTTTTTTTTTTTTTTTCATGTGAGAGTGGTATGTCAGGTGAAGGTAGTTGGTACAGCTGGGGAGGTAGGTTGGGTAGGTAAACAGACAAGACAAACAAGACACATACAGGGGCAGTGTATGACACGTGTGGGGGGGGTTACACAATTGACGGGGATGGAGGTTTGGATATCCAGAGCCCATGAGCCCACAGATGGCCACAGTGGAACTGATATCCCCACCCATAGGCAGTTGCCACTGTTCCTTCACTGCCCATGACGGGGCTGTGCTGGGGGCTGTGTAGGTGGGGCAACAGGCATGCCCATTAGTTGCGCCACCCGTGCCTCGAGCTGGCGTAGGGGCTCGAGAACAGAGTCCCGAATCTCCCTACGCACCACAGTCCGGATGCTACGGAGGGTGAGTGGTGGTCCTCCTCCGGCCACACTTGCAGAGAGGGGGCGAGCCCCATCCCCTGCAGCGCTTCCACCCGCAGGTGGCACAGGGCCACCGGAGGAGGGTCCGGACTCGGCACTAGTGCCAGGTGCACTCGCCAGCTGAGGTGGGAGAGGTGGGTCCGCTGGAACCCGCCTTCCCTGTTGTACTATGTTTTGCATTATGTCATGACAGTTTGGGTTAGTGACATATAATACCATTCACAATTAGTTGTAACAGCATGCATTAGTATTCCCATTAACCAAACACCCAGATATTCACACCATTGAACAGCGTGCATAACACATGCATAATTTGAACAGAAATACACAGTCCAACAACATGCAGGGTTAATTGATGGCAACAGGCCATCAGGTGTGGATGTATGAACAGGGCAGATGCATCAACAGACATGCAAATATATATGACCCAACAGGACAAACGTCCAGGGGTGTTAATTGTGATTGCACATACCATTTTCACGTGGAATGGGTTATATGTGGTTATAGGGTGGGGTGAAGAAAGTAATATTAACACCTTCGAATAACAATACATATGCTGTACATTTCTAATAGCTACAGTTATATACACACTACTGTTCTAACTACAGTTTCCTATATGATAACTATGTCAACTTGGTGATAGGACTGTTAATGTAACATCAATATACATTTTATGGTTCTTCATACACATTCATATCTAGCTTTGTTCAGCTACATCAGGGCTACATTTGCTTTATATAGCTGTAGACAAGTGTGGATGTTTGGTATATCAGACAAACATCCTATCTGCATATTGCAGACTGAGAGTAAAATATCCTGATTTTGGGATGCACATTCCAGATGCAGCAACACTTTGAACAGATTTTGCTGTTTGGTTTTGAATCTCACATGCATTTCATTCTGTCTTGACTGCAGTATACTTTATTCAGGGGTTATTACTACTGTATTGCTGGATTCATTGCACTTTCTCACACTCTCTCACTTGCTTTCATTTTACTATTCAGGATGGTACTTCTAGGCTTTATTGACATGTTTTAACAGTAGTTATTACAATCCTTTCCAGCAGTCTCACTTCTGTCATGTTTCAGTATTTCCACAGGGATATATTTCACACATGTGATTTCATCATCTTCTGCAGCTATACTTTTCAGCCTGCTGCAGGTTGTGTACTATTTTCTTACAGGCAGGGCATTTTTATTTCAGAATATATGTCGGACAGTTTCATGTTTAGGTTAAACTTACAGGCTGAAACACACTCTTGTAATCAAGCAATACTTGCATACACTTCCACACTGGTACTGGCAGATTTTATTCCTTACTGACTACACTGCACTCTTTTGCTGACTGTCATACTTTTATATTTCTTTACAGTTACTGGTAGTGGGTTACTGACCTGCCTGGTGGCACAACCACACCAGCCTATCGCCATAGGCTCTGCGGTTCACAGAACGGACACGTGCAGCTGTAATATAAATGAAGTAATATTGGAATACACATCTCCATAATATCAGCTAGTTTAATTTCTTACATACATAATTAAATGTTACTTACTCAGTAGTGGGGCGTTGGGTGTTTGCCGGGACTCCTGGATCCAAAGGTTCAGTTGGTCCTGCTTGCGTCTCTTCAGGTCCGCATGGTGGTGACGGACCTGCTCACCAGTCCTTGGAATCCCTGTGGCACTGGTGAGATCATGAGCCAACCGGTCCCACGCCTCAGCCCTGTATGCTCCCCAGAGGACCTGGCCCTGCATGAGTTGGGCCTCATGATTATGGACTAGGAACCAGACCATGTACCTGGACTCCTCACCACCCCACCTCTGTGCTCGAAAGCGACTACCCTCTCCTACTCCTGTCATTCTGCCTGCAGGTCAGTTCTACAATCGTTTATGCTGTGTATTCCCGCCTATGGGGCTTATATAGTCCGTTTTTCCCGCACATATCTGTGATTGGCCATTTTGTAATTGTATCAACTTCAGTTAACCTGCATTGTCATGCTCTAGTTTGTATTCATTCCTATATATTAGCTATTATTGCATTTATAGGTACTGCTGTCATGGCTTAGTGGTTCTGTACCTTGACTATGGTGTATAGTATCCTGGGTTCGAACCTGGCCACTGCTTTTTATTTTTCATGACTGACTAGACATGCTGAGGGGTGTGTCTGTGTAAAGGCAGTTTTGATATGGCTTGCTCAACGTTGCTCGTCGGTTAGCTCGTTTGCGCGGTGCGCAGCTCCGCACAAACGGGGTACGCTGCTTTAAGCCTCATTTGGCCATAGGCATGCATATTACACTTAGCTCAGTAAGGGGCACATAGATTTAGCATGTTAAACCACTGCTCAGCTACGGGCACTCATTTTGCACCAGTTAAACCACTGCTCATCTACGGGCACATGTACTCACTCTGTTAAACTGTAGCCCAGCTATGGGCATATCTGGCATTTTTTCTTCTTTTGTTACCTCACATGTCTTCAATATAAATGGGCTATTTCATTACATTTTACACAACTTGTGGTTTTATGTGTACATATTTGTCAGGGACTTGTTTCCTGCTTATTTTGAAAAAAAAAAAAATTTGGTGTTGTGGGGGCTCTAACCATGAATGCCTGCTCTGCAGCCAACATCTCGACTGCTACGCTATTGGTTCCTGGCTTATTTTGCATATTTAGTTCTTATATGCTTTCCCACTGACTGCTAACTGTAGCTGCGCTACGGGCACGCCCGCGCAAACGAGAGCACTCACGGTTAAACATCTTTACAATTTAAAGAAAAAATATAACATGTTCATTTATATATATTTTATGTTCATAGTCTGTGGGGGCATGTGTTGTGTTGTGTTTATTCACATTTCCGTGGACTCTGTTGTGGGTGTTTACTCTGGGCAATTTTACACTTCTGGGGGTGTGTCCGCTTGCAGGACACGCCCCTACTGTCTTACACGGACCATGTTAGACTTAGGTGTGATTCAGCATGCTCTCATGAATATGCAAAGCATGCTGACATCACTCCATTTAACTGCAGCCTCCGTGTAAGAGTTATATCTCTTACACGGAGGCTTCGTGAATCCTGGGGATTAACTTATCACATGTCCTTCGTCACACAGGACAGTGCTAATATCAGAAGTAAAAACAAAAAGATATCACCTGTCCCTCCTCACACAGGAAAATGCTAATATCATAAGTGAAATATGTTAGCTTATCACCTTTCCCTCCTCACACAGAACAGCACTAATATCAGAAGTAAAAGACATCAGCTTATCACTTGTCCCTCCTCACACAGGACAGTGAGAATATCAGAAGTAAAACATGTTAGCTTCTCACCTGTCCCTCTTCACAATGGACAGTGCTGATATCAGAAGAAAAAGATGTTAGCTGATCACCTGTCCCTCATCACACAGGACAGTGCTAATATCAGAAGTAAAATACGTTAGCTTATCGCCTATCTATTACAGGATATGTCAAACAGGACAGTGCTAATATCAGAAGTAAAAGATGTTAGCTTATTACCTGTCCCTCCACACACAGGACAGTGCTAATATCAGAAGCAGAAATGTCAGCTTATCACCTATCCCTCCTCACACAGCACAATGTCAATATCAGAAGGAAAAGAAGTTCGTGTATCACCTGTCCCTCCTCATACCAGACAGTTCTAATATCAGTAGTAAAAGATGTTAGCTTATCACCTGTCCCTCTTCTCCCATGACATAGCTAATATCAGAAGTAAAAGATGCTAACTCATCACCTGTCCCTGCTCACACAGGAAAGTGCTTAGATCAGAAGTAAAAGATATTAGGTTATCATCTGCACTTTTCACACAGGACAGTGCTAATATCAGAAGTAAAAGACATTAGCTTATCACATGGCCCTCCTTACACAGATAAGTGCTAATATCAGAAGAAAAAGATGGTAGCTTGTTACCTATCCCTCCTCACACAGGACAGCACTAATATCAGAAGTAAAAGATATAAGCTTATCACTTGTCCCTCCTCACACATGACAGGGCTAATATCAGAAGTAAAAGACGTTAGCTTATTGCGTGTCCTTCCACAAATAGGATAGTGCTAATATCAGAAGTAAAAATGTAAGCTTATCAACTGTCCCTCCTCCCACAGGACAGTGCTAATATAAGAAGTAAAAGATGTTATCTTACCACCTGTCACTCCACAGAAAGCACAGCACTAATATCAGAAGTAAAAGACATCAGCTTATCACCTGTCCCTCCTCACACAGGACAGCAATAACATCAGAAGTAAAATATATCAGCGTATCACCTGTTCCTTCTCAAACAGGACAGTGCTAATATCAGAAGTAAAAGACGTAAGCATATCACCTGTCCTTCCACACAAAGGACAGTGTTAATCTCAAAAGTAAAAGATGTTAGCTTATCACAGCTCCCTCCTCACAGTGGAGAGTGCTAATATCAGAATTAAAAGACATTAGATTTTCACCTGTCCCTCCTCACACAGGACAGTTCTAATATCAGAAGTAAAAGACTTTGCTTATCACCTTTCCCTCCTCACACACGACAGTGCTAATATCAGAAGTAAAAGATGTTAGCTTATTACCTGTCCCTCCTCACACAGGTCAGTGCTAATATCAGAAGTAAAAACATTAGCTTATCAACTGTCCCTCCTCATACAGCACAGTGTTAATATCAGAAGTAAAAATTGTTAGCTTATAACCTGTCCCTCCTCACACAGGACAGCAGTAATATCAGAAGAAAAGGATGTCAGCTTATAACCTGTCCCTCCTCACACAGGGCAGCACTAATATCAGAAGTAAAAGTTAACAGGTTATCACATGTCCCTCTTCACACAGGACAATCCTAATATCAGAAGTAAAAGACATTATCTTATCACCTGTCCCTCCTCACACCGGACAGTGCTAATATCAGAAGTAAAAGATGTTAGCTTATCATATGTCCCTCTTCACACAGGAAAGTGCTAATATCAGAAGTAAAAGATGTTACCTTATCATCTGTCCTTCCTCACAAAGGAAAGGTTTAATATTAAAAGTAAAAGACCTTAGCTTATCACATGTCCCTAATCACACAGGACAGTGTTAATATCAGAAGTAAAAGGCTTTGGTTTATCACCCGTCCCTCCTCACACACGACACTGCTAATATCTGAAGTAAAAGATGTTATCACCTGTCACTCCTCACACAGGACACTGCTAATATCAGAAGTAAAAGATGTTAGCTTATAACCTGTCTCTCCTCACAATGGACAGTGCTAATCTCAGAAGTAAAAGATGTTAGCTTATTACTTGTCCCTCCTCACACAGGACAGTGTTAATATCTGAAGTAAAAGACGTTAACCTTTCAACTGTCGCTCCTCACACAGGACACTGCTAATATCAGAAGAAAAAGATGTTAGTTTATCACCTGTCACTCTTCACACAGGACAGTGCTAATATCAGAAGTAAAAGATGATACCTTATCACCTGTCCCTCCTCACACAGGACAGTGTTAATATCAGAAGTAAAAGATATTATTACCTGTCCCTCGTCACACAGGACAGTGCTAAAATCAGAAGTAAAAGATGTTAGCTTATTACCTGCCCCTCCACACAGAACAGTGCTAATATCACAATTAAAAAATATCAGCTTATCACCTGTCCCTCTTCACACAGCACAATGTCAATATCAGAAGGAAAAGACATTAGCATATCACCTGCCCCTTCTCACACCAGACAGTTCTAATATCAGTAGTAAAAGATGTTAAGTTATCACATGTCCCTCCTCTCACACAACATAGCTAATATCAGAACTAAAAGATGTTAGCTCATCACCTTTCCCTGCTCACACAGGACAGTGCTAATATCAGAAGTAAAAGATATTAGCTTATCACATGTGCATCCTTATACAGGGAAGTGTTAATATCAGAAGTAAAAGATGGTAGCTTGTTACCTGTCCATCCTCAAACAGGACAGCACTAATATCAGAAGTAAAAGATGTTATCTTATCACCTGTAACTCCACACACAGGACATCACTAACAACAGAAGTAAAAGACATGAGCATATCACCTGTCCCTCCTCACACAGGACAGCAATAACATCACCTCTTCACCTTATCACCTCTCCCTCCTCACACCGGACAGTGCTAATATCAGAATTAAAAGATGTTAGCTTTTCACGTGCCCTCCTCACACAGTACAGTGCTAATATCAGAAGTAAAAGACTTTGGCTTATCACCAAATTATATCAGCTTATCACTTGTCCCTCCTCACACAGGACAGTGCTAATATCTAACTAAAAACACGTAGCTTATCACCTCTAACTCCTCACACAGGAGTGTGCTAATAGAAGTAAAAGACGTTAGCTTATTACCTATCCTTCCTCACACAGGACAGTGCTAATATCAGAAGTGAAAGATGTTTGCTTATCACCTGTCTCTCCTCACACAGGAGAGCAATAATATCATAAGTAAAGGATGTCAGCCTATTACCTGTCCCTCCTCACACAGGACAGCACTAATATAAGAAGTAAAAAAAATATCAGCTAATTACCTCTCGCACTTCACACAGGACAATGCTAATATGAAAAGGAAAAGACATTAGCTTATCACCTGTCCCTCCTCACAGCAGATAGTGCTAATATCAGAAGTAAAATATGTTAGGTTACTCCTTTCCCAACTCACATAGGCCAGTGCTAATACCAGAAGTAAAAGACATTAGCTTATATCCTTTAATGCCTCTCACATTCTAACATCAGATATGAAAGATGTTAGCTTATCACCAGTCACTCCTCACACAGGACACTGCTAATATCAGAAGTAAAAGATGTTAGCTCATCACCTGTCCCTACTCACACAATGCTGTGCTAATATCAGAAGAAATAGCAATTAGCTTATCACATATCCCTCCTCACACAGGCCAGTGCTAATATCAGAAGTAAAAGATGTTAGCTTATCACCTGTCCCTCCTCGCACAGTACAGCACTAATATCAGAAGTAAAAGACATCAGCTTATCAATTGTCCCTCCTCACACAGGACAGTGGTAATATCAGAAGTACAAGATGTTAGCTTATCACATGTCCCTCCTCACGCCGGACAGTGCTGATATCAGAAAAGAAAGATGTTAGCAGATCTCCTGTCCGTCCTCACTCAGGACAGTGCAAATATCAGAAGTAAAATATGTTAGCTTATCACCTATCCCATCTCACACAGGACAGTGCTAGTATCAGAAGTAAAAGATGTTAGCTTATCACGTGTCCCCCCCAACACAAGACAGCAATAATATCAGAAGTAAAATATATCAGCTTATCACCTGTCCCCCCTCAAACAGGACAGTGCTAATATCAGATCTAAAAGACTATAGCATATCACCTGTCCTGCCTAACACAGGACATTGCTAATATCAGAAGAAAAAGATGTTAGCTTAACACCTGTCCTTACTCAACCAGGACAGTGCAAATATTAGAAGTAAAGGACATTAGCTTTTCACCTGTCCCTCCTCACACAAGACAGTGCTAACATCAGAAGTAAACAACTTTAGCTTATCACCTGTCGGTCCTCACAAACAACAGTGCTAATATCAGAAGTAAAAGATGTTAGCTTATCACCTGTCCCTAATCACACAGGACACTGCTAATATCAGAAGTAAAAGATGTTAGCTTATCACATGTCCTTACTCACACAAGACAGCACCAATATCAGAAGTAAAAGACATCAGCTTATCACCTGTCCCTTTTCAGACAGGACAATGCTAATATAAGAAGTAAAAGATGTTAGCTTATCACCTGTCCGTCCTCACACAGGAGAGCATTAATATCAGAAGTAAAGGATGTTAGCTTATCACCTGTCCCTCCTCACACAGGACAGTGCTAATATCAGAAGTAAAAGACGTTAGCTTATCACCCGTCCCTCCTCACCCAGGACAGTGCTATTATCAGAAGTAAAAGATGTTAGCTTATCACCTCTAACTTTTCACACAGGACAGTGCTAATAACAGAAGTAAAAGACGTTAACTTATCACATGTTGCTCCTCAGAAAGGACAGTGCTACTATCAGAAGTAAAAGAAGTTTGGTTATTAGCTGTCGCTCCTCACACTGGATAGCACTAATATCAGAAGTAAAATATATCAGCTTATAACTTGTCTCTGCTCACACATGACAGTGCTAATATCAGAAGTAAAATATGTTATCTTACCACCTGTCCTTCCTCACACAGGACAGTGCTAATATCAGAAGTAAAAACATGAGCTTATCACCTGTCCCTCCTCACACAGGAGAGTGCTAATATCAGAAGTGAAACATGTTAGCTTATCACCTGTCACCCCTCACACAGGACAGTGCTAATATCAGAAGTAAATAATGTTAGCTTATCACCTGTCCCTCCTCAAACAGGACAGAACTAATATCAGAAGTAAAAGAGGTTAGCTTATCACCTCTCCCTCCTCACACTGGAAAGCACTAATATCAGAAGAAAAAGACATAACCATATCACCTGTCACACCTTCACAGGGCAGTGCTAATATCAGAAGTAAAAAATTTAGCATACCACCCGTCACTCCTCACATAGGGCAATGCAAATATCAGAAGTAAAACATGTAACCTTATCACCTGTCCCAACTCCCATCTCACACAGGACAGTGTTAATATCAGAAGTAAAAGATGATAGCTTACCACCAGTCCCTCCTCAAACAGGATAATGCTAATATCAGAAGTAAAAGGCATCAGCTTATCACCTGTCCCTCCTCACATAGGGAAAAACTAATCAGAACAGTGTTAATATCAGAAGTAAAAGATGTTAGCTAATCACCTGTCCTTCCTCACTTTGGACAGTGCTAATATCAGTAGTAAAAGATGTTAGCATATCACCTGTCTCTCCTCTCACAGGACAATGCTAATATCAGAAGTAAAAGATGTTAGCTTGTCACCTGTCCCTGCTCACACAGGAGAGTGTTAATATCAGTAGTAAAAGATGTTAGCATATCATCTGTCTCTCCTCTCACAGGACAATGCTAATATCAGAAGTAAAAGATGTTAGCTTATCACCTGCTACTCTTCACATAGGACAATTCTGATATCAAAAGAAAAAGATGTTAGCCTGTCACCTGTCTCTCCTCACTTAGGACAGTGTTAATATCAGAAGTAAAAGATGTACGCTTATCACCTGTCCTTGCTCACACAGGACAGAGCTAATATCAGAAGTAAAAGATGTTAGGTTATCACTTGTCCCTCCTCACACAGGGCAGGTCTAATATCAGATGTAGCAGACGTTAGGTTTTTACCTGTCCCTCCTCACACAGGACAGTGCTAATATCAGTAGAAAAAGACTTTCGCTTATCACCTATACCTCCTCACACAGGACAGTGGTAATATCAGAATTAAAAGATGATTGCTTATCAACTGTCCCTCCTCACACAGGGCAGTGCTAATATCAGAAGTAAAAATGTTAGATTATCACATGTCCCGCCTCACGCAGGACAGTGCTGATATCAGAAGCTAAAGATATTAGCTTATCACTTGTCCCTCCTCACACAGGTCAGTGCTAATATCAGAAGTAAAAGACATTAGCTTATCACCTCCAAGTCCTCACACAGGTCAGTGCTAATATCAGAAGTAAAAGACGTTAGCTTATCACCTGTCCCTCCTCCCACAGGACAGTGCTAATATCAGAAGTAAAAGAAATCAGCTTATCAACTGTCCCTCCTCACACAGGGAAAAGCTAATCAGAACAGTGTCAATATCAGAAGTAAAAGATGTTAGGTTATCACCTGTCCCTCCGCACACAGGAAAGCGCTAATATCAGAAGTAAAAGACATTAGCTTATCACATGTCACTCCTCACACTGGGCAGTGCAAATATCAGAAGTAAAAGATCTTAGCTTATTACCTGTCCCTTCACACACAGGACAGCACTAATATCAGAAGTAAAATATATCAGCTTATCACCTGTCCTTCCACACTCAGGACAATGCTAATATCAGACGTAAAAAAGACATCAGCTTATCACCTATCCCTCCTCACACAGGTCAATAATAAAGTTAGAAGTAAAAATGTTAGTGCATCACCTGTCCCTCCTCACAAAGGACAGTGCTAAAATCAGAAGTAAAAGATGTAAACATCACCTATTCCTCCTCACACATGACAGTGCTAATATCAGAAGTAAATGATGTTAGCTTATTACCTGTCCCTTCTCACACAAGATGGTGCTAATATGAGAAGTAAAAGACATCAGCTTATAACATCTACCTCCTCACACAGTGCAATGCTAATATCAAAAGTAAAACGTTAGCTTATCACCTGTCCTTGCTTACACAGGACAGTGCTAATATCAGAAGTAAAAGATGTTAAGTTATTACCTGTCCCTCCTCACACAGGACAGTGATAATATCAGAAGTAAAATATGTTAGCTTATCACCTGTCCCTCCTAACACAGAACAGCACTAATATCGGAAGTAAAAGATATAAGCTTTTCACTTGTCCCTCTTCACAAAGGACAGTGCAAATATCAAAAGTAAAAGATGTTAGCTTTTCACATCTAACTCCTCACACAGGACAGTGCTAATATAAGACAAAAAATACATTAGCTTATTAATTGTCCTTCCTCCCACAGGCTAGTGTTAATATCAGAAGTAAAAGATGTTAGCTTATCACCTGTCCCTCCTCACATAGGACAGTGCTGATATCAGAAGTAAAAGATGTTAACTTATCTCCTGTCCCTACTCACACAGTACAGTGCTGATATCAGAAGAAAAAGATGTTAGCTTATTACCTGTCCCTCCTCACAGGACAGTGTTAATATCAGAAGTAAAAGATGTTAGCTTATCACCTGCTGCCCTTCACACAGGACAGTGCTGATATCAAAAGAAAAAGATGTTAGCTTATCACCTGTTCCTCCTCACACAGGACAGTGTTAATATCAGAAGTAAAAGGCGTTCGCTTATCACCAGTCCCTGCTCACACAGGTCAGAGCTAATATCAGAAGTAAAAGATGTTAGCTTATCACCTGTCCCTCCTCACACTGGAGAGCACTAATATCAGAAGAAAAAGACATCAGCATATCACCTGTCACACCTCACACAGGGCAGTGCTAATATGAGAAGTAAAAACTTTAGCATACCACCTGTCCCACCTCACACAAGGCAATGCTAATATCAGAAGTAAAACATGTAAGCTTATCACCTGTCCCGTCTCACACAGGACAGTGTTAATATCAGAAGTAAAAGATGATGGCTTACCACCTGTCCCTCCTCAAACAGGGTAATGCCAATATCAGAAGTAAAAAGACATCAGCTTATCACCTATCCCTCCTCACACAGGTCAATAATAATGTTAGAAGTAAAAATTTTAGTGCATCTCCTGTCCCTCCTCACAAAGGACAGTGCTAAAATCAGAAGTAAAAGATGTAAACTTATCACCTGTTCCTCCTCACACAGGACAGTGCTAATATCAGAAGTAAAAGACATTAGCTTATCGCATGTCCCTCCTCACACATGACAGTGCTAATATCAGAAGTAAATGATGTTAGCTTATTACCTGTCGCTCCTCACACAAGACAGTGCTAATATCAGAAATAAAAGACATCAGCTTATCACCTGTCCCTCCTCACAATGGAAAGCACTAATATCAGAAGAAAAATACATCAGCATATCACCTGTCACACCTCACACAGGGCAGTGCTAATATCAGAATTAAAATCTTTAGCATACCACCTGTCCCTCTTCACATAGGACAGTGCTAATATCAGAAGTAAAAGACGTTAGCTTATCACCTGTCCCTCCTCACACAGGACAATGCAAATATCATATGTAAAAGATGTTAGCTTATCACCTGCCACTCTTCACACAGGACAATTCTGATATCAAAAGAAAATGATGTTAGCTTTTCACCTGTCTCTTCTCACTTAGGACAGTGTTAATATCAGGAGTAAAAGACGTATGCTTATCACCTGTCCCTGCTCACACAGGACAGAGCTAATATCAGAAGTAAAAGATGTTAGCTTATCACTTGTCGCTCCTCATGCAGGACAGTGCTAATATCAGAAGAAAAAGACTTTTGCTTATCACCTGTACCTCCTCACACAGGACAGTGGTAATATCAGAATTAAAAGATAATTGCTTATCACCTGTCCGTCCTCACACTGGACAGTGCTAATATCAGAAGTAAAAGACATCAGCTTATCAACTGTCCCTCCTCACACAGGGCATTGCTAATATCAGAAGTAATAATGTTAGATTATCACATGTCCCTACTCACGCAGGACAATACTAATATCAGAAGTTAAAGATATTTGCTTATCACTTGTCCCTCCTCACACAGGACAGTGCTAATATCAGAAGTAAAAGATGTTAGCTTATCACCTCCAAGTCCTCACACAGGTCAGTGCTAATATCAGAAGTAAAAGATGTTAGCTTTTCACCTGTACCTCCTTCCACATGACAGTGCTAATATCAGAAGTAAAAGACATCAGATAATCACCTGTTCCTCCTCACACATGGCTTTGCTAATATTAGAAGTAAAAACATTAGCTTATCACCTGTCCCTCCTCACACAGGACAGGCTAATATCATAAGTGAAAGATGTTAGCTTATCACTTGTCCCTCTTCACACCGGACAGTGCTAATATCAGAATTAAAAGACATTAGCTTATCACTTGCCGCTCCTCACACAGGATAGTACTAATATCAGAAGTAAAAGACATCAGCTTATCACCTGTCCCTCCTTATACAGGACAGTGCTAATATCAGAAGTAAAAGATGTTATCACCTGTCCCGCCTCACACAGGACAATGCTAATATCTGAAGGAAAAGACATTAGCTTAGCACCTGTCCCTGCTCACACAGGACAGTGTTAATATCAGAAGAAAATGTTAGCTTATCACCTGTCCCCCCTCACAATGAACAGGCTAATATCAGAAGTATGACATCAGCTTATCACCTGTCACACCTCACACAGGATAATGCTAATATCAGAAGTATAAGATGTTAGCTTATCACCTGTCCCTCCTCACACAGGACAGTGCTAATATCAGAAGTAAAAGATATTATTACCTGTCCCTCTTCACACAGGACAGTGCTAATATCAGAAGTAAAAGATGTTAGCTTATCACCTATCCCTCCTCACACAGGTCACTGCTAATATCAGAAGTAAAAGACATTAGTTTATCACCTGTCCCTCCTCACACAGGACAGGCTAATATCAGAAGTAAAAGACATCAGCTTATCACCTATCCCTCCTCACACAGGGCAGTGCTAATATCAGAAGAAAAAATGTTAGCTTATCGCCTGTCCCTCCTCACACAGGACAGCAATAATATCAGAAGTAAAAGATGTCAGCTTATCACCTGTCCCTCCTCCCAGAGGACAGGCTAATATCAGAAGTAAAAGACATCAACTTATTACCTATCCCTCTTCACACAGAACAGTGCTAATATCAGAAGTAAAAGATGTTAGCTTATTACCTGTCCCTCATCACACAGGGTAGTGCTAATATCAGAAGAAAAAGATGTTAGCTTATCACCTGTCTCTCCTCACACAGGACAGCAATAATATCAGAAGTAAGAGATGTCAGCTTATCACCCGTCCCTCCTCACACATGACACTGCTAATATCAGCACTAAAAGACGTTAGCCTGTCACCTGTACTTCCTCACATAGGACAGTGCTAATATCAGAAGTAAAAGACATTAGCGTATCACCTGCCCCTCCTCGCACATGACACTGCTAATGTTGTTGTTGTGTCTTTCGGCTTTTCCCGGTTAGGGGTCGCCACAGTGGAACTCCGGTCTGCTAATGATTGGCAGTAGATTTTTACGTGCTGAGTTGCCAGCTCTGACGCACAACCTTCAATGAATGTACGCCCATTCACGCATGTCTACATGCAGAAGACGCTTTAGCTGAGAATCGAACAGGACAACGTCTTACTGTGAGGTGACAACACTACCGCAGCACCACCACCAGAAGTAAAAGACGTTAGCTTATCACCTGTCCCTCCTCACAGACAGTGCTAATATCAGAAGTAAAATAAGTTAGCTTATCACAGTGGTGGCTCATGCCATTGGACTGTAGGACTGCAGAAGTCTATGCTGTTTGCAACCGCACAGAAATGGAAGGGGATTGGTCATGTACGTGATGTGCCTGGATGGCTGGTGATTGCTTCTCGCTCTCTTCCTGTGAAAAAAGAGAGCGAGAAACAGTCAGTAGCAAGTTTCTACTGATAACATTCATGCATCACAAAGAACTGCCTAGTCTGTAAGTAACCACTTTAGAAACAAAATGCAGATTATAGTATCTGAGTATTTACCAGGATGGGATAGCTAAATAGCTTTGAATTCTATCACACTGAAATCACTGTAGGAAAAAAGAAATGGTGTATGTACTCATTTTTCTTTTCTCATATAAGGTATTACAGCATAACTGTATTTTAGAATTTGTAGGCAGCACAGCTGATTCCTGGAAGTGTAATATTGACTGTTTGTTTGCCTGAACATGCATCCCGATTTTTTTTAACTTTTCATCCTTTGAAATGTTAATCCCTTTGAAATTCCCTTGAATACGTGTCAAGTCTGTTTGAAGTGATTTTAACCATAAAATCAAATGTGGGCAGATGTAAACATCTGACTGAGAAGTAAACACCAAGATTAGTTAAAATTAGTTATTGCACAAATTGTTTGCCATGCATTAAAATGTTTACAGTGTAAAAATGAACTGCTTCATACTGCAATTGCATTTGGAAGAATTCAGTTAATTGGCTCATTTAGCTGCACAGGGACTGGATTTGAGTAGTAAACACATTGTGATGGTGTCAGCTGCATACAGGGGATAATCCTTGCATTGCACTAGTAAGCTGATTTGTCTTTGGCATACCACACGGTCTCACATTAAGTTCTTTCTTTTCAAAAAGAATAAAATAAACAAGTATTGCTATCAATTGGTATTAACTCTGTGGTTATGTATGCTGCTAGACAAACTTAACTAAGTGATCTTGCTGAGCAGTTGCACGTTTTTTAGTATTACGAATTTGTTGCTTTATGGTTATTTGCACCCCCCCCCCCTGTATTGGGTTTTTAATCTCATGTGGTAATAAGCTGATAAATAAATGAAAGAAAACATCTTCTTACTAAACTTTTTTATGGGCTTGATTAAGTTTTGATCTCTTATATTGAAGTGATGTGAAAAAATTAAGAAGCTGATCTTAAAAATGATATTTGTTTAATTGTGTCAGTCAGTGTAATCCTTGTGTGGAAGTTATGTTTGTGGAAAAAAATGACAAAAATGCTGAAGGTGAAAAAATGCTTTTTTTCATGAAGTTCTATTTGTCCTTATTGCTAAATCTAGAAGAATCACCCTTCCATACACAGGACCAATTATAAAAGCCAGTTATGATGGGTACATTCCCGACCCATTTATATTTGAGCACACTAGGGGAATGCTGATGTTGTGGGCTACAGAGCCTTTGTTACCGATATAAAAAAGCAGTGGGGGAGACATTACTACAATACTTTGCTACTGCGGGGGTCTGTGATGCAAAACCTAGACAAGTTTGACAGCATGTAAACTTATAAAAGTGTTTCCAGTTGCTTAGTCATGGCAGATCTTAAACAGGTGTGGAATAATGTATGTCTTGCAGCCTGCACACATCTTTGCATTCTAGAGCATTTTCTGAAAAATCAACTTAAAAAACCTAATGTAATCAAGGCTTTTTTATTGTGGGACATGTTAGATTAACAATCTTAGTGTCATCTGTTTTAGTAAATCCTTGCCCATTCTATTTCCGCCTATTATAAGCTGATAGGTAACTTAGTTAAAAAGTCAGACCCAAGAATGGTCTGGACGCCATAAGGAGCCATTGGATGTTAACTGGAAATATACAAAAAAGGCTGTCATGAAAGGAGATACTGCCAGCCCAACTATCAGGAATTTTGTAAATGATTGTATGTCATTTATGGATATTAACATGATTTATATAGAAGTGTAACAAAAGGAGATACTGCCAGCACAGCTGTCTGGAATTTTGTAAATGGTTATGTGTCATTTGTGAATGTCAACATGCTTCATGTAAGATGCTTGTATTAAAGATATATTAGAACTGTATTTTATATTGTACAGACGTGTGCTGAGGAGATATTTTGAAAAGTACAAAGCAAAAATATATATACACTATTGTAACTGTTTAGATGTATATATTTTAACAATGGAAACTGCTACACAGAGGTTAATTTCAGAAAAATAGCTGAACATTTAAATTACTTTATGACCACATAATAAATGGATGTTGTCTTTCAGTTTCAGTGCAGTGGCAGACACAATGTCTAAAGCTAGAAGTTTTTGTATTGTCTTGGAAGTGTTTATTGTTTTATGATGTTTTATGATGCCTTAGATCTAGGAGGGGTCCCTGTTTGTGTTTTTCACAGGTAGATGCTGAATACTACCAGATGCATCAGTGGGAGTTTTCATCTGGGATAGAGTCAGATGACAAGAAGTGATGCCATTCTGCAAGCTATTCCAGCAGTAATATTGGATATTAATTTAAGAAATCTATGAGAGAGAGAGAGAGAGACTGAGCATTTTGTATTTTGTCTTTGACCTGACAAGAAGACCCACTCACCACATCTACCTGCTTTCTCTAGGGTACAGGAGATACTCTTAGATACAATCAGGAATATAGTGCAGTATAGCTTAGATGGTTTTCTTTATTTATTTGAGACTGTCCAGCAATGTTGTTTTAAATATTTCCTCTGATTTTGAATGCTGATGGAACTATGATTATATACTGAGCATTTTCTTGTTCTTTTATTATTTATTAATAAATATATTTAAACATTTAATTGTGGCTGATATGCTGTGGTAGCGTTGTCGCCTCACAGTAAGACGCTGTCTTGTTCAATTCTTAGCTAGAGCGTCTTCTGTGTGGAGACATGCATGAATGGGCATACCTTCATTGAAGGTTGTGCGTCAGAGCTGGCAACTCGGCATGTAAAAATCTACTGCCAATCATTAGCAGGCCAGAGTTCGACTGTGGTGACCCCCTAACCGGGAAAAGCCAAAAGACACAACAACAACAACATCATGTAAGCTCTGAGAGTACTTGCATATTTATTTGGTGACCCTGTGGTTTTCTGGATTTTTGAAGTCAGTGAAGGATTTAATTCACTAAATAATGACGGGCATTTGAATTTCAGACTTCATATTCTTCATAAAATACATGATAACACAAAACTTTTTATTCTAGCAATTTTCTAAGTTTATAAGATCAATATTTTAAATTTGTCCCTATTTATGGGGCTGTATTCCCCCATTATTGGTTTTGTCCAGGTTTTTTGTGCTAAGAGGTTGAGAGCTATGGTAAAAGCTGAATTCACTGAATATGTTTACGGGCTGTATTCCCCCATTATTGGCTTTGTCCAGGTGTTTTGTACTAAGGGATTGAGAGCTATGGTGAGAACTGAATTCACTAAATGATAGCCATTTAAGTTTTAGTCTTCCTATCTTTCAAGAAACAGCTGGTTTGGCATAGTGATATGTTGCTCTGACTGTAGTGCACAGGGTCCTGGGTTCAAGACTTGGCAGTGAAACACATGGTGGTAAAACATTTTATTCTAGCAACCTTCCAAGATTATAAAAGCAATATTTAAATGTGTCCCTGGTTTTTGGGCTTTTGTCCCCACCCCCAGTAAATTTTGGCTTTTTCCACATTTCTTGTGCTGCAAAAGTTGAGAGATACAGTTTGAGTGTCAAGTGGATTTGAAAAAAAGCTGAGAGCTTCAAGAAGTTTAGTGCTGCTTATACTGAATCTGTTTGCATTGTTAATAGCATAACAGGTTGAATACTTGCTTTTGATGCAGAATGCAGTGGGTTCTACTCCCGCAGTATTTAGATGCATTGCTGATACTGTACTGTATTGTACTTTTAAAGGGGGTGGATGCTGCAGTCCTGAGAATGCCCTCTTTGGGGGAGATACCTAGCAACTATAAACCTGTTATCAGTTTGCTATCCATTCCCTATTGCAATATTACTAGCTTATCATTTTTTTAATAAATAGGAAATTTATTCCTCAAGGGCAACAGATACTTTATTTGTAGATGAGACAATGAAATATAAAGTTGTTTGCTAACAGCAACCTCTTCATTAGTTACAGATCTCTTTAATGCGGAATTATTTAGATGACTTTTACTTCTGCAGAGCTTGTGCATATTTACTGATACTGGTGGACTGAGTAGACTTTTATGATGGAAATTTCTGAACTGAGCAGTTTTGTCATTATTGGTGGATGCATTTTGTTTCATTGTTTGCTGGAAAAATGTTCAAAACAATAAATTTAAAATGCCCTCTAACAGCTGTACTGTATTATACAAGGAATATAATTTAATACAATAAGGAAGGCGTTTATTGATTATCTGATCAACTTAGGTATGCCCCTCCAAGTTCTTGGTTGGATGTGTTTGATTATGAACCAGTTAAATCAACTGTCTACAAGCACAAACGTTTTCTGTTACTGAATATTTTCATTGATTGAGTCTGAATGCTATGGAAAGTGATGAAGCCAGACTGACGCAATCACTTGATATTTTGTTTTTTTTTTTGGGGGGGGGTACTTATTGTCCACAACTAGGGAGCTAAGTCCATTGTGTAGGATTTCTGCTACACAATTCTCCTGGCTGAACTATACCTCTCAGACTTTTGCAGAATTAATAGATTTTTGCTTCTTATTTTTGGTTTGTTCCTCATAAAATATGTGGTTTTCTGGCATATCATTTAGGAATGAAGTCACTAAATAAAGACAGACATTGAGTTTTAGACTTCATATCCTTCAGAAAAATGCATGCTAAAGCAAGACCTGTTATTCTATCAACTAAGTTTATACAAGAGCAAATTTAGTCCTGTTCGTTTTTTCCCCCAATATATTTGGCCTTGTCCAGATTTCCTGTGTTAAGAGGTTGAGAGGTACTCGCAAATAAATTGCTTTATAGAATTAGATATATCCAAACCTCTCAACTGTCCCCAATTTTGGCTCAAAATGTTGCTCTCCCCCTTATAATCCCTCTGCAAAATGCCAATTTTGGAAGAAATGTGGAGGGTTTATAATTAATAAATAATTGGAATGATCAGAGTTACAGATTACTTGTATTTCAGAAATGCATGTTGATTCTCTTATTTTGTCAGCTGCTCAGTTTAACAGTACTAATATTAAAAAAGTGTCCCTTCTTTGACAGGTTCCCAGTTGTATTGTGTGGCTATTTTATATTTTTCCATCATATTTTTTGTCCTTTTTTTTCTTAAAATTGTGGTTTTCCAGCAAATTAGTGGCAAACCATTAAAGACTGAACTTAGAAAATAATGACAGACATTTGAGTTTCAGATTTCATACCCTTCAGAAAATTTGTACTAATACAAAACCTACTATTCTATTATCTTTCTAAGTTTATAAGAGCAATATTTAAAAATTGTCCTTATTTTTGGGCCTTTATCCCACTTCTATTTATGGCTTTTTCCAGATTTCTTGCTCTGAGGCTGAGAGGTATGACAAATGTGTCAAGGCCATCACCGTCAGCCAGAGAAATTTCACATTGTGACAAACTTCTTGTACTCCACTCACCCATGTATTGACTCTGGATATGTGTAATCAAGGCAAGGAGCAGTTATGCAGTGAAAGTGTGCAGGGTATCCCCCCATCCAAGGTAGACACAAGTACTACAGTGGCTTTTCATCTGTCCTTGATTTTGCAGAATGTTCTGTTTTTTTGTCATATTTTTATACTGTTAATTTATGCTTTTTATTATTCAGAAAAGGCATGTTGTTGCAGTACCTGTTGCTCTGCGTTTAAGTAGCAATGCTTTAATGACCATCGGGTAAGCTTCTCTGAGATTGTAAGATGCAAGTAAGCATTAATAAGAATACTGTTAAAGAGTTATCAACATTGAAAGCCTTTTTATTGTTGCCATGCAGAGAATATTTACATAACTAGATAACGTATAAGCCTTGGGTATTGAAATGCATATGACAGTATTTGTAATGAAGAACAGGATTACAGTATTTTCAGAAGCTCATTACATTTTGTGGTCCATAACCTGTGCAGTAATCCTTTAAGCAATTAATCTTGAGCTTGTTTCTTGTTTTGCTGCTCATTTTTTACTTTGATCATAGTAGATAATTGTCAGGTAGAAGGTCTTTTTTGGATAAGAAACATTTTTACAAGTGGGGGTATCACAGAGACTGGTACTTTCAGAATGCTACCTGGTACTTTTATCAAGCTGAATATAAACTATAGTTAGAACTGCAGTGCAAGGAGAAGTGGATTGAGTTGAGTGCTGCTTGTTTTTTTATACTTGATTTTGACTGGCATTCCAGTAATGTATTTAAAAAGTAATTTATTTTTTCATGCCTCACAACCTTTTTGTTTCTATCTAGATATTAAGTAAGCTGTCATGTGCCAATGCATTGAAATATTTTTTTTTTCTTCCCCATTTTATTTTGCCCTGATTGGACTCTCATAATGATGGTTTGGCATCCAGGGCAGTGAATTTTAATTAAAGTACCGGTTTTTGTGGTTTTGAGCATAGCTCTACCCCTTTCTAGCCAGCCACACCCCTTCTCACTGGCCGCACTCCTGCAGCCCACCTTTGATTTGAAGTCACTAGCCACCACTGGCTTATCACATGTCCCTCTTAACACACAACATTACTAATACCAGAAGTAAAAGATGTTAGCTTATTACATGTCCCTCCTTAAACAGGACAGTACTAATATCAGAAGTAAAAACGTTAGCCTATCAACTGTCCCTCCTCATACTGGACAGTGTTAATATCAGAAGTAAAAGATGTTAGCTTATCACCTCTAACGTTTCACACAGAACAGTGCTAAAATCAGAAGTAAAAGACATTAGCTTATCACCTGTCCCTCCTCACACAGGACAGAGCTAATATCAAAAGTAAAAGACTTTGGCTTATCACCTGTCCCTCCTCACATAGGACAGTTCTAATATCAGAAGAAAAAGATGCTATTACCTATCCCTCCTCACACAGGACAGTTGTAATATCAGAAGTAAAAGATGCTATCACCTGTCCCTCATCACAAAGGACAGTGCTAATATCAGAAGAAAAAGATGTTAGATTATAACATGTCCCTCCTCACACAGGACAGTGCTAATATCAAATGTAAAAGATGATAGCTTATCACCTGTCCCTGCTCACAAAGGACAGTGTTAATATCATAAATAAAAGACGTTAGCTTATCACCTGTCTGTCTTCACACAGGACAGTGCAGATATCAGAAGTAAAAGATCTTAGCTTATCACCTGTCCCTCCTCAAACAGGACAGCACTAATATCAGAAGTAAAAGATGTTAGCTTATCAGCAGTCCCTAATCACACAGGAAAATGTGAATATCAGAAGGAAAATATGTTAGCTTATCACCTGTCCCTCAACAAACATGACAGTATTAATATCAGAAGTGAAAAGATGTTACTTATCACCTGCCCCTCCCCACACAGGACAGTGCTAATATCAGAAGGAAAAAAAAGTAAACTTATCACCTGTCCCTCCTCAAACAGGGCAGTGCTAATATCAGAAGTAAAATATGTTAGCTTATCACCTGTCCATCCTCACAGAGGACAGCAATAATATCAGAAGTAAAAGATATCAGCTTATCACCTGTCCCTCCTCAAACAGGGCAGAGCTAATATCAGAACTAAAATACATTAGCCTATCACCTCTCACTCCTCACACCGGACAGTGCTAATATCAGAAGTAAAAGATGTTAACTTTTCACCTGTCCCTCCTCACACAGGACAGTGCTAATATCAAATGCAAAAGACTTTGGCTTATCACCTGTCCCTCCTCACACAGGACAGTGGTAATATCAGAAGTAAAAGATGATACCTTATCACCTGTCCCTCCTCACAAAGGACAGTTCTAATATCAGAAGTAAAAGACATCGGCTTATCACTTGTCCTTCCTCACATAGGGCAATGCTAATATCAGAAGTAAAAACTTGAGCTTATCACCTGTCCCTCCTCACACAGGACAGTTTTAATATCAAAAGTAAAAGATGTTAGCTTATCACCTGTTCTTCCACACACTGGACAGTGCTAATATAAGAAGTAAAACATGTTAGGTTATCTCCTGACCTTCCTCACACAGGACAGTGCTAATATCAGAAGTAAAAGACATTAGCGTACCACATGTAAATCCTCACACAGGATAGTTCTAATATCAGAAGTAAAAGATGTTAGCTTATTACCTGTCCCTCCTCACACAGGACATCAATAATATCAGAAGTAAAAGATATCAGCTTATCGCTTGTCCCTCCTCACACAGGACAATGACAATATCAGAAGTAAAAGACGTTAGCTTATCACCTGCCCACCTCACACAGGACAGTGCTAATATCAGAAGTAAAACAAATCAGCTTATCACCTGTCCCTCCTCACACAGAACAGGCTAATATCAAAAGTGAAAGATGTTAGCTTATCACCGGTCCCTCACACAGGACATGCTAATATCAGAAGTAAAAGATGTTAGCTTATCACCTGTTACTCCACACACAGGATGGCACTAATATCAGAAGTAAAATACATCAGCTTATCACCTGTCACACCACATACAGGACAGTGCTAATATCGGAAGTAAAAGACGTTAGCTTATGACTTGCTCCTCCTCTCACAAAACAATGCTAATATCAGACGTAAAAGATTTTATCACTTGTCCTACCTCAGACGGGACAGTAGTAATATCAGAAGTAAAAGATGTTAGCTTACCATCTGTCCCTCCTCACACAGGACAGTGCTAATATCAGAAGTAAAAGATGTTAGCTTCTCCCCTGTTCCACCTCACACAGCACAGTGCTAATATCAGAAGTAAAATGTGTTAGTTTATAACCTGTCCTTCCTCACACAGGACAGTGCTAATATCAGAATTAAAAGATATCAACTTACCACTTGTCGCCCTCAAACAAGACAGTGCTGATATCAGAAGTAAAAGATGTTAGCTTATCACCTGCCGCTCTTCACACAGGACAGTGCTGATATCAAAAGAAAAAGATGTTAGCTTATCACCTGTTCCTCCTCACACTGGACAGTGCTAATATAGGAAGTAAAAAATGTTAGCTTATCACCTATCCCTCCTCAAACAGGTCAGTGCTAATATCAGAGGTAAAAGATGTTAGCTTATCACCTGTCCCTCCTCACACTGGACAGTGCTAATATAGGAAGTAAAAAATGTTAGCTTATCACCTATCCCTCCTCAAACAGGACAGTGCTAATATCAGAGGTAAAAGATGTTAGCTTATCATTTGTCCCTCCTCACACTGGACAGTGCTAATATCAGAAGGAAAAGACGTTAGCTTATCACCTATCCTTCCTCACACAGGGCAGTGCTAGTATTAGAAGAAAAAGATGTTAGCTTATAACCTGTCCCGCCTCACACAGGACAGCAATAATGTCAGAAGTAAAAGATATCAGCTTATCACCTGTCCCTCCTCAAACGGAACAGTGCTAGTATCAGAAATAAAAGACGTTAGCCTATCACCTCTCCCTGCTCACATCAGACAGTGCTAATATATGAAGGAAAAGAAGTTAGCTTTTCACCTGACCCTCCTCAAACAGGACAGTGCTAATATCAGAACAAAAAACCTTTGGCTTATCACCAGTCCTTCCTCACACAAGACAGTTGTCATATCAGAAGTAAAAGATGATAGCTCACCTGTCACTACTCACACAGGACAGTGCTAATATCAGAAGTAAAAAACATCAGCTTGCCACCTGTCCCTCCTCACACAGGGCAATGCTAATATCAGAAGTAAAAATGTTAACTTATCACCTGTCCCTCCTCACACAGGACATTGCTAATATCAGAAATAAAAGTTGTTAGGTTATCACCTGTCCCTCCTCACAAAAGATAGCGCTAATATCAGAAATTAAAGACATCAGCTTATTACCTGTCTCAACTCACACAGGGCCATGCTTACTTCAGAAGTTAAAACCTTAGGTTATCAACTGTCTCTCCTCAAACAGGACGGTTCTAATATCAAAAGTAATAGACATTAGCTTATCACATGTCCCTCAGAACACAGGACAGTGATAATATCTGAAGTAAAAGATGTTAGCTTATCACCTATCCCTCCTCACAAGGGACAGTGCTAATATCAGAATTAAAAGATGTTAGCTTATCACCTGTCACTACTCAAACAGGACAGCACTAATATCAGAAGTAAAAGGAGTTAGCTTATCAGCTGTCCCTAACCGCACAGGAAAATGGGAATATCAGAAGGAAAGGATGTTAGCTTGTCACCTGTCCTTCATCAAACAGGACAGTATTAAAATCAGAATTGAAAGATGTTAGCTTATCACCTGCCCCTCCCCACACAGGACAGTGTTAATATCAGAAGTAAAAGACGTTCGCTTATCACCTGTCCTGCCTCACACAGTGCAGTGCTAATATCAGAAGGAAAAGACGTTCGCTTATCACCTGTCCCTCATCAAACAGGAAAGTACTAATATCAGAATTGAAAGATGTTAGCTTATCAACTGCCCCTCCCCATACATGACAGTGTTAATATCAGAAAAAAAAGTAAGCTTATCACATGTCCCTCCTCACACAGGAGAGCAATAATATCAGAAGTAAAAGATATCAGCTTATCACCTGTCCCTCCTCAAGCAGGGCAGTGCTAATATCAGAACTAAAAGATGTTAGCCTATCACTTGTCCCTCCTCACACAGGACAGTGCTACTATCAGAAGTAAAAGATGTTAACTTTTCACTTGTCCCTCCTCACACAGGACAGTGCTAATATCAAATGCAAAAGACTTTGACTTATCACCTGTCCCTCCTCACACAGGACAGTGGTAATATCAGAAGTAAAAGATGATACCTTATCACCTGTCCCTCCTCACAAAGGACAGTTCTAATATCAGAAGTAAAAGACTTTGACTTATCTCCTGTCCTACCTCACACAGGCCAGTGGTAATATCAGAAGTAAAAGATGATACTTTATCACCTGTCCCTCCTCACAAAGGACAGTTCTAATTTCAGAAGTAAAAGACATTGGCTTATCACCTGTCCTTCTTCACACAGGGCAATGCTAATATCAGAAGGAAAACTTGAGCTTATCACCTGTCCCTCCTCACACAGGACAGTTTTAATATAAAAAGTAAAAGATTTTAGCTTATCACCTGTTCTTCCACACACTGGACAGTGCTAATATAAGAAGTAAAACATGTTAGGTTATCTTCTGACCCTCATCACACAGGACAGTGCTAATATCAGAAGTAAAAGACATTAGCGTATCACATGTCCATCCTCACACAGGACAGTTCTAATATCAGAAGTAAAAGATGTTAGCTTATTACCTGTCCCTTCTCACCCACAACAGCAATAATATCAGAAGTGAAAGATATCAGCATATCGCTTGTCCCTCCTCTCACAGGACAATGCCAATATCAGAAGTAAAGGACGTTAGCTTATCACCTGTCCTTCCTCACACAGGACAGTGCTAATATCAGAAGTAAAAGACATTAGCATATCACATGTCCATCCTCACACAGGACAGTTCTAATATCAGAAGTAAAAGATGTTAGCTTATTACCTGTCCCTCCCCACACAGGACAGCAATAATATCAGAAGTAAAAGATATCAGCTTATCGCTTGTCCCTCCTCACACAGGACAATGCCAGTATCAGAAGTAAAAGACGTTAGCTTATCACCTGTCCCTCCTCAAACAGGGCAGTGCTAATATCAAATGCAAAAGACTTTGGCTTATCACCTGTCCCTCCTCACACAGGACAGGATAATATCAAAAGTGAAAGATGTTAGCATATCACCTGTCCCTCACACAGGACATGCTAATATCAGAAGTAAAAGATGTTAGCTTATCACCTGTCACACCTCACACAGAACAGTGCTAATATCGGAAGTAAAAGACGTTAGCTTATGACCTGCCCCTCCTCTCACAAAGCAATGCTAATATCAGAAGTAAAAGATTTTATCACTCGTCCATCCTCACACAGGATAGTGCTAATATCAGAAGTAAAAGATGTTAGCTTATCAACTGTCCCACCTCACACAGGACAGTAGTCATATCAGAAGTAAAAGATGTTAGCTTACCATCTGTCCCTCCTCACACAGGACAGTGCTAATATCAGAAGTAAAAGATGTTACCTTATCCCTTGTCCCTCCTCACACAGGACAGTGCTGATATCAGAATTAAAAGATGTCAGCTTATCACCTGTCCCTCCTCACACAGGACAGCAATAATGTCAGAAGTAAAATATATCAGCTTATCACCTGTCCCTCCTCACACAGGACATTGTTAATATCAGAAGTAAAAGACGTTAGCTTATCACCTATCCTTCCTCAAACAGGACAGCACTAATATCAGAAGTAAAATATACAAGCTTATCACTTGTCCCTCCTTACACAGGACAGTGCTAATATCTTAAGTAAAAGACGTTAGCTTATCACCTGCCCATCATCACACAGGAAAGTGCTAATATCAGAAGTAAAAGATGTTAGCTTATCACCTGTCCCTCATCACACAAGACAGTGCTAATATCTGAATTAAAAGTTGTTAGCTTATCTCCTTTCCCTCCTCACACAGGACAGAGATAATATCAGAAGTAAAAGACTTTAGCTTATCACCTGTCCCTCCTCAAACAGGACAGCAATAATGTCAGAAGTAAAAGATATTAGCTTATTACCTGTCCTTCCTCATACAGGACAGCAATAATGTCAGAAGTAAAAGATATCAGCCTATCACCTGTCCCTCCTCACACAGGACAGTGTTAATATCAGAAGTAAAAGATGTTAGCTTATCACCTGTCCCTCCTCAAACAGGACAGCACTAATATCAGAAGTAAAAGATGTTAGCTTATCACCTGCCCCTCCCCACACAGGACAGCGTTAATATCTGAAGTAAAACACGTTTGCTTATCACCTGTCCCACCTCACACAGTGCAGTGCTAATATCAGAAGTAAAAGACATTCACTTATCACCTGTCCCTCCTCACACAGTGCCGTGCTAATATCAGAAGGAAAAGATGTTAGCTTATTACCTGTCCCTCATCAAACAGGACAGTACTAATTTCAGAATTGAAATATGTTACCTTATCACCTGCCCCTCCCCATACATGACAGTCATAATATGAGAAGAAAAAAAGTAAGCTTATCACCTCTCCTTCCTCACACAGGACATCAATAATATCAAAAGTAAAAGATATCAGCTTATCACCTGTCCCTCCTCAAACAGGGCAGTGCTAATATCAAATGCAAAAGACTTTGGCTTATCACCTGTCCCTCCTCACACAGGACAGTGGTAATATCAGAAGTAAAAGACATTGGCTTATCACGTGTACTTTCTCACACAGGGCAATGCTAATATCAGAAGTAAAAACTTGAGCTTATCACCTGTCCCTCCTCACACAGGACAGTTTTAATATCAAAAGTAAAAGATGTTAGCTTATCACCTGTTCTTCCATATACTGGACAGTACAAATATAATAAGTAAAACATGTTAAATTACCTCCTGTCCCTCCTCACACAGGGCAGTGCTAATATCAGAAGTAAAAGACGTTAGCGTATCACATGTCCCTCCTCACACAGGGCAGTGCTAATATCAGAGGTAAAAGATGTTGGATTATTACCTGTCCCTCCTCACACAGGACAGCAATAATCTCAGAAGTAAAAGATGTCAGCCTATCACCTCCAACCTCACACAGGACAGTGTTGATATCAGAAGTAAAAGATGTTAGCTTATCACCTGTCACTACTCAAACAGGACAGCACTAATATCAGAAGTAAAAGGTGTTAGCTTATCAGCTGTCCCTAACCGCACAGGAAAATGGGAATATCAGAAGGAAAGGATGTTAGCTTGTCACCTGTCCTTCATCAAACAGGACAGTATTAAAATCAGAATTGAAAGATGTTAGCTTATCACCTGCCCCTCCCCACACAGGACAGTGTTAATATCAGAAGTAAAAGACGTTCGCTTATCACCTGTCCCTCCTCACTCAGTGCAGTGCTAATATCAGAAGGAAAAGACGTTGACTTATCACCTGTCCCTCATCAAACAGGAAAGTACTAATATCAGAATTGAAAGATGTTAGCTTATCACCTGCCCCTCCCCATACATGACAGTGCTAATATCAGAATAAAAAAAGTAAGCTTATCACATGTCCCTCCTCACACAGGAGAGCAATAATATCAGAAGTAAAAGATATCAGCTTATCACCAGTCCCTCCTCAAACAGGGCAGTGCTAATATCAGAACTAAAAGACATTAGCCTATCACCTCTCCCTCCTTACACCGGACAGTGCTAATATCAGAAGTAAAAGATGTTAACTTTTCACCTGTCCCTCCTCACACAGGACAGTGGTAATATCAGAAGTAAAAGATGATACCTTATCACCTGTCCCTCCTCACACAGGACAGTGCTAATATCAAATGCAAAAGACTTTGGCTTATCACCTGTCCCTCCTCACACTGGACAGTGGTAATATCAGAAGTAAAAGATGATACCTTATCACCTGTCCCTCCTCACAAAGGACAGTTCTAATATCAGAAGTAAAAGACATTGGCTTATCACCTGTCCTTCTTCACACAGGGCAATGCTAATATCAGAAGTAAAACATGTTAGGTTATCTCCTGGCCCTCATCAAACAGGACAGTGCTAATATCAGAAGTAAAAGACATTAGCGTATCACATGTCCATCCTCACACAGGACAGTTCTAATATCAGAAGTAAAAGATGTTAGCTTATTACCTGTCCCTTCTCACCCACGACAGCAATAATATCAGAAGTGAAAGATATCAGCATATCGCTTGTCCCTCCTCTCACAGGACAATGCCAGTATCAGAAGTAAAAGACGTTAGCTTATCACCTGTCCCTCATCAAACAGGAAAGTACTAATATCAGAACTGAAAGATGCTAGCTTATCACCTGCCCCTCCCCATACATGACAGTGCTAATATCAGAAAAAAAAGTAAGCTTATCACCTGTCCCTCCTCACACAGGACAGCAATAATATCAGAAGTAAAAGATATCAGCTTATCACCTGTCCCCCCTCAAACAGGGCAGTGCTAATATCAGAACTAAAAGACGTTAGCCTATCACCTCTCCCTCCTCACACTGGACAGTGCTACTATCAGAAGTAAAAGATGTTAACTTTTCACTTGTCCCTCCTCACACAGGACAGTGCTAATATCAAATGCAAAAGACTTTGACTTATCACCTGTCCCTCCTCACACAGGACAGTGGTAATATCAGAAGTAAAAGATGATACCTTATCACCTATCCCTCCTCACAAAGGACAGTTCTAATATCAAAAGTAAAAGACATTGGCTTATCACCTGTCCTTCTTCACACAGGGTAATGCTAATATCAGAAGGAAAACATGAGCTTATCACCTGTCCCTCCTCACACAGGACAGTTTTAATATCAAAAGTAAAAGATGTTAGCTTATCACTTGTTCTTCCACACACTGGACAGTGCTAATATAAGAAGTAAAACATGTTAGGTTATCTCCTGGCCCTCATCACACAGGACAGTGCTAATATCAGAAGTAAAAGACATTAGCGTATCACATGTCCATCCTCACACAGGACAGTTCTAATATGAGAAGTAAAAGATGTTAGCTTATTACCTGTCCCTCCCCACACAGGACAGCAATAATATCAGAAGTAAAAGATATCAGCTTATCGCTTGTCCCTCCTCACACAGGACAATGCCAGTATAAGAAGTAAAAGACGTTAGCTTATCACCTGTCCCTCATCAAACAGGAAAGTACTAATATCAGAACTGAAAGATGTTAGCTTATGACCTGCCCCCCCCCATACATGACAGTGCTAATATCAGAAAAAAAAACGTAAGCTTATCACCTGTCCCTCCTCACAAAGGACAGCAATAATATCAGAAGTAAAAGATATCAGCTTATCACCTGTCCCTCCTCAAACAGGGCAGTGCTAATATCAGAACTAAAAGACGTTATCCTATCACCTCTCCCTCCTCACACCGGACAGTGCTAATATCAGAAGTAAAAGATGTTAACTTTGCACCTGTCCCTCCTCAAACAGGGCAGTGCTAATATCAAATGCAAAAGACTTTGGCTTATCACCTGTCCCTCCTCACACAGGACAGTGGTAATATCAAAAGTAAAAGATGATACCTTATCACCTATCCCTCCTCACAAAGGACAGTTCTAATATCAGAAGTAAAAGACATTGGCTTATCACCTGTCCTTAATATCAGAAGTAAAAACTTGAGCTTATCACCTGTCCTTCCTCACACAGGACAATTTTCATATCAAAAGTAAAAGATGTTAGCTTATCACCTGTTCTTCCACACACTGGACAGTGCTAATATAAGAAGTAAAACATGTTAGGTAATCTCCTGAGCCTCCTAAAGACATTAGAGTATCACATGTCCATCCTCACACAGGACAGCTCTAATATCAGAAGTCAATAATATCAGAAGTAAAGATATCAGCATATCGCTTGTCCCCTATCGCTTGTCCCTCTCACACAGGACAATGCCAATATCAGAAGTTTATCACCTGTCCTTCCTCACACAGGACAGTGCTAATATCAGAAGTAAAAGACGTAGGGTTATCACCTCTCCCTCCCCACACTGGGCAGTGCTAATATCAGAAGTTAAAGACGATAGCTTATCACCTGTCCCTTCTCACACAGGACAGTGCTAATATCAGAAGTACAACAAATCAGCTTATCACCTGTCCCTCCTCACACAGGGCTTTGCTAATATCAGAAGTAAAAATGTTAGCTTATCACCTGTCCCTCTTCACACAGGACAGGATAATATCAAAAGTGAAAGATGTTAGCATATCACCTGTCCCTCACACAGTACATGCTAATATCAGAAGTAAAAGATGTTAGCTTATCACCTGTCACTCCACACACAGGATGGCACTAATATCAGAAGTAAAATACATCAGCTTATCACTTGTCACACCTCACACAGGACAGTGATAATATCGGAAGTAAAAGACGTTAGCTTATGACCTGCCCCTCCTCTCACAAAGCAATGCTAATATCAGAAGTAAAAGATTTTATCACTTGTCCATCCTCACACAGGATAGTGCTAATATCAGAAGTAAAAGATGTTAGCTTATCAACTGTCCCACCTCTCACAGGACAGAAGTCATATCTGAAGTAAAAGATGTTAGCTTACCATCTGTCCCTCCTCACACAGGACAGTGCTAATATCAGAAGTAAAAGATGTTACCTTATCCCTTGTCCCTCCTCACACAGGACAGTGCTGATATCAGAATTAAAAGATGTCAGCTTATCACCTGTCCCTCCTCACACAGGACAGCAATAATGTCAGAAGTAAAATATATCAGCTTATCACCTGTCCCTCCTCACACAGGACATTGTTAATATCAGAAGTAAAGGACGTTAGCTTATCACCTATCCGTCCTCAAACAGGACAGCACTAATATCAGAAGTAAAATATACAACCTTATCACTTGTCCCTCCTTACACAGGACAGTGCTAATATCTTAAGTAAAAGATGTTAGCTTATCACCTATCCATCCTCAAACAGGACAGCACTAATATCAGAAGTAAAATATATCAGCTTATCACTTGTCCCTCCTTACACAGGACAGTGCTAATATCTTATGTAAAAGATGTTAGCTTATCACCTGCCCATCCTCACACAGGACAGTGCTAATATCAGAAGTAAAAGATGTTAGTTTATCACCTATCCCTCCTCACAAGGGACAGTGCTAATATATGAATTAAAAGATGTTAGCTTATCTCCTTTCCCTCCTCACACAGGACAGTGTTAATATCAGAAGTAAAAGATATTAGCTTATCACCTGCCTTTCCTCACACAGGACAGTTTTAATATCAAAAGTAAAAGATGTTAGCTTATCACCAATCACTACTCAAACAGGACAGCACTAATATCAGAAGTAAAAGGTGTTAGCTTATCAGCTGTCCCTAACCGCACAGGAAAATGGGAATATCAGAAGGAAAGGATGTTAGCTTGTCACCTGTCCTTCATCAAACACGACAGTATTAAAATCAGAATTGAAAGATGTTAGCTTATCACCTGCCCCTCCCCACACAGGACAGTGTTAATATCAGAAGTAAAACATGTTTGCTTATCACCTGTCCCTCCTCACACAGTGCAATGCTAATATCAGAAGGAAAAGACGTTCGCTTATCACATGTCCCTCATCAAACAGGAAAGTACTAATATCAGAATTGAAAGATGTTAGCTTATCACCTGCCCCTCCCCATACATGACAGTGCTAGTATCAGAATAAAAAAAGTAAGCTTATCACATGTCCCTCCTCACACAGGAGAGCAATAATAACAGAAGTAAAAGATATCAGCTTATCACCTGTCCCTCCTCAAGCAGGGCAGTGCTAATATCAGAACTAAAAGACGTTAGCCTATCACCTCTCCCTCCATACACCGGACAGTGCTAATATCAGAAGTAAAAGATGTTAACTTTTCACTTGTCCCTCCTCACACAGGACAGTGCTAATATCAAATGCAAAAGACTTTGACTTATCACCTGTCCCTCCTCACACAGGACAGTGGTAATATCAGAAGTAAAAGATGATACCTTATCACCTATCCCTCCTCACAAAGGACAGTTCTAATATCAAAAGTAAAAGACATTGGCTTATCACCTGTCCTTCTTCACACAGGGTAATGCTAATATCAGAAGGAAAACATGAGCTTATCACCTGTCCCTCCTCACACAGGACAGTTTTAATATCAAAAGTAAAAGACGTTTGCTTATCACTTGTTCTTCCACACACTGGACAGTGCTAATATAAGAAGTAAAACATGTTAGGTTATCTCCTGGCCCTCATCACACAGGACAGTGCTAATATCAGAAGTAAAAGACATTAGCGTATCACATGTCCATCCTCACACAGGACAGTTCTAATATCAGAAGTAAAAGATGTTAGCTTATTACCTGTCCCTCCCCACACAGGACAGCAATAATATCAGAAGTAAAAGATATCAGCTTATTGCTTGTCCCTCCTCACACAGGACAATGCCAGTATAAGAAGTAAAAGACGTTAGCTTATCACCTGTCCCTCATCAAACAGGAAAGTACTAATATCAGAATTGCAAGATGTTAGCTTATGACCTGCCCCCCCCATACATGACAGTGCTAATATCAGAAAAAAAAAACGTAAGCTTATCACCTGTCCCTCCTCACAAAGGACAGCAATAATATCAGAAGTAAAAGATATCAGCTTATCACCTGTCCCTCCTCAAACAGGGCAGTGCTAATATCAGAACTAAAAGACGTTATCCTATCACCTCTCCCTCCTCACACCGGACAGTGCTAATATCAGAAGTAAAAGATGTTAACTTTTCACCTGTCCCTGCTCACACAGGACAGTGCTAATATCAAATGCAAAAGACTTTGGCTTATCACCTGTCCCTCCTCACACAGGACAGTGGTAATATCAAAAGTAAAAGATGATACCTTATCACCTATCCCTCCTCACAAAGGACAGTTCTAATATCAGAAGTAAAAGACATTGGCTTATCACCTGTCCTTCCTCACACAGGACAGTTTTCATATCAAAAGTAAAAGATGTTAGCTTATCACCTGTTCTTCCACACACTGGACAGTGCTAATATAAGAAGTAAAACATGTTAGGTTATCTCCTGACCCTCCTCACACAGGACAGTGCTAATATCAGAAGTAAAAGACATTAGCGAATCACATGTCCATCCTCACACAGGACAGTTCTAATATCAGAAGTAAAAGATGTTAGCTTATTACCTGTCCCTTCTCACCCACGACAGCAATAATATCAGAAGTAAAAGATATCAGCATATCGCTTGTCCCTCCTCACACAGGACAATGCCAATATCAGAAGTAAAGGACGTTAGCTTATCACCTGTCCTTCCTCACACAAAACAGTGCTAATATCAGAAGTAAAAGATGTTAGTTTATCACCTGTCCCTCATCACACAAGACAGTGCTAATATCAGAAGTAAAAGACTTTAGCTTATCACCTGTCCCTCCTCAAACAGGACAGTGCTAATATCAGAAGTAAAAGATATTAGCTTATCACCTGCCCTTCCTCACACAGGACAGTTTTAATATCAAAAGTAAAAGATTTTAGCTTATCACCTGTCACTACTCAAACAGGACAGCACTAATATCAGAAGTAAAAGGTGTTAGCTTATCAGCTGTCCCTAACCGCACAGGAAAATGGGAATATCAGAAGGAAAGGAAGTTAGCTTGTCACCTGTCATTCAGCAAACAGGACAGTATTAAAATCAGACTTGAAAGATGTTAGCTTATCACCTGCCCCTCCCCACACAGGACAGTGTTAATATCAGAAGTAAAAGACGTTTGCTTATCACCTGTCCCTCCTCACACCGTACAGTGCTAATATCTGAAGGAATAGACGTTCGCTTATCACCTGTCCCTCATCAAACAGGAAAGTACTAATATCAGAATTGAAAGATGTTAGCTTATCACCTACCCCTCCCCATACATGACTGCTAATATCAGAATAAAAAAAGTAAGCTTATCACATGTCCCTCCTCACACAGGAGAGCAATAATATCAGAAGTAAAAGATATCAGCTTATCACCTGTCCCTCCTCAAGCAGGGCAGTGCTAATATCAGAACTAAAAGACGTTAGCCTATCACCTCTCCCTCCTCACACCGGACAGTGCTAATATCAGAAGTAAAAGATGTTAACTTTTCACTTGTCCCTCCTCACACAGGACAGTGGTAATATCAGAAGTAAAAGATGATACCTTATCACCTGTCCCTCCTCACACAGGACAGCTCTAATATCAGAAGTAAAAAACATTGGCTTATCACATATCCTTCTTCACACAGGGCAATGCTAATATCAGAAGGAAAACTTGAGCTTATCACCTGTCCCTCCTCACACAGGACAGTTTTAATATCAAAAGTAAAAGATGTTAGCTTATCACCTGTTCTTCCACACACTGGACAGTGCTAATATAAGAAGTAAAACATGTTAGGTTATCTCCTGGCCCTCATCACACAGGACAGTGCTAATATCAGAAGTAAAAGACATTAGCGTATCACATGTCCATCCTCACACAGGACAGTTCTAATATCAGAAGTAAAAGATGTTAGCTTATTACCTGTCCCTCCCCACACAGGACAGCAATAATATCAGAAGTAAAAGATATCAGTTTATCGCTTGTTCCTCCTCACACAGGACAATGCCAGTATCAGAAGTAAAAGACGTTAGCTTATCACCTGTTCCTCATCAAACAGGAAAGTACTAATATCAGAATTGAAAGATGTTAGCTTATCACCTGCCCCTCCCCATACATGACAGTGCTAATATCAGAAAAAAAAGTAAGCTTATCACCTGTCCCTCCTCACACAGGACAGCAATAATATCAGAAGTAAAAGATATCAGCTTATCACCTGTCCCTCCTCAAACAGGGCAGTGCTGATATCAGAACTAAAAGACTTTAGCCTATCAGCTCTCCCTCCTCACACCGAACAGTGCTAATATCAGAAGTAAAAGATGTTAACTTTTCATTTGTCCCTCCTCACACAGGACAGTGCTAATATCAAATGCAAAAGACTTTGACTTATCACCTGTCCCTCCTCACACAGGACAGTGGTAATATCAGAAGTAAAAGATGATACCTTATCTCCTGTCCCTCCTCACACAGGACAGTGGTAATATCAGAAGTAAAAGATGATACCTTATCACCTGTCCCTCCTCACACAGGACAGTGGTAATATCAAAAGTAAAAGATAATACCTTACCACCTATCCCTCCTCACAAAGGACAGTTCTAATATCAGAAGTAAAAGACATTGGCTTATCACCTGTCCTTCCTCACACAGGGCAATGCTAGCATCAGAAGTAAAAACTTGAGCTTATCACCTGTCCCCCCTCACACAGGACAGTTTTCATATCAAAAGTAAAAGATGTTAGCTTATCACCTGTTCTTCCACACACTGGACAGTGCTAATTTAAGAAGTAAAACATGTTAGGTTATCTCCTGACTCTCCTCACACAGGACAGTGCTAATATCAGAAGTAAAAGACATTAGCGTATCACATGTCCATCCTCACACAGGACAGTTCTAATATCAGAAGTAAAAGATGTTAGCTTATTACCTGTCCCTTCTCACCCACGACAGTAATAATATCAGACATAAAAGATATCAGCATATCGCTTGTCCCTCCTAACACAGGACAATGCCAATATCAGAAATAAAGGACGTTAGCTTATCACCTGTCCTTCCTCACACTGGACAGTGCTAATATCAGAAGTAAAAGACGTAGGGTTATCACCTCTCCCTCCTCACAATGGGCAGTGCTAATATCAGAAGTTAAAGACGATAGCTTATCACCTGTCCCTTCTCACACAGGACAGTGCTAATATCAGAAGTACAACAAATCAGCTTATCACCTGTCCCTCCTCACACAGGGCTTTGCTAATATCAGAAGTAAAAATGTTAGCTTATCACCTGTCCCTCCTCACACAGGACAGGATAATATCAAAAGTGAAAGATGTTAGCTTATCACCTGTCCCTCACACAGGACATGCTAATATCAGAAGTAAAAGATGTTAGCTTATCACCTGTCACTCCACACACAGGATGGCACTAATATCAGAAGTAAAATACATCAGCTTATCACCTGTCACACCTCACACAGGACAGTGCTAATATCGGAAGTAAAAGACGTTAGCTTATGACCTGCCCCTCCTCTCACAAAGCAATGCTAATATCAGAAGTAAAAGATTTTATCACTTGTCCATCCTCACACAGGATAGTGCTAATATCAGAAGTAAAAGATGTTAGCTTATCAACTGTCCCACCTCACACAGGACAGTAGTCATATCTGAAGTAAAAGATGTTAGCTTACCATCTGTCCCTCCTCACACAGGACAGTGCTAATATCAGAAGTAAAAGATGTTACCTTATCCCTTGTCCCTCCTCACACAGGACAGTGCTGATACCAGAATTAAATGATGTCAGCTTATCACCTGTCCCTCCTCACACAGGACAGCAATAATGTCAGAAGTAAAATATATCAGCTTATCACCTGTCCCTCCTCACACAGGGCAATGTTAATATCAGAAGTAAAAGACGTTAGCTTATCACCTGCCCATCCTCACACAAGACAGTGCTAATATCAGAAGTAAAAGATGTTACCTTATCCCTTGTCCCTCCTCACACAGGACAGTGCTAATATCAGAAGTAAAAGATGTTAGTTTATCACCTGTCCCTCATCACACAAGACAGTGCTAATATCAGACGGAAAAGATGTTAGCTTATCACCTATCCCTCCTTACAAGGGACAGTGCTAATATCTGAATTAAAAGATGTTAGCTTATCTCCTTTCCCTCCTCACACAGGACAGTGCTAATATCAGAAGTAAAAGATATTAGCTTATCACCTGTCCTTCCTCACACAGGACAGCTATAATGTCAGAAGTAAAAGAT
Source organism: Protopterus annectens (assembly GCF_019279795.1). Lineage (NCBI taxonomy): Eukaryota > Metazoa > Chordata > Ceratodontiformes > Protopteridae > Protopterus > Protopterus annectens. Next base: position 658,116,395 of record NC_056751.1, read on the forward strand.
ATCAGCCTATCACCTGTCCCTCCTCAAACAGGACAGAACTAATATCAGAAGTAAAAGATGTTAGCTTATCACCTGCCCCTCCCCACACAGGACAGTGTTAATATCTGAAGTAAAACATGTTCCCTTATCACCTGTCCTTCCTCACACAGTGCAGTGCTAATATCAGAAGGAAAATATGTTAGCTTATCACCTGTCCTTTATGAAACAGGACAGTACTAATTTCAGAATTGAAAGATGTTACCTTATCACCTGCCCCTCCCCATACATGACAGTCATAATATCAAAAGAAAAAAAGTAAGCTTATCACCTCTCCTTCCTCACACAGGACATCAATAATATCAGAAGTAAAAGATACCAGCTTATCACCTGTCCCTCCTCAAACAGGGCAGTGCTAATATCAAATGCAAAAGACTTTGGCTTATCACCTGTCCATCCTCACACAGGACAGTGGTAATATCAGAAGTAAAAGATGATACCTTATCACCTGTCCCTCCTCACAAAGGACAGTGCTAATATCAGAAGTAAAAGACATTGGCTTATCACCTGTACTTCCTCACACAGGGCAATGCTAATATCAGAAGTAAAAACTTGAGCTTATCACCTGTCCTTCTTCACACAGGACAGTTTAAATATCAAAAGTAAAAGATGTTAGCTGATCACATGTTCTTCCACATACTGGACAGTACAAATATAATAAGTAGAACATGTTAAATTACCACCTGTCCCTCCTCACACAGGACAGTGCTAATATCAGAAGTAAAAGACATTAGCTTATCGCTTGTCCCTCCTCACACAGGACAGCAATAATCTCAGAAGAAAAAGATGTCAGCCCATCACCTCCAACCTCACACAGGACAGTGATGATATCAGAAGTAAAAGATGTTAGCTTATCACCTGTCACTACTCAAACAGGACAGCACTAATATCAGAAGTAAAAGGTGTTAGCTTATCAGCTGTCCCTAACCGCACAGGAAAATGGGAATATCAGAAGGAAAGGATGTTAGCTTCTCACCTGTCCTTCATCAAACAGGACAGTATTAAAATCAGAATTGAAAGATGTTAGCTTATCACCTGCCCCACCCCACACAGGACAGTGTTAATATCAGAAGTAAAAGACGTTCGCTTATCACCTGTCCCTCCTCACACAGTGCAGTACTAATATCAGAAGGAAAAGACGTTCGCTTATCACCTGTCCCTCATCAAACAGGAAAGTACTAATATCAGAATTGAAAGATGTTAGCTTATCACCTGCACCTCCCCATACATGACAGTGCTAATATCAGAATAAAAAAAGTAAGCTTATCACATGTCCCTCCTCACACAGGAGAGCAATAATATCAGAAGTAAAAGATATCAGCTTATCACCAGTCCCTCCTCAAGCAGGGCAGTGCTAATATCAGAACTAAAAGACGTTAGCCTATCACCTCTCCCTCCTCACACCGGACAGTGCTAATATCAGAAGTAAAGGATGTTAACTTTTCACTTGTCCCTCCTCACACAGGACAGTGGTAATATCAGAAGTAAAAGATGATACCTTATCACCTGTCCCTCCTCACACAGGACAGTGGTAATATCAGAAGTAAAAGATATTAGCTTATCGCTTGTCCCTCCTCACACAGGACAATGCCAGTATCAGAAGTAAAAGACGTTAGCTTATCACCTGTCCCTCATCAAACAGGAAAGTACTAATATCAGAATTTAAAGATGTTAGCTTATCACCTGCCCCTCCCCATACATGACAGTGCTAATATCAGAAAAAAAAAAGTAAGCTTATCACCTGTCCCTCCTCACACAGGACAGCAATAATATCAGAAGTAAATGATATCAGCTTATCACCTGTCCCTCCTCAAGCAGGGCAGTGCTAATATCAGAAGTAAAAGACGTTATCCTATCACCTCTCCCTCCTCACACCGGACAGTGCTAATATCTGAAGTAAAAGATGTTAACTTTTCACTTGTCCCTCCTCACACAGGACAGTGCTAATATCAAATGCAAAAGACTTTGGCTTATCACCTGTCCCTCCTCACACAGGACAGTGGTAATATCAAAAGTAAAAGATGATACCTTATTACCTATCCCTCCTCACAAAGGACAGTTCTAATATCAAAAGTAAAAGACATCGGCTTATCACCTGTCCTTCCTCACACAGGGCAATGCTAATATCAGAAGTAAAAACTTGAGCTTATCACCTGGCCCTCCTCACACAGGACAGTTTTCATATCAAAAGTAAAAGATGTTAGCTTATCACCTGTTCTTCCACACACTGGACAGTGCTAATATAAGAAGTAAAACATGTTAGGTTATCTCCTGACCCTCCTCACACAGGACAGTGCTAATATCAGAAGTAAAAGACATTAGCGTATCACATGTCCATCCTCACACAGGACAGTTCTAATATCAGAAGTAAAAGATGTTAGCTTATTACCTGTCCCTTCTCACCCACGACAGCAATAATATCAGAAGTAAAAGATATCAGCATATCGCTTGTCCCTCCTCACACAGGACAATGCCACTATCAGAAGTAAAGGACGTTAGCTTATTACCTGTCCTTCCTCACACAGGACAGTGCTAATATCAGAAGTAAAAGATTTAGGGTTTTCACCTCTCCCTCCTCACACTGGGCAGTGCTAATATCAGAAGTTAAAGATGATAGCTTATCACCTGTCCCTTCTCACACAGGACAGTGCTAATATCAGAAGTACAACAAATCAGCTTATCACCTGTCCCTCCTCACACAGGGCTTTGCTAATATCAGAAGTAAAAATGTTAGCTTATCACCTGTCCCTCCTCACACAGGACAGGATAATATCAAAAGTGAAAGATCTTAGCTTATCACCTGTCCCTCACACAGGACATGCTAATATCAAAAGTAAAAGATGTTAGCTTATCACCTGTCACTCCAGGATGGCACTAATATCAGAAGTAAAATACATCAGCTTATCACCTGTCACACCTCACACAGGACAGTGCTAATATCGGAAGTAAAAGACGTTAGCTTATGACCTGCCCCGCCTCTCACAAAGCAATGATAATATCAGAAGTAAAAGATTTTATCACTTGTCCATCCTCACTCAGGATAGTGCTAATATCAGAAGTAAAAGATGTTAACTTATCAACTGTCCCACCTCACACAGGACAGTAGTCATATCTGAAGTAAAAAATGTTAGCTTACCATCTGTCCCTCCTCACACAGGACAGTGCTAATATCAGAAGTAAAAGATGTTACCTTATCCCTTGTCCCTCCTCACACAGGACAGTGCTGATATCAGAATTAAAAGATGTCAGCTTATCACCTGTCCCTCCTCACACAGGACAGCAATAATGTCAGAAGTAAAATATATCAGCTTATCACCTGTCCCTCCTCACACAAGACATTGTTAATATCAGAAGTAAAAGACGTTAGCTTATCACCTATCCATCCTCAAACAGGACAGCACTAATATCAGAAGTAAAATATATCAGCTTATCACCTGTCCCTCATCACACAAGACAGTGCTAATATCAGAAGGAAAAGATGTTAGCTTATCACCTATCCCTCCTTACAAGGGACAGTGCTAATATCTGAATTAAAAGATTTTAGCTTATCTCCTTTCCCTCCTCACACAGGACAGTGCTAATATCAGAAGTAAAAGATATTAGCTTATCACCTGTCCCTCATCAAACAGGACAGCACTAATTTCAGAATTGAAAGATGTTACCTTATCACCTGCCCCTCCCCATACATGACAGTCATAATATCAAAAAAAAAAAAGCTTATTATCCTCCTTCCTTCACACACATCAACAATAATAATATCAGAAATATAATATATCAGCTTATCACCTTTCAAACAGCAAAGGCAGTGTGCTAATCAAAAAACTTTGGCTTATCACCTGTCACCATCCTCACCTCACACAGTGGTAATATCATATCAGTAAAAGAGGATACTTATTCACCTGTCCTCCCCCTCCTCACAAAGGCTATCAGAAGAAGTAAAGACATTTGGCTTATCACCACACACACACACACAGGGCACAGCAAATAGTAAAAGTAAAAAAAAACTTGAGCTTATCACCCTCACCTCCTCACACAGGACAAAATTAAAAAAAAAAGTAAAAGATGTTAGCTTATCACCTGTACTGGACAGTACAAATATAATAAGTAAAACATGTTAAATTACCTCCTGTCCCTCCTCACACAGGGCAGTGCTAATATCACAGGTAAAAGATGTTAGCTTATTACCTGTCCCTCCTCACACAGGACAGTGCTAATATCAGAAGTAAAAGACATCAGCTTATCACCTGTCCCTCCTCACACAGGACAGTGCTAATATCAGAAGTAAAAGATGTTAGCTTATCACCTGTCCCTCCTCACACAGGACAGTGCTAATATCAGAAGTAAAAGACATTAGCTTATCACCTGTCCCTCCTCACACAGGACAATGCTAACATCAGAAGTAAAAGATATTAGCTTATCACCTGTCCCTATTCACACAGGACTGTGCTAATAGCAGAAGTAAAAGACGTTAGCTTATCACCTGTCCCTCCTTACACAAGACAGGCTAATATCAGAAGTAAAAGATGTTAGCTTATCACCTGTCACACCTCACACAGGACAGTGCTAATGTCGGAAGTAAAAGACATTAGCTTATGACCTGTCCCTCCTCTTACAGAGCAATGCTAATATCAGAAGTGAAAGATTGTATCACTTGTCCATCCTCACACAGGATAGTGCTAATATCAGAAGTAAAAGATGTTAGCTTATCACTTGTCCCACCTCACACAGGACAGTGGTAATATAAGAAGTAAAAGATGTTAGCTTACCATCTGTCCCTCCTCACAAAGGATAGTGCTAATATCAGAAGTAAAAGATGTTACCTTATCCCCGTCCCTCCTCACACAGGACAGTGCTAATATCAGAAGTAAAAGATGTCACCTTATTACCTGTCCCTCCTCACACAGGGCAGTGCTAATATCAGAAGTAAAAGATATCAGCTTATCGCATATCCCTCCTCACACTGGACAGTGCTATCAGAAGTAAAAGATGTTAACTTATCACCTATCCCTCCTCACACAGGACACAGATGTTAGCTTATCACCTGTCCTTCCTGATATACTAAATAGGCAACAATGAACTTAGAACAAGACACAAAATAACTCAGCGGCAAAATAGACTGTTCGTATATTTAATAAAATAAACAAAGAAAACTTGAAGCGCTTTTTGTTTGTTTAAAAAACAAACTTTATCAGAAGTAATTTACATACTATGATCAGATCTTTAAATACAAATGCACGTAAAAATGCGGGAACCAGCATCCAAATTAACAATTAACCAATTATATTAATTCATGTCTTAAGTACCTATTATAAAAGAAACATTCTATATAAAGTTAAAAAGTTACTGACAACTAACCCAAAAAGCAAACACAAAGAACCCAATGAGAAATTATTATATAAGCAAGTTACCCCAAATACATAAAAAATGCAAAATATGAAATAAAAATGTTAAATATAAAATATAAATAAACTATCTTTGCAAGTTTTTAAGTTTCAGTATACTAATTGAGCATGCTTCATTTAGACCAGGGTAGTTAAAGGCATTTAATTTCAACTGCCAAAGTAGCTCTAACTCTTCTAACTGGAAAGAACTTGGTCCACCTCCGTAATCCTGTGTAAAATTATCAATTACTAAATATATGAATTTATGAGAAGCATTACTATGAACGTGCTTTGCCAGGGCATTATCTTACTTACAGTGAGTTATTGCGTATTGATGTTCATAAATCCTGTCACAAAATCTTCTCTCTGTTTTACCCACATAGAATGCGAAATACCCTGTGCACATAGCCAGATAAACAATGAACTTGGAGTTACAATTATATTTAGCCTTCATTTTATATGTACGACCATTTATTGTAAAGAAACTGGTGCTCTCTATAAACCTGCAATAGTTGCAGCTTTCACATTTAAACGTTCCTGTAATTCTTGGAACGATAATGTTGCGTTTCTCTAGTATATTTTTCAAACTTTTTCCTTTTCTAAAAACCACTGATGGTTTACAACCCAATAATTCAAGGATTATATGGTTGGATTTGAATAGATCCCAGTTTTTTGTTATAATATTGACAATAAATTTACTTTGCAAATTATAAGTAGTCACAAAGCTACATTGAAGCTTCTGTGAACACGGGTTTAGTTCTCCGATAGATCCATCGGTGGTCTCAGTACTTGGTACCATGAGTTTGTCACATCCTCGTGATTTACCATTTAAAATTGGTTTAAACCAAGATTCTTTCCTTTTGAATGAAACTTCATCTATCAATGGGTTCAATAAAGCTACTGGGTAACCTCGATGTAAAAACATCTGTTTCAAAAAAGAGCATTCTTTATCAAAATCCATATCCAAACTAGAAATCCTTGATGCCCTCACTAATTGGCCCTTAACGACTGATCTTTTATGATTAAAATGGTGGCAGCTTGAGAAGTGGAGAAAAGAATTAGAATATGTGGCCTTTCTATATATTTGTGCTGTAAAATTCCTATCAACCTTATTCTTAACAAGCCAAATATCCGAATAGGGTATAGCATCAATGCTAAAGGAGTGTGTAAATTGTAGAAACTCAGTAGAAGTATTAAATGTGTTCAGCAAGTTATTTGCTTTAACTTCATCTCTTTTTAATAAAATAAATATATCGTCCAAGAATCTGGTGTAATAAATAATACTATCTATCCCAGACTCTTCCGAAAAGACGAAATTGGACTCCCAGTGGGCCATGACCAAATTGGCCACACTGGCCCCACATGGTGAGCCCATTGCTAGTCCAACCTTTTGTATATAAAACTTATTGTCAAAAATAAAGTAGTTATTGGTAAGAATAAGGTCTAGAAGTTCCATAACTAGAGCTATATCTCTAGTTGGTGCTCCATGTTTCTTCATAATAGCTGCCACCCATTCTAAACTGATGTCATGAGGGATACATGTGTAAAGGTCCTTAATGTCTATTGTTAAGAAGTTACAATCATCACTATATTCTACTTCATTCATTTTAGCTAAAAAAGACCAGGAATCTTTGCAAATTTGCGGTTCCAGAATAACATATTTTTGTAACATTGAATCCACTACTTTTGCACATGCATAAGTTGGAGACCCCCGCCCATAAATAAGGGGCCTCATAGGAGGGTTATTAAGGACTTTGTGTATCTTAGGGATTCCAAATAAAGATGGAAATCTAGGAAAAAGCGTGCTCATGTAGTTGTAGGCTACCTGATCTACCCTTCCTTCTATATATAAATCAATTAAACAATTTTTAATCAAACTATACGCCTTATTTACTTCAGATCTAAAACTCAACTGATAAGTATCATTGTTTAACAAACTAAGCATGCGTTCAACATAATCTAATTTATCAAAAATTACCAAGCCCCCTCCTTTATCGGGTTTACATACCCATACATCCTGGGATTGTATATACTTCAGAAAATCTCTTTCTACCTCATAATCGTTATTCATATAATGAGATTTAGTACTAGCAGTGTTCCTGAAACCTAATTCACACACCTGCTCGAATATTTGAAGAAGTGGGTGAAGAGGGGGATTGAAAATACTAGGTATACGAAAAACATGATTTAGACAAGTGTCTTGTACATTCATAAAAAACAAGCGCAAATTGAGTTTCCTTGTGAAAATTTTAAGTTCTACAATAGACTTAGCTATGTCCATGTGGTGCCAAGGAACATAAGTATAACCTTTAGCCAGAAAATCAACTAAATCTGATGAAATTTCACTATCAGAAAAGTTATACACCTTGAAATCATTCTCCTTATTAAGTATAACCCTAGGGTTATTAATTTGCTGTTGAAAAACAAAATCAATAGATGCAGTATTATTACCCAGAGGTTCAGGCAACAAGTCATCCCAAATGACATTAAGATTATTGTCCAAAATGGGGGAAGAAACTGTGGGTGAAACTGGTGTCAAATCAACCAACGGTTCTTTCAACAATGTTATCTCCTGCCCATATTGTATGTGTCTGCTCCCCTGGGCAATTTCCCTGTCTTTTGCTGCTTTGGCCTGGCTCCCGAAGGATTGTCCCTCCTAAAATCCTGTTGGTGTTGACTATTCTGGTTAAAGTCCCTAAGAGATTGTTGTTGACCATATTGGTTGGAATGTTTATTATTAGAATTATAATTAACACGAGAGGCATTCTGTAGCCTCTCACTTCTTCGTACCTCCGGCTGACCAATTTCAGTTAAATTTGAAGGGCCAAAATTATCTAATTCGTCCATCTGCAAAGCTGATCGATTTAGTAAGCTTGGTGACTGGTAAATACTTGTGGCATTTGGAGTGTCTGTATTTAAAATACCAATACTATTCGCATTTGTAAGTGATTGACCAAGTTGCAAGTCTGCGCTACAGGTGGAAGTGGATACGCTGTACCCTGTCTGCATGCTAGACACTCACGCTCTAATTTTTTAATTTTGTTATTTCTCAGCTTGTCTATATATTGATTTATTGAAAAAGTTCTGCTGTACTCGAATTTATATCTCTCAAATTGTCCGTCATTTAGAACTTTTTTATCAAGATCATTGATTGATTCAGAAATATTTTCGACAAGCAAGGAATAATGCTTTATCATTAATTCTAAAAATTCAAAACCCTGCTTGCCGAATAATTGAATCAGCTCCAAGTGAAAAGCTGAATCTCTCGCTAACCCTGTCGGGTATTAAGCCCTACGTAAGCCTTTAGGTATGACCTTCTGTTTTAAACATTCTTTAAAGTAGGCTATTTCAAGTTGAGTTTTTTTAAACTTCAATAAAAAATTGTCCAACAATTTTAAGTTAGTGACTATATCAGGGTTAACGATGTTATTACCTTTGATTTGTTGTGAAATGCCAACATTCAAAGAACAGTCAGCACCAAAACTGAAGGAATTATCCATCCATGCTGTCAAGGAGCATGGGTTGCCCTCGGAGTCATGTCGAAATTTAGATATGCCAAGTTGTTGTCTTTGTCAGTTGTTTTCTTCATTGTGCTCGCTATGTGGATTAATTCCATGTGGGTGCAGTAGCTGATTAGATGAAGGGTTTACTGATGTATTTAAAACAATATCACTCATCAGATCAATTGTTTCCGGCTGTCTCTGAGCTGGTGGTGGAGTAAGCCCCTCCATTCGGAGTTTGTCAACAACAACCTCCTGCTGACCCAATTGAATACGCATTGAGCTGACCGGAACACTTGATGGCAACACAGTCTCATTCTGAAAGCTCACAATAGTGCCAGGTTCCTGCACTCTTCTGTCATTAGTTGACACATTAGACGAAACCAAGCTTTTGAAAACACATTGGTTTTTATCCAGCAACTATTGCAGGTTTATACATAGCACCAATTTCTTTACAATAAATAGTCGTACATATAAAATGAAGGCTAAATATAATTATAACTCCAAGTTCATTGTTTATCTGGCTATGTGCACAGGGTGTTTCGCTTTCTATGTGGTAAAACAGAGAGAAGATTTTGTGACAGGATTTATGAACATCAATACGCAATAACCCACTGTAAGTTAGATAATGCCCTGGCAAAGCACGTTCATAGTAATGCTTCTCATAAATTCAAATATTTAGTAATTGATAATTTTACACAGGATTACAGAGGTGGACCAAGTTCTTTCTAGTTAGAAGAGTTAGAGCTACTTTGGCAGTTGAAATTAAATGCCTTTAACTACCCTGATCTAAATGAAGCATGCTCAATTATGAGTATACTGAAACTTAAAAACTTGCAAATATAGTTTATTTATATTTTATATTTAACATTTTTATTTCATATTTTGCATTTTTTTATGTACTTGGGGTAACTTGTTTATATAATAATCTCTCATTGTGTTCTTTGTGTTTGCTTTTTGGGTTAGTTGTCAGTAAGTTTTTAACTTTTATATATAATGTTTCTTTTATAATACGTACTTGAAATTTGAATTAACATAATTGGTTAATTGATAATTTGGATGCTGGTTCCCGCATTTTTACGTGCATTTGTATTTAAAGATCTGTTCATAGTATGTATATTACTTCTGATGAAGTTTGTTTTTTAAACAAATGAAAAGTGCTTCAAGTTTTCTTTGTTTATTTTATTAAATATACGAAAAGTCTATTTTGCCACTGAGTTACTACCTGTCCGTCCTCACACAGGAGAGTGCTATTCAGAAGGAAAAGACGTTAGCTTATCACCTGTCCTTCCTCACACAGGGCAGAGCTAATATTAGAAGAAAAAGATGTTAGCTTATCACCTGTCCCACCTCACACAGGACAGCAATAATATCAGAGGTAAAAGATATCAGCTTATCACCTGTCCATCCTCAAACGTTACAGTGCTAATATCAGAAATAAAAGACGTTAGCCTGTCACCTCTCCCTCCTCACACCGGACAGTGCTAATATAGGAAGTAAAAGACGTTACTTTTCACATGTCCCTACTCGGACAGGACAGTGCTAATATCAGAAGTAAAAGACATTAGCTTATCACCTGTCCCTCCTCACACAGGGCAATGCTAATATCAGAAGTAAAAATGTTAACTTATCACCTGAACCTCCTCACACAGGACAGTGATAATATCAGAAGTAAAAGATGTTAGCTAATCACCTGTCCTTCCTCACACTGGACAGTGCTAATATCAAAAATAAAAGATGTTAGGTTATCACCTGTCCCTCCTCACACAGGACAGTGTTAATATCAGAGGTAAAAGACATTAGCTTATCACCTGTCCCTCATCACAAAGGACAGTGCTAATATCAGAAATTAAAGACATCAGCTTATCACCTGTCTCTCCTCACACAGGGCAATGCTTATTTCAGAAGTAAAAACCTTAGGTTATAACCTGTCACTCCTCACACAGGACAGTGCTAATATCAAAAGTAATAGACATTAGCTTATCACATGTCCCTCAGAACACAGGGCAGTGATAATATCAGAAGTAAAAGATGTTAGCTTATCACGTTTCCCTCCTCACACAGGACAGTGCTAATATCAGAAGTTAAAGATGTTAGCTTATCACCTATCCCTCCTCACACAGGACAGTGCTAATATCAGAAGTAAAAGATGTTAGCTTATCACCTGTCCCTCCTCACACAGGACAGCAATAATGTCAGAAGTAAAAGATATCAGCTTATCACATGTCCCTCCTCACACAGGACAGTGTTATTATCAGAAGTAAAAGACGTTAGTTTATCACCTGTCCCTCCTCACACAGGACAGCACTAATATCAGAAGTAAAAGATGTTAGCTTATCACCTGTCCCTAATCACACAGGAAAATGTGAATATCAAAAGGAAAATATGTTAGCTTATCACCTGCCCCTCCCAACACAGGACAGTGTTAATATCAGAAGTAAAAGATGCCCGCTTATCACCTGTCCCTCCTCACACAGTGCAGTGCTAAAATCAGAAGTAATAGATGTTAGCTTATCACCTGTCCCTCCTCACCCAGGAAAGTGTTAATAGCAGAAGAAAAAAAGTAAGCTTATCACCTGTCTCTCCTCACACATGGCAGTGCAAATATTAGAAGTAAATGATGTTAGTTGATCACCTGTCCCTCCTCACACAGGACAGCAATAATATCAAAAGTAAATGATATCAGCTTATCACCTGTGCCTCCTCAAACAAGGCAATGCTAATATCAGAACTAAAAGATGTCAGCCTATCACCTCTCCCTCCTCATTCCGGACAGTGCTAATATCAGAAGTAAAAGATGTTAGCTTTTCACCTGTCCCTGCTCACACAGGACAGTGCTAATATCAAATGCAAAAGACTGTGACTTATCTCCTGTCCCTCCTCACACAGGACAGTGGTAATATCAGAAGTAAAAGATGATACCTTATCACCTGTCCCTCCTCACAAAGGACAGTGCTAATATCAGAAGTAAAAGACATCGGCTTATCATCTGTCCTTCCTCACATAGGGCAATGCTAATATCAGAAGTAAAATCTTGTGGTTATCACCTGTCCCTCCTCACAAAGGACAGTTCTAATATCAGAAGTAAAAGACATTGGCTTATCATCTGTCCTTCCTCACACAGGGCAATGCTAATATCAGAAGTAAAATCTTGTGGTTATCACCTGTCCCTGCTCACACAGGACAGTGTTAATGTCAAAAGTAAAAGATGTTAGCTTATCACCTGTTCTTCCACACACTGGACAGTGCTAATATAAGAAGTAAAACATGTTAGGTTATCTCCTGTCCCACCTCACACAGGACAGTGCTAATATCAGAAGTAAAAAATGTTAGCTTATTGCCTGCCCCTCCTCACACAGGACAGCAATAATATCAGAAGTAAAAGACATCAGCTTATCACTTGTCCCTCGTCACATAGGGCAATGCTAATATCAGAACTAAAAATGTTAGCTTATCACCTGTCCCTCCTCACACAAGACAGTGCTAATATCAGAAGTAGAAGATGTTAGCTTATCTCCTGTCCTTCCACACACAGGACAATATTAATATTAAAAGTAAAAGACGTTAGCTTATCACCTGTCCTCACACAGGACAGTGCTAATATCAGAAGAAAAAGATGTTAGCTTATTACCTGTCCCCTCTCAAAAAGGACAGTGCTAATATCAGAAGTAAAATATGTTAGGATATTATCTGTCCTTCCTTACACAGGACAGTGCTAATATCAGAAGTAAAAGATATCAGCTTATCACTTGTCCCTCCTCACACAGGGCAGTGCTAATATCAGAAGTTAAAGACATTAGATTATCACCTCTAACTCCTCACAAAGGATAGTGCTAATATCAGAAGTAAAAGACGTAGGGTTATCACCTCTCCTACTTCACACCGGGTAGTGCTAATATCAGAAGTAAAAGACGTTAGCTTATCACCTGTTCCTCCTCACACAGGACAGTGCTAATATCAGAAGTAAAAACGTTAGCTTATCACCTATCCCTCCTCACACAGGACAGGCTAATATCAGAAGTGAAAGATGTTAGCTTATCACCTGTCTCTCACACAGGATAGGCTAATATCAGAAGTAAAAGATGTTAGCTTATCACATGTCACACCACACATAGGATGGCACTAATACCAGAAGTAAAAGACATCGGTTTATCACCTGTCCCTCCTCTCACACAATCATTGCTAATAACAGAAGTAACATACTTTAGCTTAGCATCTGTCCCTCCTCACACAGGACAATACTAATATCAGAAGTTTAGCTTAGCTTATCACCTGTGCCTCCACACACCGGACAGTACTAATATCAGACATAAAAGATGTTAGCTTATCACCTGTCCCTATTCACACAGCACAGTGCTAATATCAGAAGTTAAAAGCGTTAGCTTATCACCTGTCCCTGCTCACACAGGACAGGCTAATATCAGAAGTAAAAGATGTTAGCTTATCATCTGTCCCCCCCTCACACAGGAAAGCACTAATTTCAGAAGTAAAAGACATCAGCTTATCACCTGTCTCACCTCACACAGGACAGTGCTAATATCAGAAATAATATCAGAAGTACTTCCTATAGGGAACTTTACCATATATTACCAGACGCCAAATGATAAGCCAACTGTAATGACATCTTATAATTCTCTTATTCTACTATTCCACTCAAGAAACTATATATTTACTGCAGCAATGCTTTGTTTTTCTACAAAATTTAACCTAAACATTTTTATTATACCTGCTTAAATCTTAGTTTTCTACAAAATGAAACCTAAAAATTGCATTGTAAATGCTTAATTTTTGTTTTGTCTTGAACACACAAATGACTGCAATTGTAAACTGCTGTAATCTTTTTAGTAACCTTTGTCTTGGAGATTTTCTCCCCAGGACTCCATTGAAATCGGGTTCTTATTGGCCCAATGGACTATCCTGGTAAACCAACTGCAAATAAATAAATAAATAAATAAATAAATAAATAAAATAAATAAAAGACATCAGCTGATCACCTGTCCCTCCTCAAACAGGACAGCACTAATATCAGAAGTAAAAGATGTTAGCTTATCAGCTGTCCCTAATCACACAGGAAAATGAGAATATCAGAAGGAAAAGATGTCAGTTTATCACCTATCCCTCCTCACACAGGACAGTGCTAATATCAGAAAGAAAAGACGTTAGCTTATCACCTGTCCTTCCACACACAAGGCAGTGCAAGTATTAGAAGAAAAAGATGTTAGCTTATCACCTGTTCCGCCTCACACAGGACAACAATAATATCAGAGGTAAAAGATATCAGCTTATCACCTGTCCCTCCTCAAACGGGACAGTGCTAATATCAGAAATAAAACACGTTAGACTATCACCTCTCCCTCCTCACAGTGCTAATATATGGAGGAAAAGACGTTAGCTTTTCACCTGTCCCTCTTCACACAGGACAGTGCTAATATCAGAACAAAAAACCTTTGGCTTATCACCAGTCCTTCCTCACATAAGACGGTTATCATATCAGAAGTAAAAGATGATAGCTTATCACCTGTCCCTACTCACACAGGAGAGTGCTAATATCAGAAGTAAAAGACATCAGCTTATCACCTGTCCCTCCTCACACAGGGCAATGCTAATATCAGAAGTAAAAATGTTAGCGTATCACGTGTCCCTCCTCACACAGGACACTGTTAATATCAGAAGTAAAAGATGTTAGTTTATCACCTGTCCCTCCTCACATAGGACAGCAATAATGTCACAAATAAAAGATATCAGCTTATCACCTGTCCCTCCTCACACAGAACAGTGTTAATATCAGAAGTAAAAGACATTAGCTTATCACCTGTCCCTCCTCAAACAGGACAGCACTAATATCAGAAGTAAAATATATCAGCTTATCACTTGTCTCTCCTTATACAGGACAGTGATAAAATCTTAAGTAAAAGACTTTAGCTTATCACCTGCCCATCCTCACACAGGACAGTGCTAATATCAGAAGTAAAAGATGTTAGTTTATCACCTGTCCCTCCTCACACAGGACAGTGCTAATATCAGAAGTAAAAGATGTTAGCTTATCATCTATCCCTCCTCACAAGGGACAGTGCTAATATCTGAATTAAAAGATGATAGCTTATCACCTTTCCCTCCTCATGTAGGACAGTGCTAATATCAGAAGTAAAAGACATTAGCTTATCACCTGTCCCTCTTTGCACAGGACAGTGCTAATATCAGAAGTAAAAGATGTTAGCTTATCACCTGTCCCTCCACAAACAGGACAGCACTAATATCAGAAGTAAAAGATGTTAGCTTATCAGCTGTCCCTCAACAAACAGGACAATACTAATATCTTAATTGAAAGATGTTAGCTTATCACCTGCCCATCCCTACACAGGACAGTGTTAATATCTGAAGTAAAACACGTTTGCTTATCACCTGTCCCTCCTCAAACAGGACAGTGCTAATATCAGAAGTAAAACACATCAGCTTATCAACTGTCCCTCCTCACACAGGGCTTAGCTAATATCAGAAGTAAAAATGTATGCTTATCACCTGTCCCTCCTCACACAGGCCAGGCTAATATCAGAAGTAAAAGACATTAGCTTACCACCTGTCCCTCCTCAAACAGGACAGTGCTAATATCAGAAGTAAAACACATCAGCTTATCATCTGTCCCTCCTCACACAGGGCTTAGCTAATATCAGAAGTAAAAATGTTTGCTTATCACCTGTCCCTCCTCACACAGGACAGGTTAATATCAGAAGTAAAAGACATCAGGTTATCACCTGTCCCTCCTCTCACAGGGTCATTGCTAATAACAGAAGTAACATACGTTAACTTATCACCTGTCCCTCCTCACACAGGACAATCCTAATATGAGAAGTAAAACATGTTAGCTTATCACCTGCGCCTCCACACAACAGACAGTGCTAATATCAGAAGTAAAAGATGTTAGCTTATCACCTGTCCCTATTCACAGAGGACAGTGCTAATATCAGAAGTGAAAGACGTTAGCTTATGACCTGTCCCTGCTCACACAGGACAGTGTTAATATCAGAAGTAAAAACATTAGCTTATCACCTGTCCCTCCTTACACAAAACAGACTAATATCAGAAGTAAAACATGTTAGCTTACCACCTGTCCATCCTCTCACAGGAAAGCACTAATATCAGAAGTAAAAGACATCAGCTTATCACCAGTCCCACCTCACACAGGACAGTGCTAATATCGGAAGTAAAAGACATTAGCTTATGACCTGTCCCTCATCTCAAAGAGCAATGCTAATATCAGAAGTAAAATATTTTATCACTTGTCCATCCTCACACAGGATAGTACTAATATCAGAAGTAAAAGCTGTTAGCTTATCACCTGTTCCACCTCACACAGGACAGTGGTAATATCAGAAGTAAAAGATGTTAGCTTAAAATCTGTCCCTCCTCACACAGGACAGTGCTAATATCAGAAGTGAAAGATGTTAGTTTATCCCATGTCCCTCCTCACACAGGACAGTGCTAATATCAGAAATAAAAGATATCAGCTTATCACCTGTCCTTCCTCACACAAGGCAGTGTTAATATCAGAAGTAAAATATATCAGCTTATCGCATATCTCTCCTCACACTGGACAGTGCTAACATCAGAAGTAAAAGATGATAGCTTATCACCTATCCCTCCTCACACAGAACAGTGCTAATATCAGAAGGAAAAGACGTTAACTTATCACCTGTCCTTCCTCACATAGGGCAGTGCAAGTATTAGAAGAAAAAGATGTTAGCTTATCACCTGTCCCGCGTCACACAGGACAGCAATAATATCAGAGGTAAAAGATATCAGCTTATCACCTGACCCTCCTCAAACGGGACAGTGCTAATACCAGAAATAAAACACGTTAGCCTATCACCTCTCCCTCCTCACAGTGCTAATATATGCAGCAAAAGACGTTAGCTTTTCACCTGTCCCTCCTCATACAGGACAGTGCTAATATCTGAACAAAAAAACCTTTGGCTTATCACCAGTCCTTCCTCACACAAGACAGTTGTCATATCAGAATTAAAAGATGATAGCTTATCACCTGTCCCTACTCACACAGGAGAGTGCTAATATCAGAAGGAAAAGACATCAGCTTATCACCTGTCCCTCCTCACACAGGGCAATGCTAATATCAGAAGTAAAAATGTTAGCGTATCACCTGTCCCACCTCACACAGGACAGTGTAAATATCAGAAGTAAAAGATGTTAGCTTATCACCTGTCCTTTCTCACACTGGACAGTGCTAATATCAGCAATAAAATATGTTAGCTTATCACCTGCCCCTGCTCACAAAGGACAGTGCTAATATCAGAAATTAAAGACATCAGCTTATCACCTGTCTCTCCTCACACAGGGCAATGCTTATTTCAGACGTAAAAACCTTAGGTTATAACCTGTCCCTCCTCACACAGGACAGTGCTAATATGAAAAGTAATAGACATTAGCTTATCACGTCCCTCAGAACACAGGGCAGTGATAATATCAGAAGTAAAAGATGTTAGCTTATCACCTATCCCTCCTCACACAGGAAAGCAATAATATCAGAAGTAAAATATATCAGCTATCACTTGTCCCTCCTTACACAGAACAGTGCTAATATCTTAAGTAAAAGACGTTAGCTTATCACCTGCCCATCCTCGCACAGGACAGTGCTAATATCAGAAGTAAAAGATGTTAGTTTATCATCTATCCCTCCTCACAAGGGACAGTGCTAATATTTGAATTAAAAGATGTTAGCTTATCACATTTACCTCCTCACACAGGACAGAGCTAATATCAGAAGTAAAAAAACTTTAGCTTATCACCTGTCCCTCCTCAAACAGGACAGTGCTAATATCAGAAGTAAAATATGTTAGCTTATCACCTTACCATCTTCACACAGGACAGTGTTAATATCAGAAGTAAAAGACTTTAGCTTATCACCTGTCCCTCCTCAAACAGGACAGTGTTAATATCAGAAGTAAAAGACGTTAGCTTATCACCTGTCCCTCCTCAAACAGGACAGCACTAATATCAGAAGTAAAAGATGTCTCATCAAACAGGACAGCACTAATATCAGAATTGATAGATGTTAGCTTATCACCTGCCCCTCCCCACACAGGACAGTGTTAATATCAGAAGTAAAAGATGTTCGCTTATCACCTGTCCCTCCTCACACAGTGCAGTGCTAATATCAGAAGTAAAAGATGTTAGCTTATCACCTGTCCCTCCTCACCCAGGAAAGTGCAAATATCAGAAGAAAAAAAAGTAAGCTTATCACCTGTCTCTCCTCACACAGGGCAGTGCAAATATTAGAAATAAAAGATGTTAGCTTATCACCTGTCCCTCCTCACACAGGACAGGCTAATATCAGAAGTAAAAGACATTAGTTTATCACCTGTCCCTCTTCTCACAAGATCATTGCTAATAACAGAAGTAAAATACGTTAACTTATCACCTGTCCCTCCTCACACAGGACAATGCTAATATCAGAAGTAAAACATGTTAGCTTATCACCTGTGCCTCCACACACCAGACAGTGCTAATATCAGAAGTAAAAGATGTTAGCTTATCACCTGTCCCTATTCACACAGGACAGTGCTAATATCAGAAGAAAAGACGTTAGCTTATCACCGGTCCCTGCTCACCAGGACAGTGTTAATATCAGAAGTAAACACGTTAGCTTATCACCTGTCCCTCCTTACACAAGACAGGCTAATATCAGAAGTAAAAGATGTTAGCTTTCCACCTGTCCCTCCTCTCACAGGAAAGCACTAATATTAGAAGCAAAAGACATCAGCTTATCACCTGTCCCACCTCACACAGGACTGTGCTAATATCGGAAGTAAAAGACGTTAGCTTATGACCTGTCCCTCCTCTCACAGAGCAATGCTAATATCAGAAGTAAAAGATTTTATCACTTGTCCATCCTCACACAGGATAGTGCTAATGTCAGAAGTAAAAGATATTAGCTTATCACCTGTCCCATCTCACACAGGACAGTGCTAATATCAGAAGTAAAAGATGTTAGCTTATCATCTATCCCTTCTCACAAGGGACAGTGCTAATATCTGAATTAAAAGATGTTAGCTTATCACCTTTCCCTCCTCACGCAGGACAGTGCTAATATCAGAAGTAAAAGATGTTAACTTATCAGCTGTCCCTAATCACACCGGAAAATGTGAATATCAGAAGGAAAATATGTTAGCTTATCACCTGTCCCTCATCAAACAGGACAGTACTAATATCAGAATTGAAAGATGTTAGCTTATCACCTTCCCATCCCTACACAGGACAGTGTTAATATCAGAAGTAAAACACGTTTGCTTATCACCTGTCCCTCCTCACACAGGACAGTGCTAATATCAGAAGTAAAACACATCAGCTTATCACCTGTCCCTCCTCACACAGGGCTTAGCTAATATCAGAAGTAAAAATGTATGCTTATCAGCTGTCCCTCCTCACACAGGCCAGGCTAATATCAGAAGTAAAGGACATTAGCTTACCACCTGTCCCTCCTCTCACAGGAAAGCACTAATATCAGAAGCAAAAGACATCAGCTTATCATCTGTCCCACCTCACAAAGGACAGTGCTAATATCGGAAGTAAAAGATGTTAGCTTATCACCTGTGCCTCCACACAACAGACAGTGCTAATATCAGAAGTAAAAGATGTTAGCTTATCACCTGTCCCTATTCACAGAGGACAGTGCTAATATCAGAAGTGAAAGACGTTAGCTTATGACCTGTCCCTGCTCACACAGGACAATGTTAATATCAGAAGTAAAAACACAGGACAGCAATAATGTCACAAATAAAAGATATCAGCTTATCAGCTGTCCATCCTCACACAGGACAGTGTTAATATCAGAAGTAAAAGATGTTAGCTTATCACCTGTCCCTCTTCAAATAGGACAGCAGTAATATCAGAAGTAAAATAGATCAGCTTTTCAATTTTCTCTACTTATACAGGACAGTGCTAATATCATAAGTAAAAGATGTAAGTTTATCACCTGTCCCTCCTCACACAGGACAGTGCTAATATCAGAAGTAAAGGATCTTAACTTATCATTTATTCCTCCTCACAAGGGACACTGCTAATATCTGAATTAAAAGATGTTAGCTTATCATCTTTCCCTCCTCACGCAGGACAGTGTAAATATCAGAAGTAAAAGACTTTAGCTTATCACCTGTCCCTCCTCAAACAGGACAGTGCTAATATTAGAAGTAAAACACATCAGCTTATCATCTGTCCCTCCTCACACAGGGCTTAGCTAATATCAGAAGTAAAAACGTTTGCTTATCACCTGTCCCTCCTCACACAGGACAGCACTAATATCAGAAGTAAAATATGTTAGCTTATCAGCTGTCCTTAATCACACAGGAAAATGTGAATATCAGAAGGAAAATATGTTAGCTTATCACATGTCCCTCATCAAACAGGACAGTACTAATATCAATATTGAAAGATGTTAGCTTATCACCTGCCCCTCCCTAAACAGGACAGTGTTAATATCAGAAGTAAAAGATGTTCACTTATCATTTGTCCCTCCTCACACAGGACAGTGCTAATATCAGAAGTAAAACACATCAGCTTATCATCTGTCCCTCCTCACACAGGACAGGTTAATATCAGAAGTAAAAGACATCAGGTTATCACCTGTCCCTCCTCTCACAGGGTCATTGCTAATAACAGAAGTAACATACGTTAACTTATCACCTGTCCCTCCTCACACAGGACAATCCTAATATGAGAAGTAAAACATGTTAGCTTATCACCTGTGCCTCCACACAACAGACAGTGCTAATATCAGAAGTAAAAGATGTTAGCTTATCACCTTTCCCTATTCACAGAGGACAGTGCTAATATCAGAAGTGAAAGGCGTTAGCTTATGACCTGTCCCTGCTCACACAGGACAGTGTTAATATCAGAAGTAAAAACATTAGCTTATCACCTGTCCCTCCTCCCTTACAACAACAGACTAATATCAGAAGTAAAACATGTTAGCTTACCACCTGTCCATCCTCTCACAGGAAAGCACTAATATCAGAAGTAAAAGACATCAGCTTATCACCTGTCCCACCTCACACAGGACAGTGCTAATATCGGAAGCAAAAGACATTAGCTTATGAACTGTCCCTCATCTCACAGAGCAATGCTAATATCAGAAGTAAAATATTTTATCACTTGTCCATCCTCACACAGGATAGTACTAATATCAGAAGTAAAAGCTGTTAGCTTATCACCTGTCCCACCTCACACAGGACAGTGGTAATATCAGAAGTAAAAGATGTTAGCTTACCATCTGTCCCTCCTCACACAGAACAGTGCTAATATCAGAAGTGAAAGATGTTAGTTTATCCCATGTCCCTCCTCACACAGGACAGTGCTAATATCAGAAATAAAAGATATCAACTTATCACCTGTCCTTCCTCACACAAGGCAGTGTTAATATCAGAAGTAAAAGATATCAGCTTATCGCATATCCCTCCTCACACTGGACAGTGCTAATATCAGAAGTAAAAGATGATAGCTTATCACCTATCCCTCCTCACACAGGACAGTGCTAATATCAGAAGGAAAAGACATTAACTTTCACCTGTCCTTCCTCACATAGGGCAGTGCAAGTATTAGAAGAAAAAGATGTTAGCTTATCACCTGTCCCGCGTCACACAGGACAGCAATAATATCAGAGGTAAAAGATATCAGCTTATCACCTGACCCACCTCAAACGGGACAGTGCTAATATCAGAAATAAAACACGTTAGCCTATCACCTCTCCCTCCTCACAGTGCTAATATATGCAGCAAAAGATGTTAGCTTTTCACCTGTCCCTCCTCACACAGGACAGTGCTAATATCTGAACAAAAAAACCTTTGGCTTATCACCAGTCCTTCCTCACACAAGACAGTTGTCATATCAGAATTAAAAGATGATAGCTTATCACCTGTCCCTACTCACACAGGAGAGTGCTAATATCAGAAGGAAAAGACATCAGCTTATCACCTGTCCCTCCTCATACAGGGCAATGCTAATATCAGAAGTAAAAATGTTAGCGTATCACCTGTCCCTCCTCACACAGGACAGTGTAAATATCAGAAGTAAAAGATGTTAGCTTATCACCTGTCCTTTCTCACACTGGACAGTGCTAATATCAGAAGTAAAAGATGTTAGCTTATCACCTGCCCCCGCTCACAAAGGACAGTGCTAATATCAGAAATTAAAGACATCACCTTATCACCTGTCTCTCCTCACACAGGGCAATGCTTATTTCAGACGTAAAAACCTTAGGTTATAACCTGTCCCTCCTCACACAGGACAGTGCTAATATGAAAAGTAATAGACATTAGCTTATCACGTCCCTCAGAACACAGGGCAGTGATAATATCAGAAGTAAAAGATGTTAGCTTATCACCTATCCCTCCTCACAAGGGACAGTGCTAATATCTGAACTAAAAGACGTTAGCTTATCACCTGTCCCTCCTCACACAGGAAAGCAATAATATCAGAAGTAAAATATATCAGCTTATCACTTGTCCCTCCTTACACAGAACAGTGCTAATATCTTAAGTAAAAGACGTTAGCTTATCACCTGCCCATCCTCGCACAGGACAGTGCTAATATCAGAAGTAAAAGATGTTAGTTAATCACCTGTCCCTCCTCACACAGGACAGTGCTAATATCAGAAGTAAAAGATGTTAGTTTATCATCTCTCCCTCCTCACAAGGGACAGTGCTAATATTTGAAATAAAAGATGTTAGCTTATCACATTTTCCTCCTCACACAGGACAGTGCTAATACCAGAAGTAAAAAAACTTTAGCTTATCACCTGTCCCTCCTCAAACAGGACAGTGCTAATATCAGAAGTAAAAGACGTTAGCTTATCACCTGTCCCTCCTCAAACAGGACAGTGTTAATATCAGAAGTAAAAGACATTAGCTTATCACCTGTCCCTCCTCAAACAGGACAGCACTAATATCAGAAGTAAAAGATGTCAGCTTATTAGCTGTCTCTAATCACACAGGAAAATGCAAATATCAGAAAGAAAATATGTTAGCTTATCATCTGTCCCTCATCAAACAGGACAGTACTAATATCAGAATTGATAGATGTTAGCTTATCACCTGCCCCTCCCCACACAGGACAGTGGTAATATCAGAAGTAAAAGATGTTCGCTTATCACCTGTCCCTCCTCACCCAGGAAAGTGCAAATATCAGAAGAAAAAAAAGTAAGCTTATCACCTGTCTCTCCTCACACAGGGCAGTGCAAATATTAGAAATAAAAGATGTTAGCTTATCACCTGTCCCTACTCACACAGGACAGTAATAATATCAGAAGTAAAAGATATCAGCTTATGACCTGTCCCTCCTCAAACAAGGCAGTGATAATATCAGAACTAAAAGACGTTAGCCTATCACCTCTCCCTCCTCATACCGGACAGTGCTAATATCAGAAGTAAAAGATGTTAGCTTTTCAACTGTCCATCCTCACACAGGACTGTCGTAATATCAGAAGTAAAAGACATCGGCTTATCATCTGTCCTTCCTCACACAGGGCAATGCTAATAGAGGTAAAATCTTGAGAGTATCACCTGTCCATCCTCACACAGGACAGTGTTAATATCAAAAGTAAAAGATGTTAGCTTATCACCTGTTCTTCCACACACTGGACAGTGCTAATATAAGAAGTTAAACATGTTAGGTTATCTCTTGTCCCTCCTCACACAGGACAGTGCTAATATCAGAAGTAAAAGACATTAGCGTATCACATGTCCCTCCTCAGACAGGGCAGTGTTAATATAAGAAGTAAAAGATGTTAGCTTATTAGCTTTCCCTCCTCACACAGGACAGCAATAATATCAGAAGTAAAAGATATCAGCTTATCGCTTGTCCCTCCTCACACAGGACAATACTAATATCAGAAGTAAAAGACATCAGCTTATCACCTGTCCCTCATCACATAGGGCAATGCTAATATCAGAATTAAAAATGTTAGCTTATCACCTGTCCCTCATCACACAAGACACTGCTAATATCAGAAGAAAAAGATGTTAGTTTATCTCCTGCCCTTCCACACACAGGACAATATTAGTATCAAAAGTAAATGACGTTAGCTTTTCACCTGTCCTCACACAGGACAACGCTAAAATCAGAAGAAAAAGATGTTACCTTATTACCAGTCCAATCTCACAAAAGACAGTTCTAATATCATAAATAAAAGATGTTAGGTTATCATCTGTCCTTCCTCACACAGGACAGTGCTAATATGATAACTAAAAGATATCAGCTTATCACTTGTCCCTCCTCACACAGGACAGTGCTAATATCAGAAGTTAAAGATGTTAGATTATCACCTCAAACTCCTCACAAAGGATAGTGCTAATATCAGAAGTAAACTATGCTAGCTTATCACCTGTCCTTCGTCTTACAGTAAAAGATGTTAGCTTATCAGCTGTCCCTAATCACAAAGGAAAATGTGAATATCAGAAGGAAAATATGTTAGCTTATCACATGTCCCTCATCAAACAGGACAGTACTAATATCAATATTGAAAGATGTTAGCTTATCACCTGCCCCTCCCTAAACAGGACAGTGTTAATATCAGAAGTAAAAGAAGTAGGGTTATCAGCTCTCCCTCCTCACACAGGACAATGCTAATATCAGAAGAAAAATACATCAGCTAATCACCTGTCCCTCCTCACACAGGGCAGGCTAATATCAGAAGTAAAAGATGTTAGCTTATCACCTGTCCCTCACACAGGACAGGCTAATATCAGAAGTAAAAGATGTTACCTTATCACCTGTCACTCCACACACCGGATGGCACTAATATCAGAAGTAAAAGACATCAGTTTATCACCTGTCCCTACCCTCACAGCATCATTGCTAATAACAGAAGAAACATACGTTAGCTTATCACCTGCCCCTCCTCACACAGGACAATGCTAATATCAGAAGTAAAACATGTTAGCTTATCACCTGTGCCTTCACACACTGGACAGTGCTAATATCAGAAGGAAAAGATGTTAGCTTATCACCTGTCCCTCCTTACACAAGACAGGCTAATATCAGAAGTAAAAGATGTTTTGTTAGCTTATCACCTATCCCTCCTCACATAGGACAGTGTTAATATCAGAGGTAAAAACATTAGCGTATCATCTGTCCCTCCTTACACAACACAGGGTAATATCAGAAGTAAAAGATGTTAGCTTATCACCGGTCCCTCCTCACAAAGGAAAGCACTAATATCAGAAGTAAAAGCCATCATCTTATCACCTGTCACACCTCACACAGGACACTGCTAATATCGGAAGTAAAAGAAGTTAGCTTATGACCTGTCCATCCTCTCACAGAGCAATGCTAATATCAGAAGTAAAAGATTTTATCACTTGTCCATCCTCACACAGGGCGGTGCTAATATCAGAAGTAAAAGATAACAGCTTATCGCATATCCCTCCTCGCACTGGACAGTGCTAATATCAGAAATAAAAGATGTTAACTTATCACCTATCCCTCCTCACACAGGAAAGTGCTACTATCAGAAATAAAAGACGTTAGCCTATCATCTCTCCCTCCTCACACCAGACAGTGCTAATATATGAAGTAAAAGACGTTAGCTTTTCACCTGTCCCTCCTCACACAGGACAGTGCTAATATCAGAACAAAAACATTTGGCTTATCACCAGTCGTTCCTCACACAAGACAGTTGTCATATCAAAAGTAAAAGATGATAACTTATCACCTGTCCCTACTCACACAGGACAGTGCTAATATCAGAAGTAAAAGACATCAGCTTATCACCTGTCCCTCCTCACACAGGGCAATGCTAATATCTGAAGTACAAATGTTAGCTTATCACGCGAACCTCCTCACACAGGACAGTGTTAATATCAGAAGTAAAAGACATTAGCTTATCGCATGTCCCTCCTCACAAAGGACAGTGCTAATATCATAAATTAAAGACATCAGCTTATCACCTGTCTCTCCTCACACAGGGCAATGCTTGTTTCAGATGTAAAAACCTTAGGTTATAACCTGTCCCTCCTCACACAGGACAGTGCTAATATGAAAAGTAATAGACATTAGCTTATCACGTCCCTCAGAACACAGGGCAGTGATAATATCAGAAGTAAAAGATGTTAGCTTATCACCTATCCCTCCTCACAAGTGACAGTGCTAATATCTGAATTAAAAGATGTTAGCTTATCACCTTTCCCTCCTCACACAGGACAGTGCTAATATCTTAAGAAAAAGACGTTAGCTTATCACCTGCAAATCCTCACACAGGACAGTGCTAATATCAGAAGTAAAAGATGTAAGTTTATCACCTTTACCTCCTCACACAGGACAGTGCTAATATGAGAAGAAAAAGACTTTAGCTTATCACCTGTCCCTCCTCAAACACGACAGTGCTAATATCAGAAGTAAAAGATGTTAGCTTATCACCTGACCATCCTCACACAGGACAGCAATAATGTCAGAAGTAAAAGATATCAGCTTATCACCTGTCCCTCCTCACACAGGACAGTATTAATATCAGAAGTAAAAGACATTAGCTTATCACCTGTCCCTCCTCAAACAGGACAGCACTAATATCGGAAGTAAAAGATGTTAGCTTATCACCTGCCCCTCCCCACACAGGACAGTAAAAATATCAAAAGTAAAAGATATCAGCTTATCATCTGTCCCTCCTCAAACAAGGCAGTGCTAATATCAGAACTAAACGACGTTAGCCTATCACCTATCCCTTCTCATACCGGACAGTGCTAATATCAGAAGTAAAAGATGTAAGCTTTTCACCTGTCCCTCCTCACACAGGACAGTGGTAATATCAGAAGTAAAAGCATCAGCTTATCACCTGTCCCTCGTCACATAGAGCGATTCTAATATCAGATTTAAAAATATTAGCTTATAACCTGTCCCTCCTCACACAAGACAGTGCTAATATCAGAAGTAAAAATGTTAGCTTATCTCCTGTCCTTCCGCACCCAGGTCAATATTTATATCAAAAGTAAAAGACGTTAGCTTATCACCTGTCCTCACACAAGACAGTGCTAAAATCAGAAGAAAAAGATGTTAGCTTATTACCTGTTCACTCTCACAAAGGACAGTGCTAATATCAGAAGTTAAAGATGTTAGGTTATCATCTGTCCTTCCTCACACAGGACAATGCTAATATCAGAAGTAAAAGATATCAGCTTATCACTTGTCCCTCCTCACACAGGACAGTGCTAATATCAGAAGTTAAAGACGTTAGATTATCACCTCTAACTCCTCAGAAAGGATAGTGCTAATATCAGAAGTAAACAATGTTAGCTTATCACCTGTCCTTCATCATACAGGACAGTGCTAATATCAGAAGTAAAAGACATAGGGTTATCATCTCTCCCTCCTCACACCAGGCAGTGCTAATATCAGAAGTACAACACATCAGGTTATCACCTGTCCCTCCTCATACAGGGCTTTACTAATATCAGAAGTAAAAGACGTTAGCTTATCACCTGTCCCTCCTGAAACCTGACAGCACTAATATCAGAAGTAAAATATATCAGCTTATCACTTGTCCCTCCTTACACAGGACAGTGCTAATGTCTTAAGTAAAAGACGTTAGCTTATCACCTGCAAATCCTCACACAGGACAGTGCTAATATCAGAAGTAAAAGATGTTAGTTTATCACCTGTCCCTCCTCACATAGGACAGTGCTAATATCAGAAGCAAAAGATGTTAGCTTATCATCTATCCCTCCTCACAAGGGACAGTGCTAATATCTGAATTAAAAGATGTCAGCTTATCACCTTTCCCTCCTCACACAGGACAGTGTTAATATGAGAAGTAAAAGACATTAGCTTATCACCTGTCCCTCTTCAAACAGGACAGCACTAATATAGGAAGTAAAAGATGTTAGCTTATTAGCTGTCCCTAATCACAGAGGAAAATGCAAATATCAGAAAGAAAATATGTTAGTTTATCACCTGTCCCTCATCAAACAGGACAGTTCTAATATCAGAATTGAAAGATGTTAGCTTATCACCTGCCCCTCCCCACACAGGACAGTGTTAATATCAGAAGTAAAAGACGTTCGCTTATCACCTGTCCCTCCTCACCCAGGAAAGTGCAAATATCAGAAGAAAAAAAAGTAAGCTTATCACCTGTCTCGCCTCACACAGTGCAGTGTAAATAATAAAAATAAAAGATGTTAGCTTATCACCTGTCCCTCCTCAAACAAGGCAATGCTAATATCAAAACTAAAAGACGTTAGCCTATCACCTCTCCCTTCTCATACCGGACAGTGCTAATATCAGAAGTAAAAGATGTAAGCTTTTCACCTGTCCCTCCTTACACAGGCCAGTGGTAATATCAGAAGTAAAAGATGATACATTATCACCTGTCCCTCCTCACAAAGGACAGTGCTAATATCAGAAGTAAAAGACATCAGCTTATCATCTGTCCTTCCTCACACAGGACAATGCTAATATCAGAAGAAAAACATGTTAGCTTATCACCTGTGCCTCCACACACTGGACAGTGCTAATATCAGAAGTAAAAGATGTTAGCTTATTACCTGTCCCTCTTCACACAGGAAACCACTAATATCAAAAGTAAAATACATCAGCTTGTCACCTGTCCCTCATCAAACAGGACAGTACTAATATCAGAATTGCAAGATGTTAGCTTTTCACCTGCCCCTCCCCATACAGGACAGTGCTAATATCAGAAAAAAAAAAGTAAGCCTATCACCTGTCCCTCCTCAAACAGGACAGCAATAATATCAGAAGTAAAAAATATAAGCTTATCACCCATTCTTTCTCACACAGGATAGTGCTAATATCAGAAGGAAAAGAAGTTAGCTGATCACCTGTCCCTCCTCACACTGGGCAGTGCTAATATCAGAAGGAAAAGATGTTAGCTTATCACCTGTCCTTCATCAAACAGGACAGTACTAGTCTCAGAAAAGAAAGATGTTAGCTTATCACCTGCCCCTCCCCATACTGGACAGTGCTAGTATCAAAAAAAAAAAAGTAAGCCTATCACCTGTCTCTCCACACACAGGACAGCAATAATATCAGAAGTAAAACATATCGGCTTATCACCTGTCCCTCCTCACAAGGCAAGCAGTAATATCACAAGTAAAAGATGATACCTTATCACCTGTCCCCCTCACAAAGGACAGTGCTAATATCAGAAGTAACAGACATACGCTTATTACCTGTCCCTCCTCACACAGGGCAATGCTAATATCCGAAGTAAAAACTTGAGTTTATCACCTGTCCCTCCTCACACAGGACAGTTTTCATATAAAAAGTAAAAGATGATAGCTTACCACCTGTTTTTCCACACACTGGACAGTGCTAATATAAGAAGTAAAACATGTTAGGTTATCTCCTGTCCCTCCTCACACAGGACAGTGCTAATATCAGAAGTAAAAGAAATTAGCGTATCACATGTCCCTCCTCACACAGGGCAGTGCTAATATCAGAAGTAAAAGACGTAGGGTTATCACCTCTCCCACCTCATACCGGGCAGAGCTAATATCAGAAGTAAAAGAAATTAGCTTATCACATGTCCCTCCTCACACAGGGTTTAGCTAATATCAGTAGTAAAAATGTTTGCTTTTCACCTGTCCCTCCTTACACAGGACAGGCTAATATCAGAAGTGAAAGATGTTTGCTTGTCACCTGTCCCTCACACAGGACAGGCTAATATCAGATGTAAAAGATGTACGCTTATCACCTGTCACTCCACACACAGGATGGCTCTTACATCAGAAGTAAAAGACATCAGTTTATCACCTGTCCCTCCTCTCACAGGATCATTGCTAATAACAGAAGTAACATACGTTAACTTATCACCTGTCCCTCCTCACACAGGACAATGCTAATATCAGAAGTAAAACATGTTAGCTTATCACTTGTGCCTCCACACACCGGACAGTGCTACTATCAGACGTAAAAGATATTAGCTTATCACCTGTCCCTATTTACACAGGACAGTGCTAATATCAGAAGTAAGATATTAGCTTATCACCTGTCCCTGCTCACACAGGACAGTGTTAATATCAGAAGTAAAAACTTTAGCTTATCACCTGTCCCTCATTACACAAGACAGGCTAACATCAGAAGTAAAAGATGTTAGCCTACCACCTGTCCCTCCTTACACAGGAAAGCACTAATATCAGAAGAAAAAGAGATCAGCTTATCACCTGTCACACCTCAGACAGGACAGTGCTAATATCAGAAGTAAAAGACGTTAGCTTATGACCTGTCCCTCCTCTCACAGAGCAATGCTAATATCAGAAATAAAAGATTTTATCACTTGTCCATCCTCACACAGGATAGTGCTAATATCAGAAGTAAAAGATGTTAGCTTATCACCTGCCCTCCTCACACAGGACAGTGCTAATATCAGAAGGAAAAGACGTTAGCTTATCACCTGTCCTTCCTCACACAGGGCAGTGCTAGTATTAGAAGAAAAAGATGTTAGCTTATCACCTATCCCTCCTCAAACGGGACAGTGCTAATTTCAGAAATAAAACACTTTAGCCTATCACCTCTCCCTCCTCACACCTTACAGTGCTAATATATAAAGTAAAAGACTTTAGCTTTTCACCTGTCCCTCCTCACACAGTACAGTGCTAATATCAGAACAAAAAACCTTTGGCTTATGACCAGTCCTTCCTCACACAAGACAGTTGTCATATCAGAAGTAAAGGATGATAGCTTATCACCTGTCCCTACTCACACAGGACAGTGCTAATATCAGAAGGAAAAGATGTTAGTTTATCACCTGTCCCTCCTCACACAGGACAGTGCTAATATCAGAAGTAAAAATATTAGCTTATCACCTGTCCCTCCTCATACAGGACAGTATTAATATCAGAAGTAAAAGACATCAGCTTATCACCTGTCCCTCCTCACACAGGGCAATGCTAATATCAGAAGTAAAAATATTAGCTTATCACCTGTCCCTCCTCATACAGGACAGTATTAATATCAGAAGTAAAATATGTTAGCTTATCACCTGTCCTTCCTCACACTGCACAATGCTAATATCAGAAATAAAAGATGTTAGTTTATCACATGTCCCTCCTCACAAAAGACAGTGCTAATATCAGAAATTAAAGACATCAGCTTATTACCTGTCTCTCCTCACACAGGGCAATGCTTATTTCAGAAGTAAAAACCTTAGGTTATAACCTGTCCCTCCTCACACAGGACAGTGCTAATATCAAAAGTAATAGACATTAGCTTATCACATGTCCCTCAGAACACAGGGCAGTGATAATATCAGAAGTAAAAGATGTTAGTTTATCACCTGTCCCTCCTCCCACAGGACAGCAATAATGTCAGAAGTAAAAGATATCAGCTTATCACCTGTCCCTCCTCACACAGGACAGTGTTAATATCAGAAGTAAAAGACGTTAGCTTATCACCTGTCCCTCCTCAAACAGGACAGCACTAATATCAGAAGTAAAATATATCAGCTTATCACTTGTCTCTCCTTACGCAGGACAGAGCTAATATCTTAATTACAAGACGTTAGCTTATCACCTGCCCATCCTCACCCAGGACAGCGCTAATATCAGAAGTAAAAGATGTTAGTTTATCACCTGTCCCTCCTCAAACAGGACAGTGTTAATATCAGAAGTAAAAGACGTTAGCTTATCACCTGTCCCTCCTCAAACAGGACAGCACTAATATCAGAATTGAAAGATGTTAGCTTATTACCTGCCCCTCCCCACACAGGACAGTGTTAATATCAGAAGTAAAAGACGTTCGCTTATCACCTGTCCCTCACACAGTGCAGTGCTAATATTAGAAGTAAAAGATGTTACCTTATTACCTGTCCCTCCTCATACAGGACAGCAATAATATCAGAAGTAAAATATATCAGCTTATCACCTGTCCCTCCTCACAAAGGACAGTGCTAATATCAGAAGTAAAAGACATTGGCTTATCACCTGTCCCTCCACACATAGGACAGTACTAATATCAGAAGTAAAAGACATCAGCTTATCACCTGTCCCTCCTCACACAGGACAATACTAATATCAGAAGTAAAAGACATCAGCTTATCACCTGTCACTCGTCACAAAGGGAAATGTTAATATCAGACTTAAAAACATTAGCTTATCACCTGTCCCTCCTCACACAAGACAGTGCTAATATCAGAAGTAAAAGATGTTAGCTTACCTCCTGTCCTTCCACACACAGGACAATATTAATATCAAAAGTAAAAGACATTAGCTTATCACCTGTTCTCACACAGAACAGTGCTAATATCATAAGAAAAAGATGATAGATTATTACCTGTCCCCTCTCACAAAGGACAGTGCTAATATCAGAAGTAAAAGATGTTAGGTTATCACCTGTCCCTCCTCACACTGGACAGTGCTAATATCAGAAGTTAAAGAAGTTAGATTATCACCTCTAACTCCTCACAAAGGATAGTGCTAATATCATAAGTAAAAGACATTAGCTTATCACCTGTCCTTCATCATACAGGACATTGCTAATATCAGAAGTAAAAGACGTAGGGTTATCAGCTCTCCCTCCTCACGCCGGGCAATGCTAATATCAGAAGTAAAACACATCAGCTTATCACCTCTCCCTCCTCACACAGGACAGGCTAATATCAGAAGTGAAAGATGTTAGCTTATCACCTGTCCCTCCTCACACAGGACAATGCTAATATCAGAAGTAAAACATGTTAGCTTATCACCTGTCCCTATTCACACAGGACAGTGCTAATATCAGAAGTAAAAGACGTTAGCTTATTACCTGTCCCTGCTCACACAGGACAGTGTTAATATCAGAAGTAAAAAATGTTAGCTTATCACCTGTCCCTTCTTACACAGGACAGGCTAATATCAGAAGTAAAAAATGTTAGCTTATCACCTCTCCCACCTCACACAGGACAGTGCTAATATCAGAAGTAAAACACATCAGCTTATCACCTGTCCCTGCTCAAACAGGAAAGCACTAATATCAGAAGTAAAAGACATCAGCTTATCATCTGTCCCTCCTCAAACAGGACAGTACTAATATCAGAAGTAAAAGATGTTAGCTTACCACCTGCCCCCCCCCCCACAGGAAAGTGTTAATATCAGAAGGAAAAGACGTTCGCTTATCACCTCTCCCTCCTCACACAGTGCAGTGCTAATATCAGAAGGAAAAGATGTTAGCTTATAACCTGTCCCTCCTCACACAGGACAGTAATAATATCAGAAGTAAAACATATCGGCTTATCACCTGTCCCTCCTCAAACAGGTCATTGCTAATATCAGAACTAAAAGACGTTAGCCTATAGTCTCTCCCTCCTCACACTCGTCAGTGCTAATATCAGAAGTAAAATATGTTAGCTTATCACCTGTCCCTCCTCAAACAGGTCATTGCTAATATCAGAACTAAAAGACGTTAGCCTATAGTCTCTCCCTCCTCACACTCGTCAGTGCTAATATCAGAAGTAAAATATGTTAGCTTATCACCTGTCCCTCATCAAACAGGACAGTACTAATATCAGAATTGAAAGATGTTTGCTTATCACATGCCCCTCCCCATACAAGACAGTGCTAATATCAGAAAAAAAAGTAAACTTATCCCCTGTCCTTCCTCACACAGGGCAATGCTAATATCAGAAGTAAAAACTTAAGCTTATCACCTGTCCCTCCCCACAAAGGACAGTTTTAATATCAAAAGTAAAAGATGTTAGCTTACCACCTGTCCTTCCACACACTGGACAATGCTAATACAAGAAGTAAAACATGTTAGGTTATCTCCTATACATCCTCACACAGGACAGTGCTAATATCAGAAGTAAAAGACAGTAGCGTATCACATGTCCCTCCTCACACAGAGCAGTGCTAATATCAGAAGTAAAAGATGTTAGCTTATTACCTGTCCCTCCACACATAGGACAGCAATAATATCAGAAGTAAAAGATATCAGCTTATCTATCACTTGTCCCTCTTCACACAGGACAAAGCCAATATCAGAAGTAAAAGACGTTAGCTTATCACCTGTCCTTCCTCACACAGGACAGTGCTAATATCAGAAGTAAAAGATGTAGGGTTATCACCTCTCCCTACTCACACCGGGCAGTGCTAATATCAGAAGTAAAAGACGTTAGATTATCACCTGTCCCTCCTCACACAGGACAGGCTAATATCAGAAGTAAAAGATGTTAGCTTATCACCTGTCACTCCACACACAGGATGGCACTAATATCAGAAGTAAAAGACATCAGTTTATCACCTGTCCCTCCTCTCACAGGATCATTGCTAATAACAGAAGTAACATACGTTAACTTATCACCTTTACCTCCTCACACAGGACAATGCTAATATCAGAAGTAAAAGATGTTAGCTTATCACCTGTCCCTCCTCACACAGGACAGTGTTAATATCAGAAGTAAAATATGTTAGCTTATCACCTGTCCCTCCTCACACAGGACAGTGCTAATATCAGAAGTAAAAGATGTTAGCTTATCACCTGTCCCTCCTCACACAGGACAGTGCTAATATCAGAAGTAAAAGATGTTAGGTTA
The DNA here is from genome assembly GCF_019279795.1 of Protopterus annectens. Taxonomy (NCBI): domain Eukaryota; kingdom Metazoa; phylum Chordata; order Ceratodontiformes; family Protopteridae; genus Protopterus; species Protopterus annectens. The sequence continues at coordinate 658,150,831 of NC_056751.1, forward strand.
TCTCCTGTACATCCTCACACAGGACAGTGCTAATATCAGAAGTAAAAGATGTTAGCTTATTACCTGTCCCTCCACACATAGGACAGCAATAATATCAGAAGTAAAAGATATCAGCTTATCACTTGTCCCTCCTCACACAGGACAATGCCAATATTAGAAGTAAAAGACGTTAGCTTATCACATGTCCTTCCTCACACAGGACAGTGCTAATATCAGAAGTAAAAGACGTTAGCTTATCACCTGTCCCTCCACACACAGGACAGGCTAATATCAGAAGTGAAAGATGTTAGCTTGTCACCTTTCCCTCACACAGGACAGGATAATATCAGAAGTAAAAGATGTTAGCTTATCACCTGTCACTCCACACACACACAGGATGGCATTAATATCAGAAGTAAAAGACAACAGTTTATCAACTGGCCCTCCTCTCACAGGATCATTGCTAACAACAGAAGTAACATACGTTAACTTATCACCTGTCCCTCCTTACACAAGACAGGCTAACATCAGAAGTAAAATATGTTAGCTTATCACCTGCGCCTCCACACACCGGACAGTGCTAATATCAGAAGTAAAAACATTACTTATCACCTCTCCCTCCTTACACAAGACAGGCTAACATCAGAAGTAAAATATGTTAGCTTACCAACTGTCCCTCCTCACACAGTAAAGCACTAATATCAGAAGTAAAAAACATCAACTTATCACCTGTCACACCTCACACCGGACAGTGCTAATATCAGAAGTAAAAGACTTTAGCTTATCACCTGTCCCTCCTCACACAGGGCAGTGTTAATATCAGAAGTAAAAGATGTTAGCTTATCACCTGACCCTCCTCAAACACGACAGCACTAATATCAGAAGTAAAATATGATAGCTTATCAGCTGTCCCTAATCACACATTGGAAAATGCGAATATTAGAAGGAAAATATGTTAGATTATCACCTGTCCCTCATCAAACAGGACAGTACTAATATCAGAATTGAAAGATGTTAGCTTATCACCTGTCCCTCCCCGCACAGGACAGTGTTAATATCAGAATTAAAAGACGTTTGCTTATCGCCTGTCCCTCCTTACACAGTGCAGTGCTATTATCAGAAGTAAAAGATGTTAGCTTATCATCTATCCCTCCTCACAACGGACAGTGCTAATATCTGAATTAAAAGATGATACCTTATCACCTGTCCCTCCTCACAAAGGACAGTGCTAATATCAGAAGTAAAAGACAACGGCTTATCATCTGTCCTTCCTCACACAAGTCAATGCTAATATCAGAAATAAAATCTTGAAATTATCACCTGTTCCTCCTCACACAGGACAGTGTTAATATCAAAAGTAAAAGATGTCAGCTTATCTCCTGTCCCTCCACACACAGGGCAGTGCTAATATCAGAAGTAAAAGGTATCAACTTATCGCATATCCCTCCTCACACTAGACAGTGCTAATATCGGAAGTAAAAGATGTTAGCTTATCACCTGTCCTTCCTCACATGGGGCAGTACTAGTTTTAGAAGAAAAAGATGTTAGATTATCACCTGTTCTGCCTCACACAGGACAGCAATAATATCAGAGGTAAAAGTTATCAGCTTATCACCTCTCCCTCCTCAAACGGAACAGTGCTAATATCAGAAATAAAACACGTTAGCCTATCACCTCTCCCTCCTCACACAGTACAGTGCTAACATCAGAACAATAAACCTTTGGCTTATCACCAGTCCTTCCTCACACAAGACAGTTGTCATATTAGAAGGAAAAGATGATAGCTTGTCACTTGTCCCTACTCACACAGGACAGTGTTAATATCAGAAGTGATAGATTTTAGCTTATCACCTGTCCTTCCTCAAACTGGACAGTGCTAATATCAGACATAAAAAAATGTTTGGTTATCACCTATCCCTCCTCACATAGGACAGTGTTAATATCAGAATTAAAAGACATTAGCTTATCAAATGTCCCTCCTCATGCAGGGCAGTGCTAATATCAGAAGTAAAAGATGTTAGCTTGTCAACTGTCCCTCTTCACACAGAAAAGTGCTAATATCAGAAATTAAAGACATCAGCTTATCACCTGTCTCTCCTCACACAGGGCAATGCTTATTTCACAAGTATAAACTTTAGCTTATCACCTCTCTCTCCTCAAACTGGACAGTGCTAATATCAGTAGTAAAAGATGTTAGCTTATCACCTGTCCCTCCTCACACTGGACAGCAATAATGTCAGAAGTAAAATATATCAGCTTATCACCAGTCCCTCCTCACACAGGACAGTGTTAATATCAGAAGTAAAAGACTTTAGCTTATCACCTGTCCCTTTTCACGCAGGACAGTGCTATTATCAGAAGTAAAAGACGTTAGCTTATCACCTGTCCCTCCTCATAGAGGACAGTACTAATATCAGAAGTAAAAGATATCAGCTTATCACTTGCCCCTCCTCACACAGGACAGTGCTAATATCAGAAGTAAAAGATGTTAGCTTATCACCTGTCCCTCCACACACAGGACAGTGCTAATATCAGAAATAAAAGAAGTTCACTTATCACCTGTCCCTCCTCACACAGGACAGCACTAATATCAGAAGTAAAAGACGTTTGCTTTATCACCTGTCCCTCCTCACACAGGACAGTGCTAATATCAGAAGTAAACAACGTTAGATTATCACCTGTCCCTCCTCACACAGGACAGTGCTAATATCAAAAGTAAAAGATTTTTGGTTATCACCTATTCCTCCTCACACAGGACAGTGCTAATAGAAGTAAAAGATGTTAGCTTCTCACCTGTCCTTCCTCACACAGGACAGTGCTACAGTCTTCAGTGTCTGATGGTGTGCTAGGCGAACTGATACAAGTAAAGTGATCTGTTTGGCGCCCAGCTATATTAATAAATGTGCACATTCCATTTAGAGCCTTTTGCAAGAATGAGCCAAAGTGGGAGATTTCAAAAGCGACTACCAGAAGAGTGTTCTCAATCCTAGGGGCAGAATCATTTGATTAGTCATTTTTTAGTTTTATAATATGATAATTATTGAAACTCTGTAGGCATTTTCCACATGACACAGAATGGTATTATCAACTTCAAGACTGATGCATTTTTGAGAAAATGGACTTGTGCTCCTGTCAATGAACCTCAATGAGGTGCAAAAATCTCTATCACTTGAATTTTAACAAAATGCATTCCATAAAACACATCATGCTCAGCAGGGAGTTAATGTTCTGAGTCAGTAGTGAAAACAGTGGTAGCCAGGAAAAGGAAACCACAGTTACTCCAGGTGCAACTGACAATATTCCTCTTCCATGCCCTGCCCTAGCATAGTCTTGGTATATGTGCATTCTTGAATTTCTTACCCTCTTGCAGTTCTATTTGCTAACTACAATTTAATCCAAGATCTGAAGTATGATGTTCATTTGTCAGCAACCTGTGGGTTACGGATCCGATATCGGATCTGAGCCGGCAACTTGTTTCAAGCTAATGGATCCGAGCTCCTAGCTCCTCCCTTCACCCATAATCCCCTGCTAACCCTCCATGACCTCAGATCTAGTTTGCCGCGCTTGTGATGGCTGGATCCTTTTTGAGCTCTTCAGATAAGTTAGGAAAAAGTTACCTTTTTCTAAGTACTTTTCGTCAGGAATTTCTTTTTTAGTTTAAATTAATACTTTTAAAGTGTGTCTGAGTTAGGTTCCTTATTTTTATTTTTAATTAGTACCCTCCCTTCGCTGGTCGCTAGTGTGTGAGTGTTTGTTGCGTGTCTTTTGGGGCCTGTGTGTGTGTGTGTGTGTGTGTGTGTAGTTGTTTTTCTTTTTTTAGTTTAAAAAAAAAAAAAAAAAAAAAGGAATGGCTGAGGCCCCAAAAGCCATATTTTCTAAATGTACCGAGTGTGGCCATAAGCTCTCCCTGGCTGATGGCCACACTTGGTGCATTCGGTGCCTTGGGGTTGAACACCTCACCTCGGGCTGTACTATCTGTGCAGCGTTCAACCCCAGGGCACTGAAAGAATGGAGGTCGAAGCTGGTCCTGGCGGGACTTCTACCCCCGGATTCAGCTTCGGCCTCCGCTACCTCTGCTGCTCCCGTGGCTCCACCACAGCCTGTGGTGGCTGCCACTCCTGCCCCCCTGCCTCCGACTGGGACTCAAACTCCCACTAAAGTGATGGAGGACAGGGAGGCCAGGAGGGAGAAATGGAGGGAGAAGCACCACAAGCTGCGGGCTGAGACCTCCGTTTCGGCCCCGCCAGCTAAGCGGGCTTCTCCCTCCACTGCTTCTAAGTCTCCTCCTCCTCGGCTCCGATCCCCTTCTTTCTCCCCGGGGCCCGAGGAGAAGGAGACCCGATCTCCATCGAGGTCATCGAGGCGGCATTCCAGGCCTGCCTCGGTGGCATCCTCGAGATCTACCTTCAGTTTATCAGATGCAGACTTGGACCGGATGATGCGAAGGTTCATCCAGGCTCAGCTGCAGATGGGAGTGCTCTTGCCTCCCCCCCCTCAGGGGGGGGAGCTCGACACCTTTTTTCCACCCAATTGCTCCTTCTCCGACCTGCTACCCGGGTTCGGAGCGCTAGGAGCCGAGCAGTCTTGGAGCCGGGGGTGGGTCGGTGCCGACAGTACTTGGTACTTCGGATCCGACCCTGCCCTCGAGCCTGTCGGATCCGACCTCTCGGAGCCATGGTCTGAGCTTCGGATCTGGGGGATTCAGTGTGCCTTCGGCTCCGTCCAGGTCAGAGCACACTGGTCCCTCGGATCCAACGGTCTCGGCGCTGGCTCCGATCCCTTCATCGGATCCGAGTGGGAGCCGACTTTTGGATCCATTGGAGAGTGGCTCTCCCTCGGCATTCGATGTTGTGGAGAGCGCTCTGTTGAGAGCATCTGGACCCCCGGTCCTTGCATCGACTCCTCCCTGCACTTCCTCTCTGCTGGGCCAGGCTTCCATCACCTGGCCAAAGGGACAGCCTGCTTCAATGTCACAGATAGTTCCATTGGAACAAGATGTTGCTGACGAGGCCTCCTCGGACAGTCCCCCCGAGAAAGCTCCCCGCAAGCATAAGTGCAAAAGGAGGCACGTGGACTCCCCTGAGTCCTTAACCGAGGACACGGACTTGGAGGAAGGGGAGGGCTCCCCAAGATCGCCCCCTGAGGATGTCTCCTTTGGAGACATCATGGAGATGCTGAGAATCAGAGGTGGGTGGTCTGCCCCTAAGTCTTCCTCTGATGAGGCCGCGTTTCTGGAGGCATTCGAGGCAGGCCCGTCTACCTCCTAGGTGTCCCCTCCAGCCGACCCCCTGGTGGACCTCATTACCACCAGGACGTGGAAGGATCCGGACACCGTGGAGCCAATACCGAAGTGACCGGATAGGATTCTTAGCCCCCCCCTCAGACCGGTCACATTGGAGTAAGGGCCCCCCTGTAGATGCCATGTTGACGGCGGCAGCCACAAAGAGGGAATTGGCTCAGGAGAGTCCCTCAGTCCATCCACCAAGCAAAGAGTCCCGTTTGATGGATCGCTTAGGGAAGCAAGTCTTTAGTTCAGCGACCTTCTCAGTAAGGTCTCTGAACTATATGGCACATGTCATTAGGATGCAGTGGGATCTTATCAAAGAATACGCTGCATCCCCCCTGAGTCCATGTCAGAGGAGGATAAACAATTGTACTCCACCCGAATGGCCACTCTGAGATCTATTTCAAACACCTCTATGCGGCTGTTGTCCCACGCCACAGAGGGAGCCGCTAGGGCTAGCGGAGCAGGCGTAGTCATGAGACGTCAGGCCTGGCTCCGTCATTGCGACTTTATGGAGCCCTTTAAAGCGTCTTTCGCGAACGCCCCCTTTGATGGTTCTGCCCTATTTGGCAAAACAGTTTGCGAGACACTTGTCCAGAGTGAGAAGTATGGGAAGACATTGTCTGCCATTGGAGTCCACTTCTCTGCTCCCCAGTGGTCCTTTTCAAGGAACCAAAAGGGTCAGACGAAGATGTGGTTCCGGAAATCACAACATTCCCAACCAGCTCCGGACAACCAGTCCTACCGTGGCAGAGGTGGACAGGGAGGACGTCGCCCCAGGGGCAGAGGGGCTCCGAGAAACTTTGGGTCCAGAGAACCTTTCTCTGAGCGGCCCCCGCAGCAGCCCTGACGGGTTGCCCAGCTGCTCCACTCTGGAGGCAGTCGGGGGGCGTTTTTCGAAACATCTAGCGGCATGGGAGTCCATCACAACAGACCGCTGTATGCTTCGCATCATATCCAGAAGGTACAAAATACCAATACTTCATGTCCCCCAATCCAAGAACCTCCCCGATGTACCACCCGATCAGAGGGAGGCCGCAGCCGCAGAAATACAGCAGCTGCTAAGAAAAAGAGCCATCCAGCCCATCCCCCAAGACCAGCTTGGATTAGGGTTCTACTCCAGGTTCTTTTTGGTGCCAAAAAAGACGGGGGATCTGAGACCCATCCTAGACTTTCCCACTTGAACCTGTCAGTAACCAAGGAAAAATTCCGAATGGTCACTCTTCAATCTATCCTCCCCCTGTTAAGGGAGAATGATTGGATGTGCTCTATAGACCTCAAGGATGCGTATTACCACATCTTAATGGACAAACGATCCAGGAGGTTTCTTCGCTTCCAGCTGAGAGCCAGTCACTACCAGTTCAGGGTCCTTCCCTTTGGCCTCACCACAGCCCCAGGGTGTTCACCAAAGTGTTAGCAGTGATTGCGGCCCACCTGAGACTCCAGGGAATTCAGGTCTTCCCGTACCTGGATGACTGGCTCCTGACCGCACCAACAAGGCATCTACTTTACTCGGCCAGAGACTTCTTTCTCCATCTAGCCCCACAACTAGGCATTACTATCAATGTCGGCAAATCTCTACTGGTTCCAACACAGGTCATAGAATTCATAGGTGCCAGAATAGACACCAGAGATTTGCAAGCCTTCCTAACTGCCGAGAGAATCAGAAACCTACAACTTCATGTGTGGGCTATCCTTCATTCAGAGGCTTCACCAGCGGAATTGATCCTGAGGGCACTAGGCTCCATGGCAGCAGTGATTACACTCCTTCCATGCGCCCGTTTGAACATGCGAGTCCTGCAATGGACTCTGTTAGTGCAATGGTCCTTCCTATCCCTTCCTCTCCACCATCCCATTGCTATCAGCAAGGCTTGCAGAAGGGCGCTACTATGGTGGCTCCAAGCATCGAACTTCCATACGGGCCGTCCCTTCTGCACCTCTCCCCCTATCGCCACGGTGACCACGGATGCTTCCCGCCTCGGGTGGGGGGGGGGCATTATTCAGGCAGGACAGTCCAAGGCACGTGGACCGATACAGAGACCTCCCTGCATATCAACGTTCTGGAGATGAGAGCGGTGCTGTTGGCGTTGCAAGCACTTCAGAGCTTCATCCCCGCAGGAGCGATTGCAATTCACTCAGACAACATGTCAGTGGTCTGGTATATCAACAAACAGGGGGGAACCAGATCTTATCCTCTTTGCCGCGAAGCCATGAGAGTGTGGGAATGGGCGATCTCCACCAACCGCTTTCTGATTGCAACGCACATTCCGGGAAGGACCAACATCCTAGCGGACAAGCTCAGCCGCACCCTTCTTACCCCTTACGAGTGGTCTCACAATCCTCTAGTAGCAAAGCAGATATTCGCAACATGGGGGCAACCCTGCTGCGATCTTTTTGCATCTCCATCAAATGCCAAATGCAACAATTTCTTCGCTCTAATCCCCCCACCAGGGGAAACTCCAAGAGACGCTCTGGTGCATGCTTGGCCACCCGGTCTACTCTATGCCTATCCTCCTCTTCCAATGATGATACAACTCTTACAGAAAGCCTCGCGGTTGGGGAGCAAGATGATTCTCATTGCCCCATTTTGGCCTCGACAAATTTGGTTCCCTTACCTGTGGTCTCACCTTGTGAATCACCCTTGGATTCTAGATCCCATTCCGGATCTCATATCCCATCCGTTGGACTTGCCATCTCCAAACCTGGACAATCTGAAGCTGACAGCTTGGTTGCTCCAGTTCCACTCCTAGTTAGGACTCCGGGTATTTCTTCACCAGTCAAAGCCATCTTCGTGGCAGCGCATAAGCCCTCCACCAGGAAAGTGTATCACAGTAAATGGAAACATTTTTCCATCTGGGTGGAGCGCCGCAATCTAGATCCCTTTACGGCTCCTCTTCCATCCATTTTAGACTTCCTAACTGAACTCTTTCAGGAAGGCGCTAGTTGTTCAACTGTCAAAGTGCAATTGGCAGCCATTTCTCATTATCATGTGGGACATGATACAGGGCCCTTGATGTCAGCCAAATTGTGTAAAACCTTTCTCAAGGGTACCTTTTTACTTAGACCCCCTGTAAAAGAAGCCGTACCACCATGGGATCTTACTTTAGTTCTTCAAGCCCTGACTGCTCCACCCTTTGAACCCGCTGCTTCAGTGGATCTCAAATTCTTGTCATGGAAAACAGCATTCCTTGTAGCCATTACTTCAGCGAAAAGAGTGTCGGAACTTCAGGCTCTTTCTGTAAAGCCTCCATACCTGATTTTTCACCCTGATAGAGTGTACCTCAGGATCAATCCCTCCTTTCTTCCCAAGATAGCATCAGAAATCAACATAAACCAATCCATAAATTTACCGGTTTTCTTCCCTAAATATCAAAATAAGGGTGAATACAAGCTGCACTCATTGGATGTTCATAGGCAGCTTCATTTTTATACTCATAGGACAGCTGGCCATAGACAATCTGACCAGCTGTTCGTTTCCTTTGCCAAATTTAACTTAGGGAAAGCTATCTCTAAAGTATCTCTATCTCGCTGGATTTCCTAATGTATCCTACTGGCTTATCAAGCCTCGGGTAGACCGGCACCAGAAGGAGTTCATGCTCATTCCACCCGCTCCATTTCTACTTCTGCGGCTTTCACGTCTAGAGTTCCTTTGGATGATATTTGTTCTGCAGCCACTTGGGCTTCATCTCATACCTTTATCAACCACTACAAGCTAGACCTGCTTTCTAGAGGGAGAGCATCCTTTGGCTCTGCGGTGCTTCGTAATATCCTTCCATGATGGCCACCCAGGGTGCAGGTAGCTGGGGACTCTGTCCCACAGGTTGCTGACAAATGAACATCCTACTTCAGATTTAGAAGTTATGTACTCACCATAACGTTCCATCTGAGTAGGTAGTTCATTTGTCTGCAACCATCCCCCCCTCCTTCCCCCTGACCTTCTTCGGATCTATTAGTTGTTAGATATCCTGTGTTGGATATATATTGAAAGGCAAACTCGATCTGAGGTCATGGAGGGTTAGCAGGGGATTATGGGTGAAGGGAGGAGCTAGGAGCTCGGATCCATTAGCTTGAAACAAGTTGCTGGCTCGGATCCGATATCGGATCCGTAACCCACAGGTTGCAGACAAATGAACTACCTACTCAGATGGAGCGTTATGGTGAGTACATAACTTCTAATTCCCTCCCATGTCTTCCACTAAGAATAGTTTAAGCTTAAAGCCAGTTTCTACACATTATGTTCCACTGTGTTTTCTGTAAGAGTTTCTTTTCTCTTCCCTTAAAATATTGCCTGGACTCTGTTTAGTAGCTTATGTCTTCCCCAGCAAAATCCTCTTGTACCCATATGTTTCCCTATATAATAGTTACTTAACTATAAGTCCCTTCACTTTTTTCTTCTCACAAATCAAGCATGCGAACTTTAAGCAAGAATACTCTAATTCCTTATCTAAGAAAACAGCTCTATAACTCGTTTAGTTGATAATGAATATCTATCTATTTCCTGCACCAGTTATATACAGTTAATATTCCGCTAAATTACATTTATAGGTACAGTGCTTTCCATTATTTCTATTTTGCATAGTCTTTATAGATGGGATAGGAAACTTTAATCTTGCATATGATATAATTTATGGTAAAATATACAATCTACTTGTCTGAGATTTGACTTCTCCTATAAAATAGTTTTATTCATACACTCATTTATGAGTATATTGTTTTTTTATAGACCTACTCAGTATACTTCAGGGCATATAATTTTGACAGACATCATATGCACATGCCCCGGGATTCATGAACCTTGCACCAGGCGCATGCATGGCGTAGGCGCCACAATGCCAGACATGGCCGCCGAGCGATTCAGGTACTATCCAAACCCACGTGCATCAGCGGCGTACGCCGGAGTTGCGCCGCCTCCAGTGTAGGTATGTTAAATACCCCATGTGCGGTGTTGCACCATGCAAATGAAGGCAAGTAACGATTCACGAAATGGCGCAGGCGTAGCATAACAGCACGGCAATGTAAACCAAAAAAAATGGTTTACATATATCCAAACATGACATAGGAGTAACGGAAGGCTGCCAACGTCAGGTGTCATACTGGTGCAACATGGCAATGGGGAAAGAAACCGAGAATGTCAAAAGAAAACATGCAGAAAATGTAAATAACGACATAAATGTTATGTACGCAAAAACCACAGCAGAACCCCAGGACATGTCCGCGGAAGGTGAGGAACAATGAAGTAATATGACAATGTCATAAAAGAGCAGTATAAGACACATCAGCATCACAGCCACAATACACCATAGTATGAATGGAAAGCCACAAACACAGCCCAAGGGTTGCCAAGGAGTGGTGGCGGTGTCTGGTGCCGTAACCATGTATTAATAGTCAATGCCATGCAAATGAGGCAGATAATACTGAATCGCAAAACCCCCGCCGGCGTAAGGCTGCACCAAATGGCGCAGCGGTAATACACCGAGGAGTGGCCTAGAGGGAATACCTGTCAGTCGCAGAGGTGTGTGCCACTGTAGGAGGAAGCACATTGGAGGCCAGCAAACCTGGGCTGTACAATGCACATCACAGCATCAGGACTGGCGTGTGAGGAAATAGATGCGCTGAGAGTACACAATGCGCGCACAGATGCATGTGCACGAGGATGACTACGTTCCCCAAACCAGTCATGTGACGGCCACCCCATCAACAACCATGGATACAGGAAGGTGATGCGGAGAATATGAGGAAATGCGAAAGCAGTGTAATTGGAGTCGTAATGAGCAATTAACACCAATCAACCCACGTAGGGCAATCGGCGGCAGCTGACAACTCTGCATGCAGAAACCTGCAAAATGGGAAAGGGGAGGCATATGAATGCAAAGAAAGTAGGGGATGTTGCAGAAATGCAAAGAGCGAAGAATTGATACAGCACAGCCAAGGAGAGAGTTAGCATAATGGCGGCGGCAGACAAAATGCATGAGATGCCATGTGTCTGCAGGATGCACTCCCGTAAATAGTAGGTGCAACGTGCAGAAACAGTAAAGTAAGGTGTAAAGCTAAACCAATGCAGGCAAGTGTAATGTAACACCAAAGGCAACAGCGTTGCAGTGCCAACGGTAAAACACGGAAGATAACCCACAGATACGGCAGCAGAGACACACCCAATGACATCACCGGGTGTACAGCACAACACTATAAAGTGGGAATGCACACAACACACAGCGCGAATTCCCAAACGCTGCACCTTACGGTGTAAACACACGGGGAACTTTTAAAATGTATATGTTGGGTGCTGCCGTGGCCGTGATGCATCGGCATGTGTTAGAGACAGACGGAGTTGCGGAGGAGGGTGCCGACAACTACCGGAGGCCTCAGAGGAGAAGGAGAGTGTTCAGACCAAGGGTGACCTACCAGGGGCTGCAAGACCTGGAAATAGTAGAGCGTTACAGGGTGGACAGGGACACATTACAGCAAATAGTTGAGCTGTGCCGGCCACGCCTGAGAACAAGAGACAACAGAGGGGAGCCCATCCCAGTGGACACAAAGGTATGTGTAAGCTTGCGAATACTGGCAACAGGTACCTTTCAAAGGCCAACCGGGGATATAATGGGCATCTCACAGGCATCAGCATCCAGGGTACTACACCAGTTTCTGGATGCCATGTTACGACATGCCCATGAGTATATATCCTTCCCCAGATCTCAGGAGGAGTTGGCTAGCAGTATGCGCCACTTCCACCGTGTGGCACAATACCCGGAGGTACTGGGTGCGATAGACTGTACGCACATAGAAATCAAGTCACCACCCGGGGAGCAGGGTAGACGCTACATAAACTGCAAGGGATTCCCCTCCATCAATTGCCAGGTCGTGTGCAATGCGCAGGGCATTATCATGGATGTGTGTGCTGGCAGCCCTGGAATCTACCACGACTCCCATATCTGGCATGCCTCACAGCTGTATCAGGTATTCGCCAGGGGGGACATCACACAAGGTCACCTTGTGGGGGATGCTGGCTACGCACTGGAGCCGTGGATGATGACACCCATCAGAAATGCACACACACACATGCAAGAACGCCATAATGAGGCACACGCACAAACCAGAATAATCATAGAGCGTGTGTTTGGGATGTTGAAATCACGGTTCCGGTGCTTGGATACATCCGGTGGAGCCTTGCAGTACTCTCCAGGCACATGTGCCCACATATTCATAGTATGTTCTATGCTACATAATATGATCCTGTGGAAACAGCTGCTGCAGGGACATAATGGTGTAGGGCCACCAAGCCCGCCACAACTGCCAAGGCAAGCACAGGCACAGGGCGTTCAGCACCATGAACACACTGTGCCAGCCCCAGTAGGCAGACGGAGGCGTACCCAATATGCCTATGCCTTGGCAAAGAGGGAACGTATAGCACATACCCTGACAGCGTAGGCCCCATGGACTGACACCTCCCTACCTGCACACACAGTGAAATGGACGGCACACAAACATGGCCGCCTGTAATGTGTACTGTATGTGCGGTCCCATGTGTGACTCCAACATAGGTAGCACCCAAACACTGCACACCCAACAGCCAGCGGAGCATGGAACACAGGGATGCAAGGTGACAGAGAAGTAAGACGCGAAATCTCTACATAGTAAACATAGTGAACGACAACCCGACTATCCGGGAGGGTGGACAGAGCAGGGAACGCCACCCATGGAAAGGTCAACCTACAGAAATGCATAGTCGTGAGTTGGGACGATCGCCAGACCATGGTACAGTAACAGGACATGTGCGGGGAATATGCTAAGGATATGAGGGCGGAGGTAGACACCGCCGCCGGCGATGCGGTCAACGTAGGTACTGTGTGCAGCCGTCCTTGCGAAAGCGGCAGTATGTGTATGTGTGAGGTGAGGGTGTCGTGTGTTCCGCTGTGCGGGTGTAATGTGTGTGCCACTGTAAAATGTGTATGTAGGTGACATGTGACAGGCGGAGTGGAATAACATGTGTAGGCATACAGTATAGGAACCACAGGCGTATGTACAGCAGTACTCACAAAGTAGTACAGAGAGCTCCTCACTGGCTAGGCGCGTGGCGACGTAAAATGATGCAAAGCGGAAATGTCCCAGAATGTACCACAGGAGTAAAGCCAACATGAGATGCAAAGGACGCATGTACAAACCATGACCGTATGTATGGCGCCGATATGGTAATGTCAACACGATACGTCGGCAACTTTACACAGCATCAGTCATGTACCGCGGAAATACGCATGTGCTCCCCTGGCACCGATCGTGGCCACGTACCATCCCGTAAATACCGCTGTGTGTTCCACGAGTGTTAAACAAGCAATCGCCACCCGAATAGGTGGCAACCGGTAGCATACAGGCCGTCCCAAGTACAGGACCACAATGACCGTAACCATCCGTGACAGAATGCCAAGGGATAGTCGGCACGTACGAACAACCGCAGATATACTACCGATTTGACGGAGGAATACATGCAGGAAGCACACATGCAGGTGATACCGACAGCAGACGACATCAACAAAACAAACACTCCTAGAACAACAGACAGGTAACCTGCAGCTCCCCAAGCAGGGATGGAGCACACACACAAGCATACCGTGTATGTATAAATGCAATGGCCACAACCCGTACCCGTCAGCCACAGCCGCCGATATACCCCATCGCACAAATCAAAGGGATACAAGCCGAAATAGCAGCATCAACATACAGGCAGTCAATGAGAGCGGCATACCCGCAACATCTCGCGTGGGAAACACTATCAGCAGCGGATGCATACCTGCATCCGTTGTGTACATGAATACAAGAGCTATGTTACACATCCGAATGCACAACGCCAACGACAGACGCCGCCAGGACATGGACACCCACATGTCGAACATAATACCATACTCAACACACACAATCCACGGCTAACACCACAGCGAAATGTACCTGATGCCACACATAGCGGCTGCAGTCACACATAACATAACACAATACATACCATCCCCACGAAGGTAGTGCAAAGAACCAACGGCCAGACGAGGAATGAACCATGCCCTAGTTCCGACGCGTACCGTACGAATGGAGGAGATGCATAGGTGATATGCGCATAAGTACACACCGAGGAACAGCTATTGGCGTGATGAACCCACATGCCGCAGGTGACGACGGATATAAGGAAGACTCCCAGGATATTCAAACTGTATGTTCATACCGAACAAACACTTTAATGTGAAATGAACTGTTTTGTTGTAACCAGCGAGATTTCAGCGGAATACGGAAAACAACACAGGAAAGGTATGTCGAACCCACGAGATGTACTGGTGTATAACGCATGATATGTATGACGAATCTGCACTGTATGTGAACGGTGTTTGTAAGTAAAGATACCTGTCCATAAAGCAGAGAGTGGTGAAAGGTGGTTATGTAGTGCTAATCCGCGGAGCATACCAACGACTGTGGACAACGTGTGCACAGCAGTGGGACATCATGTACACAGCCGGGATAACTCAAGGGCTGCCATAGGGATTTAAAACACAGAACAATGCCACCACCCATGCCGATGCTGCCAGTGGATGTCCAACAATGAAGTGCCACAGCAGGGGATAGGACATGTATGTATAGTGTCACAGCACACATGTGTATGTGCATATACCGTCGATGTCATACGGAATGTGCGCACGACGTGCATGTATGCCTCGCAGTACGGGTGACTATGTCAAGTATGTGTAATGTAAAGCTGTCATGATGGATATGTTCAGACATCATACACAGTATCACAGGCATAGCATGCATGATGGAGGTATGGCCTAGTGTTATGTACATAAACAGGACATGTATGGCCTGCACATATGGGACAGAGTAGTAGTAGAATAGCCACCCAAAATGGAAGGAACAGCAAGTAACCATGTCCAAACGATCTGTAGCAGGTGCAATGTGTGCAACAATGACGTCCGGCAGGTCCGTGTGTAAACACATGTGCAATGTACACAGTAGTGTCACCCCCCCATGGTAGTGTCCACTGAACAGCAGAGGTGGATGTCAACTGCATGTCTACACAGTACTGCCGCTGTGGTGGTACCATGTGTATGTGTCACCCTATCAGCAAGGGAGCTATCACATGACCAGTGTCACAGTGTGTCCCTGTGGGATGTGCACAGGACCTATGTCCCACAGCATGGTGTGTGTCCAGTCTGCGGAGGTCACACAGACGCCCAGGCTGAGCAATGTGGCATGTGTGCACATATGCAGGAGTGCTCCATTCACCCTGCCCACTGCAAACGACATGTAGGAGTACTACATGCATCAGTAATGTGGAGAACATGGCCCATGGCAGAGTAGATGACATCCCTGTGTAAGTGGTATGCAGGTGAATACAGATGTGTTCCCCGTCAGTCAACTGCATATGTAAACTGTCTGAGCTTGGTATACATCACGGCATGACTATACCGTGACATGTAAAGTTGTAGGCGTTGTGGAAGGTACACCACGAATGTGTTATTGTAACACTGCCCGTGTGTACATGTGTGTATGGCACAGGTACAAGGGCACCCAATGTACCATCAAGACATATAGTCCAGATATGTGTGGCCCTGCAGATGTGTACCCACGCCACAGTGGAATATGGCAACCACAGCACCATGTGGGGCATGTGTGTGTACAGCAACCATGTACAATGTGATATGCATGTATAGGGACAGTATCCATGTGATACCCAGTGCATGAGTGTGGCTATGCAAAGGTGATGTGTATGCACTATGTGTGATGTATCTGACGCAATGACATCTACACGATATATCTGCCACACCGACACCTGTATGGTTGTTAGCAGTATGAGCAGGTGGAGCTAGAATGCTGCCAGGTATGTAGATGTGGGATATGTAGGCATGGAGAGTACTCCGTGACAGCATGTTGTGTATGTAAGCAAATAGTGAACATGAGGGGCCACATGACTGAGGACTGTGTTATGCCACATGTACCTGACATGTTGTAGGTAGCATGATATGCTTGCACCACTGTGTGACCTGTCCAGGAGTCACATGGCCTAACATCCTGAGACACAGGGTATGATGTGATGGTGGATGTGTACATTGGCAATACCAGAATGTGGAATGGTGGTGAAGGGAAATGAGTGGATAATGTCCGATCTGTTACCCTCTGTACCACACCAACCACCCATGCAATGGTATGACAGGTGGCCAGCATGTGGATGTGGTGTGCTGTGGCGCACAGAATACCAACAAGGGTGCCAGTAAAGGCATGGAGGTCATCAATGAGTGTGTGAAGCATGGATGTGAGGATGTGGCCCAATGCCATACTGAATGGCCCAGTCATGGGTGTACAAATGCAGTCCCACACGTGCAATGCAGTACCACCCATGTGTAGTGTGATAGATGCGGTAGTGTGGTGGTCAAGGTACACAACGTCCATGAATGGGCTAGCAGTCAATTCAGTGGGTTGCTGCAGAGACACATAACAACCAGGTTGGTGGGATATAACAGCTACGGAGATTGGAGGTGACATTGGGACAGTGTCCTAGGACATAACGTGTGCATGGCAGGACCATGGATGTGTCCACAGGGGCAATGCGATGTCCATCTATGGATTGGAACCCTGTAGTGAGTGAGAGTATGTATTGTTGGTAGGTACCCCATTGGCAGGCATGATGCCAGCAACATCTGTGTTGGCAATGCCTGGATGACTGTTATATGCTACATTGAATGTGGATGTAGCCAAACAACACAGACATACCACCACACTGCGTGAGGGCCCACACTGCAATGTATGGCAGTCATGTGTAGGTAGCTAGCTGTGGAGCATGTGACAGACCATGAGGACCCACCATGACTGTCAAGTGATGCACCACACACATTTGAACCTAACTACCGTGCAACAGCCTGCACATGTGCCCATACAGCACATGTGCATGGAACAGGAATACCACTGTGGCGTCTGTGAAAAGTCCAGTACCACCATGTCTCTGTGTGGAATAGCATGGTCCCTACCAGTGCGTACATGTAGCGGAAGTGCACTGTGATATGTGTCAGCATAGTCACGTATACTGTCCAGCTGCCGGGGTGCCATGCCATTAACTACCCCCGTCAGCAGACGTCGGTAGTAGCGGCCGTTGAGCACATGTACCATGTATGCTGCGATGGGTGTGTGTCTAGGGTGTGGCTAGCAGGGCCGCGAAGCATAGATGTTCAGCAAACAGAGGGGGGATGTCCGTAGGTATAGCACACAGACACATGGAGGTATGGTGCATGCCGAGGGTAGTGTAGGTATGGTATGTGTTGTGTAATGTGTCACCCAGCTATGTGTAGTGCATGGCCAAGCATGTGTGGGTACATGGGAGTCCATACTAGGGAAGTGCGTGTTGCTGTCAGCACATGGCAGTAGCAACTGTCCGAGGTGCAATGTACAGTATGACAACACAGCCAGCATGTAACCTGTGGTGTACAGTGTACTCTCCGTCGCGTGTCACAATGTGTGTAGTGGTCACAAACATGGGTATCTGAACATGGAGTACCTATGATGCACTGTTTTCTCTGGAATATACAGTATGTGTGTAAATCACTGTGTGATGTGGGATCCACTCACCCGTGTGTGTTGCAGTCCAGGTATGTGCCTGGGAGGTATGATCTGTGTACAATCTGGACTGGCATGTGTGCTGTGTAGGGCATGGAGGCAGGTCCCAGGCACACCAGATAAATGTCATGCATGCCTTACTGTGTGTGCAGTGCTTGTGTACAGCACAGTGGAGGGTGCAAGCATTGTCACACATCACTGCATGCCATGCCTGCCTGTGACAGTCCTGCTGGAGACAGACATGTGACACCGCTGCACAGGCAGCATAGCATGTGAAGATGTACATGTGGGCCCCACACCCTAGGCAGATGTCCGCAGGTCATGTGTGCCACAGTAGTGTGCTTGACCACGACTGTCATACTGGACAAATACCACATGCCTGCATAAGTACAGTATGACCATAGTTAACAGTCCCAGTGACAGAGTAGGCCAATGTACAGTATCCCTGCGTGCAGACCACTGCCTACGGTACACCTGGCTAGACACACACCCGGAGGGTGAATACACCTTTGAGCCATCACATGTCCCAGTCCATGTGGCCTGTACAATGTCATCACAGGGTGGTCACAATAGCAGGTGTTAAGACAGACACGGTGTACCAGGTGATGTGTCATGTGTGCATATGTTGAGTTGCACAGCCGTTCACATGTCCGCAACATACTGGTGCACGATGTATACTGTTACATGATGTGTGGAACTGCACTGTGACCCACAACAGGGCCATCTGACACAGGTGTGTTGTGAATGGTGTAACCCATGTTCACACAGGATACACACTGCTGTTGTTGGCAGCCATGCTGGTGGCTACCAGTGGTGCATGCAGTGGTCATACAGACATACTGCACACAGTGTTCATGCAGGAATGTCCATTGTTGTGGATGATGTGTTGCTATGTGAAGGTAGGTGTGTGTTGTGAATGTTACACATCCAGATGACACCATCTGGCACAGTCATGGTCGTCGACAACATCACACACATCCACAGCAGTCAGAACCCTGTCCTGAGAATGTGTGTCAGTCACCCTCGTACTGTGTGACCTATGTGCACATGGCAGAACACCTCCCACTGTCATCTAGGATGGCTACGTGATGGCTGGAATGTGCTGTGAAAATGTACAATGCTGGTAGCCCAATGAAGTACCTGGAATCACACACAGTACGCTATGGCTGCCATGTAAATGATGCACAACAATGACCGTCTGACAGACACAAACAATGCGTTGACACGTTGAACATGTGCCCATGACAACTCCCAATGAGGTATGTTGCACATATCAATGTACAACTGTCAGCTATGGCCATAGCATGGATGTAGACGCACATACCCCACAGGCAGTACCACGTGATGTAGGTAGGGGGGCATTGCCCGTGTACATGTGACAGTAGCTGTACAGCCAGATGTCCTGCATAGCCGTCATGTAGGGGTAGCAGTGGCATGTGACTGCTGCACATGCCCGTACATTTGACCATGTCCCACAGGAGATGTGTTATGTGTGTACAACATGTGATGTGCCGACATCAAGCTGTGAAGTGTACGGCTGCCAGTGTACCTGTGTGACTTTTCTGTGATGGGTGCAAAGGCACATAGTACTGCATTGCATGCCCACAAGCCCCACACAGGTGCATAGCCTGAACATACAATACAAAGAGGGTGTGGGATGATAGCAACCCACAGGAGGAGATGGGTACGGGTGGCAACCCACAACCACATGTCTTGGTGCGGTGTTCATGTCTATGACACATTAGCACCTGAGAAGCTAGCGTTACAGCAGTACAGGGTTGCATGCATATATGTTCAACAACATCCCTGTGTGTCCCACGACTGGCCCGTGGACAGACGGACACCAACCAAATGTGCAGATATGATATGTGCACAGCACATCACTGATGCCTACTGTAGAACAGGCTTACTGTGTAGACATGTGCACAGTAGGTCTCGCCAACCGCAGTCAAACACGTTATGTGCGAACCACACCAATAGTCCAGGCCATGCCACAGTCGGACGTGCATGCATCTGTGTATGTACGGCTGTGAATGTCTCCGGCATTGCAGTATAGCTGTGTCACCGTTGTGAACAACATAATGAATGGGTTGTATGTGTGAGGGGTGCGTCATACGTGTATGGTCAGATCGGCGATACCATCAGTGCCCCTGCTATGTGAACATCCCTGTCCCCATACATGGATACCTATGCTGTGCCCAACACCACGTTTCCAGAGGGAGGGATGGCGGTGTGCAGTGCACCAGCAGACATGGGGGTGGCAGCAGGCAGTGGATGTAGACATATGTGGTACCCACATCAGTCCAGGCAACCATCCATGTGCACGGGATAGCAGTGTGTGTCCACATACAGCACTGTGTTGATCAATATCCCAGCACATAGCACCTGTTAGGGTTACAGTGTATGCATGGATGTGTGATACCTGCATGCACCAGACACACCCTCACCAAGCAGCGTGCAGCCTACCTTGCATAAGCCCAGTGTCCACACCATGGTGATAGACATGTGTAATGTCCATATACACATAGCAATGACATATGGAATGGACAGACACCCTGCCAATATCGTTACCCCCCAGGTGGATCACATCCCACTGCCATGTATGTGGCATACCCTGCCATACCATGCAGCTCTGCCCAGCAAGGCTGCATGAGCTATCCTGATCCTACATGGTGCGATGGACAAAAGGCACTGTCACTATCAACCATACACAGCAGTAATGTGGCGGTGATGCACCCTGTGGTGTTACAGGTGCTGTGTGTTGCTGTGGACAATGTGCGTGTGTACATGCTATGCATGACCTTCCCTGCTAATGTGTCATGGTTACACATTGTCCTATGTGTATCACATGTGCAACACAAGTGAGCCATGGCAAGTTGTCCAACACCCGTACAGTGCTGTGTGGATGTACATGGCACAACACATGCATGTGCAGGTGTCCATGTGTATGTGTACAGTGCCACCGCTGACGTTCATAATGGCCACGGACGTGATGTCTACTGACATATACACAGCATCCAGGTGAACAGTAGAACCGTTGTCACATGGGGCCCCATGCCAACTGATATGGACACAGGTGCAGCCAGGTACACATGTCCACAGCAGGCTAACATCAACATGGTGCGTGTACAGTGTGATGAGGTGACACACAGATATGATATGACACCCACTGCTCAATGGTGTGACGGAAACACATCGGCTGTGTCACTGCCATGATGCCTTGCACAGATTACTGTGCAGATGTTGTACATGTCATAGCAATGTATTTCCAGCAGTATGCCAGCACAGCAGTGTAAATGTGACCTGCCACCATCATTATGTCTTACAGATAATGCCACGTTCCCGGCTGCCTGCCTTTAGCCGACAAGAAGACGAGGTGATCATACCATTGCTACATGACAATTATGGCATCTTATTTAGCCATGTGCCACTGCAGGCACAACAACGGGAGGAGATGTGGCAGGATATGCGCAGGAGGGTGAACAGCCTGGGCGGCCACAACCGCACATATCAACAGATCCGCAGGCACTGCACAGACCTAATCCAGCATGCGAGACAGCGTGCCGCTGCAATCGCCAGACAACAAGGTGGGACAGGTGGTGGGCCACCAACCCAGCCCCCACTCACAGCCACAGAGGAGCTCTTGGCCAGTCTGGGGACACCCATGGAACAACACGCTGAAACCCTTGCATCCATCGTGGAGGTGGATGTCTCCCAAACAATGAGCTCGGAGCTGCCTGGTAAGTCAGTGTTGCATGTTTGTATGACAAGCGACGTAGGAGTGGGTGTCATAGTACAACACATAATATAACAACACATGCCAGGTATATGGCCACACAAGATGCATACTACAGTATGCTATGTTGTGTATGCACACATGTGCAGAGCACATGTGAACACACAGGTGCATGATGTGACATGCAGAATGCTTACTGTGGCGATAGTAATGGATAATGTGCATACCTTTGTGTCATCCCTATACAGGTATGTCTGGCGTGTCGCAAAGACAAGGGTCTGTCGCAGGTAAGTCTGTTGCTAGTAAAAGGCATGATACCGTGTATTGATATTCCCCATGTGTCCAGGTATGACATGCACACCTGGGTGTGCCCCAGTCACAGTATACAGGTTGCACCATCTGACACACACACCACCCATGTACAGTAGATACAACCGTTAGTATAGAGTGGCATGACACCACCCCAAAATTTTTTTTTAACCCAAAATTGGGGTTAAAAGGTGCAAAATTCA
>NC_056751.1:658173417-658246637 GCF_019279795.1 Protopterus annectens
TTTACCAAAATTTTTAAAAGATTGCCTACTAATGCTTAGTTACATTTCTTACACCTAGCTTCCCCTTAGCAACCACTACACGGTGGCCATGTTTGTTTTGGTCTGCTGGTCCCTGCATTGTCATTCCATGTATTGCATAAAACCCACATTTGTGGGTTTATAACCTTCATTTTATGTTTATACAGCAGCCCGCTTATGCTGGGCTGCGCTGAGTTTTCGCATCGGCGATCGCCAAAAAAAATTATATTTTTATTATTTTTGCATCAGGTTACCTTGCCAATGGCCACATATTTGGCCATTGGCATGCTGCCTGACACATATGCACCCTTTATTTGGAGCTGACATGGCTCCGTTGTGAAATTTGCAGAAACGTACTCAGTTGTCAACTGAGTACATTTCTGCAGCTAAAACGTCTCTTACACGGGCTGGTTTTTGCTTCGTGGATCGCTAATATACCTAATTTGCATACATTTCGGCTGCAAGTGAGGTATTTAGCATGTCCACACCCAGTCCGTGTAAGAGACGTTTTAGCTGGTCTATTACACGGAGTTTAGGGCTGTTCCTGGATCGTGAGGCTTGCATGGAGTGTTACATGTCTCTTACACTCCGTGCAAGCCTTCGTGAATCCTGCCCTATGTCTGTAGCTTTTTAGATGTCTCTACAACCTACCATCATCTTCTGAAGACTAGCTCATTTTCAAGCATTATTCCTCAGTAGTATTGTTAACTAAGCCTAGTATCACTGATTTATCTCTGGCTTGGTATAAACCTATGAATCTATACATTTCATCACGCTATTCAATACATAGTCAACTGTACATTTTTATTGTTATGTAATTGATTGGCATCTCCCTTTGGAAAGCACTATGGCCAGGATTCATAAACACCTGCAGATCATACTAGGTGAGTTTTGAGTGATGAGTGGGGATGAGCATGGGGTGCAAGATTCAGACACTAACATGACGTGTCCGACTACAAAACATGGCATTGCAAAGATACAGGCTAGTGACCATATACTTAACCATACTATATGCCGATGAAGTGAAAAATAAACACGTGAGAATGATTCAGAAACACAGAAATGCACTGTAGTCATGCAGCACATGCATTAGCAATATACATGACTGTTTGCTTGCTTTCAAGCAGAGAACTCAGTGCATCATACATAAGGCAACCAAGTCAGAAAATGAATAAAGTCTTGGCCACAGTTATTAACATTTGCACATGTGGAAAGGAAACTTTACTAATAAATGTATAATACACAAGCAGCTACGGATAAGTAGTAATAATACATATAAAGGCACTGGACTTTACCAACATGTGTGTAGGTTGGCCACTCTGTGCACCAGATACAGACAGCCCAAGTTATACTGTTACAATGGCAAAGCACACTTGCCATCATGTGCACAGGAGGGCACACCTTTCACAGGAAAATGCGTGAGTGGAAGTTCTGATGTGTGACAAAATGAAGCAGAGCAGTTATGTTCAGTATGTAAATGGAGGGTGTGTTGGGGGGGGGTTACTGGGTTGAATAACCTGGAACATTGTGTGATGAATAAGGCAGTGGCAGTTTGTGTGTGTGTCTGCAGGGACACAACCACTGAATGCAGGCCAGCATTGCTTTGTTATATGTTGGGCAGGTCATGAGAATGCATGGCAGAGAATTCACCCACATGCACATGAGAAGTAGCTTTGTCAGAAGTTGCATTAGCTGATGTTCATTATTCTTACTGCTACAGTAGCCTTTTGGTTATATGGTTTGCATCCTGCCAAGAATGCAAGAACTGGCCATCTTCATAAACCTCTGGCTACATCTCATACTTTCACTCTGACTGCTGATTGCTCAGCCCATAGCAAAAAATCAGCAGTCAGAGTGAAGTGATCTTCAGTACCTTCTTGCTGCTTCCAGAGGAAGTAGCTCAGAGGCATCACAGGAACAGCAGTCAGCCTTTAAGCTTCTTTCTCTGGCAGGTAAGTCCTCTCAGAGGAACCCTTTCACACAGAATTGTTGAACTTTTAAGAAATTATTGTTACATTTTGTTTTACAACTAAAGTTGGTATTTCCCGTTTAAGAAACCCACTATTTATTTCTCGATATGTGAAGTTTCTTGTTAGAGCCTGCTGTTTTAGTTAAGCGCTTATTTATTTATTGATTGATTGATTGAATTGGGGGCTAGTTTTGCAGTAAATGTGTACTGCTTTTGTGAACAAACTATTTATGTGATTTTAAGGATTAGGAAATGTTTCAACAGGACAGAAAATATTTTTAAACACGTTTAGTGCTTGCATACACTTTGTAACAGTTTATCTGTTTTTTTTTTTTCGGTCAGTGTGCTTTGGGGAAAAAGTAGTTAGTGTGTGACAAGATTTTCTATATTTCACTATTGGATATCTCCTTTCTAAATTATATTAATTCTAATCTTTTTCAGGTATCTAAACATGTTTTGGAGAATGTGTATGATTAAGCAGATACTGTGTCTTGGGCTACTGCTACAGTATTAAGGTTGCATGCTTAGGTACATAAACAACAGCTTACTGATGAAGTGAAGTCTGAAATTTTGAATTCTGCTTTAGATATTAGATAGGGGTGTTTTGTTTGGCCCTTCTGCTACTCAGGTCTTCAACAATATGATAAAAGGGGGAAATTAATTCAGGGAGTATCTATGATTTTTCAAGCTCTCTTGTACAAATCTCCCAAATCTTATTTTCCTTTTAAAAAGCAAAGTAAGCAATCCTTACCACCCCAAGGCACACAGGAAGCAAAAAAAAATAAAACGATATGACAGCAAGAGAATAAGAAACAAGGATCCGTTACAAAAAGTGGGACAGCCTAATACTTCAGAGTGACCATCTCAGCATTCTATCCCCCCATCCCCACCACTCCTGGCCCTATTCTCTTTACATTTGTCTCAGAAACTGGCTCTTTACATTCCCCTTTAGAATCAAATTGCTTCAGACTCCTACAGGTTCTTAGGTGTGTACTAGGCTGGCTGCCCTTGTTGGCAATTTTAAGTGTAGACAATTTCCGTCAAATGTGACAATCAAACTCTGCAGCTTGTGTCTGTAAAATAAACACATTCACCAGTATGTTAACACCCCCCAATCCTCTCTTTAGTGTTAAAAGTAGTTCAGGAGGGTTACAATTTGCATTGGATACAGATATATTCTTGTAGGGGATTTCCTCCCTACCTTTTGAATCAAACAGAGTTTTTTTTTCCTCAGGTTCTTCAATACTTGCTTACCCTTTGTGTTGTAGTACCAGTGCCCATAGACCAAAGTGGTAAAGGCTTCTTTACTGTAATCTTTCTGGTTCCAAGGAATGAACTTTCATGCAGACTAGTTTTAGATATTTCCCTTCTTACTCTGTATGCGAATGTATTAAAATTCAAAATGCTGACTCTTCAGACTTTGTTTTCTCTTATTCCTCATCTGGTCACGATGGAAACATTAGATCTAAAGGATGATTGTCCTCTAAAACCATAGCCACAGTCTTCAGAATATTTCTCAGTTTCTGTGTCTGGGTCACAATAGCAGTTCTTTGCACTACCCTTTGAGTTACAGTTCAAAGGGTATTTAAATGTCTAACTCCAGTGGTAGCTCATTGCAGACTGCATGGCATGCACATTTTTCTTTATTTAGATGACATACCATAGTTTGTCTTTTCCTAGATGTCTAGAGTTCTCACCATGCATTTCATCTCTTCTTTCCGATCTGTGATTCCAGATAAATTTACAAAAATCCTCCTAGACGCCATCAAAAAGTATTGCATTCTTGAGCTGCCATATAGATACCTTTTACCAAAAGACTACTCTTACAAAGGAGAAGGTAGCATTTTATCTGGAAGTTTTACAGAGCTTCTCCAATCAGTCTCTGACTTCTGCAAAATAATTTCTCAGGATCCTAGATTTCATGGCTTCTGAGATTCTCATTATTCTGCTCACCAGGTTACTGTTTAGGAAAATTCAATCATCATCATTCTCTTTCGGCTTTTGGATCATCTCTTTCCATTTCTTCCTATCCTCTGCATCTTGCTCTGTCATGCCCTCTCTCACCACGTCCATAAACCTTATCTTAGGCCTTCCTCTATTCCTCTTACCTGGCAGCTCCATCCTTAGCATCTTTTTCCCAATATACCCATCATCCCTCCTCAGCACATGTCCAAACCAACGCAATCTCGTCTCTCTTGCTTTGTCTCCAAACTGTCCAACATGAGCTGACCCTCTAATATACCGATTCCTAATCCTATCCATCCTAGTCACACCGATTGCAAATCTTAACATCTTTAACTCTGCCACATCCAGCTCTGACTCCTGCCTTTTGTCTCCAACCCATATAACATAGCTGGTCTCACTACACTCTTGTAGACCTTCCGTTTCACTCTTACGGATACCCGTCTGTCACAAATCACTCCTGAC
The DNA here is from genome assembly GCF_019279795.1 of Protopterus annectens. NCBI lineage: Eukaryota > Metazoa > Chordata > Ceratodontiformes > Protopteridae > Protopterus > Protopterus annectens. The sequence goes on from NC_056751.1 coordinate 658,177,832, forward strand.
ACTCTTCTCCACCCATTCCACCCTGCCTGTACTCTCTTCTTCACCTCTCTTCCACATTCACCATTACTCTGAACTGTTGATCTCAAGTACTTAAACTCGTCCACCTTTACCAACTCTACTCCCTGCATCCTCACCATTCCTCTACCCTCCCTCTCATTTACACACATATATTCTGTCTTAGCCCTGCCTCATTCCTCTGCTCTCTAGAGCATATCTCCACCTCTCCAGAGTCTCCTCAACCTGATTCCTACTCTCACTACAGATCACAATGTCATCTGCAAACATCATAGTCCACGGGCCTCCTGTCTGATCTCATCTGTCAACCTGTCCATCACCACTGCAAATAAGAAAGGACTCAGAGCTGATCCTTGATGTAATCCCACCTCCACCTTAAACGGATCTGTCACTCCCACTGCAGTCCTCACCACTGTCACACTACCCTCCTACATATCCTGTACCACTCTTACGTACTTCTCTGCCACTCCCGACTTCCTCATACAATACCACAACTCTTCTCTAGGCACCCTGTCATATGCTTTCTCCAAGTCTACAAAGACACAATGCAACTCCTTCTGACCTTCTCTGTATTTCTCCATCAACACTCTCAGAGCAAACATTGCATCTGTAGTGCTCTTTCCTGGCATGAAACCAGGAAAATTAGGAAAATTCAATGGTTTCTAAAAATAGATGAAGCCAGCATTTGCATCTACTGTAATTTTAGATTCCAGTTTTGGGATTTGTCATAAAGGAAGTGCACTGGTGATGAAAGCAAATAGATAGAAATCTAGAACTTCTCTATTTTCATCAGAACCCAAGCCAATCGGTAAGCAGAGACATCTCAGATTTTGCTTGTAAAGCAATTTCTATGGAGGTAAAGGTTCAAGGTCTATGGAATTCTTATGACAGACCAAAGCACAGAAATGTCAAAGATTTGTTGGCTGTGATCCATTTCTTGAAATGTTGTCAATACCTCTCTGGGTGATTACAGATAATACCATAGTGATGTGCTACATAAACAAACAGAGGGACACCAGAACCTATTGCAGACAGTACCATGACATATTCTACTAGAGCCTTGGCATCTTCTATGGGATACTGGGGTGGACTCGAGAAGCATTCTAGAGAAGCAACATGGTCCTCTACACATGCTTTTACAAGGCATTACAAACTAGATTATTTTTCCAGGTCCAGGACTGGCTTTGCTAGGATCACTCTCCATAGGCTCCTGGATGCTAATCCTTTCTCTCACAGGTTGGATAAGTTTCAGTAATCAAGCTATAAAGTCAAAAGGCTACTGCAGCAGTGAGAATGATGAACATAGTACAGTTGTGCACATGGGTCTATATCATATTATCGAAATTCCAAAACATCGAACACCATAAGCTCGACTTTGGAATCTCAAAATATGGTATAATCGAAAGCTCACAACAGCAATTTATTTTCCCTGGGAAAAAATTTGCTGTTCCGAGAAACACACACACAAAACACAAGCACACCAAATAATGCAGCAATCCACACACATACACTTAAAATCCTACATCTAACCCTACACCAAACTATAAATACACTACTATCTATCCACTTACCTTAACCCAAACCCTAACCCTAAGGTTCATCACTATCGCACACTTACCTGACCTGCACCCTAGCCCTAACTCACCTAATCCTTGCCCTAACCCTAACGTCCACACAATCGCACACTTACCTGAACCCTAACCGTAACTTTCCACCACAGTACTAAAAATAGTGAAGCCACAGAAATGGCCAACCAAATTCTTTCCCTAGGAAAAAAATCAGTGTTCTGCAGCTTCACTATTTACAGCGTTCGCTGTTTTGGTGTTGATATTAGAACATTAGATGTTTTAAAACGTTGATGTTCAAATATAGACCCGTGCACACTACATTTACCATACCAGTGGATTTTCGAATTTCTCACTGATACAGTAGTCACATATACCCACCATCCCATTCTTCTGTTTATTGTTACTTGTTGGAATATAAACTTTTGTTTACGTTATACATTTAGACATTCAGGATGAGTAAGTTCTTTTTCTGTTCTGTTTATTTTTTGGCAAGAGAATACTGAAGATTGCTTCACTCTGACTACAGATTTCCCTCCTGTGGGCTGAACAGTCAGCAGTCAATATGAAAGTTTGGAAAACAGCCAGAACTTTGTGAAGCTGACCAGTTGTTGTATTCTAGGCAGGATACAACCCATATAGCTAAAAGGCTGCTGCAGCAGTGAGAAATGTGAAAATCTACTATTATGCTAAGTACAACTTACTCAGCTGTACTTTCCACAACCCTTGGAAGATGTTGATGTATTACCCAAACATGACCAATGTCTGCTGGAGGAGGTGACAGTGTGACCACAACCATGAGGATGAGCTCTCTTGGGGATAGACACATCCACCACGATGAGGCAGTGGGCGTGTTACCAGTGCAAGAGTGGGAGATTGCCTGTCCATGGCCATTTCAGCTAACAACTGAGGATGTTACAGATGACTGGCCTCGATGACAGGCCCTTGCACCCACCAGACAGTCCAGAACAGAATTTGTATACTCCAGTGTATTATTCATCCTATCTAAGGAGTCACACTCATGGTTCATGCACTCCTATAAGTTAGCATGCAGTGCTTGAATGACCCTCACAATTTCTGTAGCATCCCTGGTGGAACTTGTCTGTGTCTCCATGATGGCCCTGCACATATACTGAGTAGCAGCTACTGACACACTAACCTCAGGAGGATGGTGATAACCATACCTCCTACAACCACTGTTACTGACACCCCTGTGTGGTACCTGTCCACCATGAATGTTAGTGCCAGGTTCTTTGATGTCTGTACCTGAGGCCACCACACTTCACTGATCAACAGTGTCCTTATCAACCTGTACACTGTCAGATGGTAATGTACCATGGATATGCACAGACCAGAGCTGTAGCTGCCTCATCTAGTGACAACTGTCCCATTTGTAGTGTAGTACCCACCCCCCAAGTGATGTACTGAGGGCAGAATGTTTTTTTGTTGGATGTCCTTTTTAATTTTGGTTTATTCATCTCTTCAAGTGAAGAGCAGAAAAAAAAACAAGACTTCCTATTGCAGACCCATGCCCCCTCATATAGCTGATCTGCATCCCCCAATTAGTTCTTCACTGACTTTGGCTTACAATATTTGCACAAATTGCTTCCTACAGTAGACCCACACCCTCTCAGCAAGTCAAGTGAAAAGCAAAAATAAATAAATAAATAAATAAATAAATACATAAATAAATAAATCAAAGCAGTGATGCACTAAAAAATAAAGAAATCTACTTCTTGATCATGCTGCATAACACTTTGCATCTATGGTAACTGCACCCTTTGGCCCATCCTTGCAGCAGAACTGGTGCAGCAGACAGACTGTGTCCATAGTCTGTAGAGGAGATGTAAGTGTCATGCTCCCTGTATCCAACAAGTGGTCTACACCCCTGGGCTGTGCCTGATCAACGTTGCCATCATCACCACCATCATCATAATCATCATAATCATCATCATCATCATCATCATCATCATCAGAGGCTAATTATCCTCCAACAACAGTTGATGGGTAGTTCCACAGTGCTGATGCCAGACAGTACATCACCTGTAAACACAGCAAACAAGAAATACAGTGTAACTTTGTCTAACCACCACAGCTAGGCATGCAAACAGTATCATGACAACTATAATGAAAGACAGCATAAATTCAATCATGCTCATACCTTATACTGGTGGTTGTTGCAGCTCAGTGCCAAAAGTACTTATCCAGAATAGGTGATATAGGCTTTATAAACAATAATGTAAGTAAAAGCTGAAAATGGAAAACATATCAAATGGAGGAGTATGTACCTGGTGCATCACCTGTAGAAATCTTCTGGGGCCTATCCACCTCTGCCCCCACATCCAGCACAGCACTATGAGACTCTTCAGAGGTAGTATTGACTTTCAGTGATGGCAGAAACCCCTCCATCTCTGATGGTGGTGGCTCACTAAATGTCCCTTCAGCTATAGCCCATCAGTTCCATGCCATTGCCTCTGCTCTGTTGGTGGCTTTGCTAAGCATGTTATTGGCATTCCTCCAAACCATACTATAGTTTTTTCCATGGCCACCAACAACTTTAACATACTCAACAACCTGTTGCCAGACACAGCCACAGAAGGGCTTGCTGGAGAGCTGCAAAGGAATGAGGCATCTACTGTGGATATGGAGGACCTGTAGTTCCACCTTATTCCCAGTCTCAGAAACTGTGGCGTATGGCTGGATCTAGCTGTAGCCACTCATTTGTTACTCATATCCCTGTTAATATGAAAAACGCTGCTGTTAGCGGTCATAGTACCACATAGCTAGTACTCACAACAGCATTATGAGAATTGCAGTGATAGGTATGTAAGGCACATTTTTCCAAGGTACTAGTATGCCTAAAAAAATAAAGTAGTAAAACACCAAACACTGCTATTAGTCCTAACTCATTAAAAAACAAGAAATGAAGAACACCTGCATGACTGTAATGAAATCAAGCTCACAACTCTCCAAGTAAAAGAATCACAATATGTAGAAAAGCCACACAATGCAAACAGCTGTTTTTATAATTAACCTGTATACATGTTTGAAGGTAAGCAAACTAAAGTTCATACCATGAATGTTTACTGTGTTTGGATGCTAGAATAGCCAGTGTACATGGATGTCTAATGTACATTGCACCATGATTCCTGCTCCATATCAGGCATACATCATCATGTAGATTCCCTCCTCTAGCCATGATGTGTACACTATTTCATGCTAAACTCATTAGCGTTTCTGAATCACAGCACTTAAATGATGAGCAGACCAGGTAAACATCATGTTGAGTTCAATACAAAGCCGTGCACATACCTGAGCACCTAATGATAACTCCTGATAGAAGTTATCATGAGATAGGCTTATACATTGTAGTTGTAGATCATTAGAACTACTGTTGCAACTATTTGTTGCTAAAGAGCCATGCTCCTAAAACCTACACATTGCAAATGTCTCATGCCGTGGAGTGCTGCAAATATGTGTTACATGTTAGGTATGTTACATACTACTAAATGCTGTCTATTCATCAAAATACATTTGAAAAACAAGTATATTGCCTAGTGTGAAAGCCTCATTGATAATGCAACTTGTACGTGTATGAAAGATGTCAGTACAGTGCAGAAGGTTAGCTGGTTCAACTAGTGCCCTGTTCCAATATCATGGATGAAAGCCCCACCCCCTCAATCCACCCCCAACTCACGTGAAAAGCGAAAAAAAAAAAAAAAAAAAAAGAATTCGCTCCTTCTTCTGGGACACCAACCATGTGGCTAGACGCACAATACCCCCCTCCCTCCAGCACCAGCCAATCATATCCCATTTCTGCTCCCTCCCTCCGACCCGCCTTCATTTTTTGTAAAAAAAAAAAGTTTCTTTTAAAGTGTAGCAAACTACTTGCTACAAATGTAGAAAGCATTTGATACAGTTTATACCCTGTGCAGAGCACTACAGCGATTAGGTTCTTTTCTGTTTTATACTGTAGCAAACTGCTGCTACAGTTTATACTCTGAATGGAGCACTACAGTGCTTAAGATTCGACTAAAAAAATGTTCTTGTTTTCTTCTAAACTATAGAAAATTTTTAGACCACACATGGTGTGCCACAACACTTAGGTTTGACTGTAAATGCTTTTAAAAAATGGCATGCATTAAACAGTGATTTGGATAGGACCATTTTTTACCTGGTGTAGTTGTTTCCTTCATCCCACCCTAGTTATGCGAACCCTAGAGAAATAGAAATAACCATAGAGTGCTTTAGTCAGTATTGACCCTGCAGTGAAACAGGGATTGAAATTTTCCATGTTACCTGAGATAAAGAGTTTTATGCAGTAAGTACACATTTGCCTACTGCGTGACCTTATGTAAGTCATTTTGACATTGCTTCCAGATAACCACTGAAAAATGACTGTGTGTCCAGTGAACCAGCTGGTTAACCAGTTGACATTTTTATCATGACATTGGCATAGGAATCATAAGACTGACATGACAGCACTGTTCTGGTTATGACACTCCAGCATCTGTGCAACCATCTGCTTCCTTCCCATTTATCTCTGTCTCATATCCTCCCATTGGCAGCATTTAATCCAGACAAAAAACACTTAAACATGAGAAGCACCTTGCCTTAAAAGGGTCATACAGTCAATGTTCTATTTATTTATTTTTAAATTATCTGTTGAACATTGCTTGGCACTGAGTAGCATTGATGGTCATTGATGAGCAGATGGCAATGACAGTTATTATCCTACTGTAAATATGAACAACATTGTTACATATGCACTAAGACCATGTCACCTGTCCTGCACCTGAGCTTAGGACCATTGTGTGTTAGTAAGCAGATTTGACTTAAAAAAACAAACATCACATTAATACAAGGTGACAACATTCTCTGTAACAGCTTCCATGATTCAATGTACTAAAGATGGTAAACCTCCATTTCAGTGCACTGAATGCATGGTTCTAATCTACAGAGGGTGGAATGCCTGCATATAAGGTTATTTACAACCTTTATGTGTACTTCATCAACGATGATCACCTCTTCGTGCACACCTTTTCTGAGAGCTTTGGTGGCATACATTACTACAGCTGTATTTGTTACATTGTGGCTGAGCTATGCATAAGTTTAAATCCCATCATGTGGATTGCTTTTACAGTGATATCCACTGCTGCTGTAACCTGAAATGTGTAATATTGACCCCTGTCCTGTGAAAGACATGTGGCATGCATTAGTAATTCTTTGCTTAGTGACATTTATATATCATGAACTCACAATAAGCACAGCAGGGTTCCTATTATATGATCAAAGACAAATTATTTCGAATGGGTCTTGATCGAACTTGAAAGCAGGAAACAGCAAAATACCGAAACGGCATATAAGCAATTCCTTTCCCTAGGAAAGAAATTGCTTGGCCACCTCCATTACTTTGCCATTTTCATCACTGTAGTGTGATCTTGAAGTTGGTATATTTAAGTAGGTGGGTGTGGGGGGCACAGAACCCCACATTGGGGGCTGTGGAGGGTGAAGCCCCCCACTTTATGTAATGTTTTAAAGCTTTTATTTTCTTTTGTGGAACAGCAATTTTTTTCCCTTGGAAAAAAATCACTGTTTTAAGTGTTCGGGATTGTAAGCTTTCACTTACATGGGGTCAATAAATCAGCGTTCGCTTTTTTAGTCATTTCCTGATTTAATATAGACTCATAACACACATACACAAAGGACTAATGAATAAACATGTAAAGTTTTATGCTCTTCCAATAGTGTTTGACATCTAGCATAGAGCAACTGTGACAGACAGTTAGTAAGGATGAATGAGATTAACCATCTCATGGAAAAACTGTAGAATAACCTGATAGCTGCACTAATAATGTATTGGGCATTATCCGTGCTAATAATCGGTTGGTCATTGATCTCGAATCTGAATGATCTAAACATCAAGCCGTGACACAGAAAATAATGATGATACAACCACAGGTTGACATAAAGATATATACTCTAACATCGCCTATGTGTCATTCTACTGCACTTGTGATATATCATTTTGAATGATGTAATGTAGAATGTTTGTATCCCCTGATGCCTTTGGTCTGTGAAACACCAGTCACTGTGCATTTTCCTTACAGCTAGTAAAATCCCTGCAAATAAGCGCTGCCTGATGACTTCAATAAAAGGTAAACTATCGCATGTGTTAATGGTAGGGAGATCAAGAGACCATGAAGGAGGCAGTCAGGGATTCAAATCCCTTAACGTGCAATTTGTGGTAGTACAACCATTAGTTGCAGTGTGAAGCCATTCCTTTTATCAATCTCTCCAGGTATGTTTGCTCTTCAAGGTATAATGCAAGAGATATGCCTTGTTAATATGGAGTCACTGTTGAGCATGCAATTTCAGCAGGAAGCAGATTGAAGTAGGACCACATGTTCACACTTCAAAGTCTCACTAAAGTCAGAACACCACAGTAGGTATAGATTTTGTTGGCCATATATCACAGAAATGCTATCCCCCCATTTGGCGTAATTCACAAAGGATGTAAAATTCAAAATTTGTTCTGGACACCAAATTAGTGACATCTTAGAAGGAGATACTTATGTCTGGTAAAGGGCAAGTTTGTGTGGGTAAGAGAAAAATACCTTTCTGTGACTAATCCATAAGTATTACAGCTGCAGGCTAATGCAGGGTGGGTGGGGGCAGGATATACCAGGTGTCAGTAAAAGGCTAAAGCCTGGAATAGGTTTGCTAAGGCTTCCACCCATGCAAATGGCATCTCACACATGGGAAACAGTGCCGACAGGCATAACTAGCTATTTCATCTCATGGTACTGTCCTCGTATCTGACTCTCCCCTCCTTACTTAAAGTTGAGGAGTAAAAAAAATTTCCATTTTATGATTTGGATCTGGCACTCCTAATGTAAGGGACAAACTGGGACCATATGTTTAAATTTATGCTCCTCCAAGAGAAAAAAAACACATCCTCCTTTAATTTCAGTTGTAAAAAACTGCTTGCTCTATTTGTATCAATCAGCTGCTACAGTTTAGGCTAGGCACAGAGTACTAAACCACTTCAGTTCTAAAAACAGAAAATCTCTTTTTCTTTTTAAACTGTAGCAAGCAGTTGTTACAGTTTATGCTACATATGGGATGCTAAGTGCTTCATTTCTGATTACAATTGTGATATAGCATTTAAATGCCAGAAATACACTGCACTGAAGACTTATCAGCATCTGTTGAACATGCTCCCTAGTACTTTGTGCCCGGAGTGGCTGTCCCCCTTCAGCCCACCGGTGCTATCACCATTATAGATAGAACATTAAGAGATTAAAGCATGGCCTCCTTGGCTGATGGGAGGATGAAGTTCGATCCCATTCCTCACCACCATACTGTAGGTGTAAAATAAATCACCTGTCCATGCTACCTGATATTGCATGGCACCATACACATGGAGGATTATGACTGGGTTGCCAATCCTATGTTCAAGACATTGGATGCCAAGAAATTCACTTTAAGAGAAAACCTTGAGAGGTGAATTCTGTCATCTATGTTGAGAACAAATGATTGTAGGTTAGGATCGGTAACCCAATCATAATTCTTTGTAGTGCATTGAGCTGTATTTTCTCCATGTACTACAAGTTGCTTAAAAAAAGCTAAGTGTTTATCCAGCTTTTAAAGCCATAAAACACTTAATGAATGCTGTTAGAAAGGCGGTGTGTAATATAGTCGCTTACATTTATAATCACCTTTCATACCTCTTAATTGTCCAGATTTTCGCAGAATGTTCACATAATTGATTCATATTTTTGGCCTGTTCCTGTTTAAATCTGTGTTTTTTGGGAAAAAAAACATTGAGGATTTAAGTCATTAAACAAATGACATACATTTAAGTTTTATACTTTTTATCCACTAGAAAATGCAGACAAATGCACTTCCTGTTATTCAAGCTACTTTTTTATGTTTATAAGAGGAAGTTAGGAACACCTTATCTGTGTGGACAGCAGTCAGATGCAAATCTTTTGTTCTTTTGGTGTCATTTGCTGGACAGTACTAGCAGATTTTACTGTCTAACATGTGTCCCGACCTTAACAACTTAAGCAGACGATGCTTAACATTTATAAAGAGTGTGTCTCATGCCATTTTAGCCTTAACTGGTTTATCTTTTTCCAAATATTGGAGTGTGATCACTACACTCCATGCACTGCATTTTTGTTGTGCTTGCTCCCTGTCTTTCCAGATCCTGAACAGTTTGAAAGTAATTAGGAGATGTATAAGGAGCAACTGGAGTGCCTAAGAAAGTGCTGGGGTAAGTACTGGTCAATTTTCTTAAACACATTTGTGTTTACATAGCAATAAGTAACAATTGCAAGACTGGTAAAGTCCATGTTTACACAAAGACGGCATCTGCCATTACTGGCAATCAATACGGTAATTAGTGTGACTGTGCAAACGAAGGCTGCTGATTCTGCATAGTAACATCAGCACAGTCAGGCAAGTGGATCATAATGTTATGTCTCAGTGCTCTGAAAGTGTAATGATGCTTGTGGGTTCAATCCCAGCACCAGAGCCAAACAAGGGTTTGATGTTAGCAGTATATATTTTTAATGGGTATATGTTTGGCCATCGAGTGGCATGTTCATCGAACGGCCATTTGCCAAACACAAACCATCAAACATCCCTTTCCTCAAGGAGGCACATCATCATAAAAAACACATCGAACAGCCAATGTTGGCCAACAGAAGGTAAACTGCGTGGATGCATTTGTAGGTAAAATAGAGATAAAGAAACTTTCCCTTTCTCCACTGCAGTATGATCTCGGAGTTGGTATATATAATTGGGGGGCTGCACCTTCCCTCACATTAGGAGGATTAGAATCTTCCTAATGTGAGAGACTGTGCCCCCACAGCCCTCAAAATTATATAAACCAACTCCTAGATCACACTCCAGTGGAGAAAGGGACAGTTGCCTTATCGCTACCTTACCCACGTGTACATAAGTGCTGTTAACTTTCTGATGGCCAACTATGGCCATTCGATGTGTTTATTTATGATGATGTGCTGTTTTGCTTTCAAGGGTTTATGTTCAGTGAATGGCCATTTGATGAACGTGCCATTCAATGGCCAAACATAAACCCATTTTTAAATGTTACAGTACTGAAAGTAAGGCAAATGTAATGTAAATGGTAAGCAGGTTAAAATAAACTCTGATATGCTATGATGAAAAAGTTTCATATGTCGATGACTGCATATGATGGTTAACACATGCAGGATAAGAATGCCATGAAATCATTGCTGTATGTCTGTTTCAACACCCTCTTTGTCCATTATTCATTATATATTGCTAATTTGTCAATACTATTAACTTATAGTGACACAGTGATTGGTAATAGTGCACAAAGATGAAAAACAATGGTGTCATCACAATATCATCATCTGCATAACTGGAGAAAAGGATCTTCATGTTAACTGCTATGTACAGTGATGGCTATTATTATGGCTGGTAGTTCAATTCATTCAAACCCATAACTGCATTACAATGATGTGTTACTGGCCTAAATGTATTATTTCATATTATTTACAATGGTAAATAAAAGAAGCATTTCAGATGTTATAATAAATGAGTGTCTTATGTCATACTTATAATTCTCAAACACAATAAATGGAAGCCTAGAAAACAAAACATTTGGGAATGCAATTTTAACATCTGTGTTTATGTCTCGTCCCTCTCCCTATTTCTCTGTCTTTTTTTAATATTTTAATTTTGCCCATTTGTGTAACTATTATAAACAATAGCAAAGAAATATGAATTTGCCACAAGTAGCAATGACAGTGCTAACACAAGATGTATCCAGTGCTTCTAGGTCTGAGCCTGCCAAAGTTAAATGCACTCCTACTGTCCTACCTGCACCCCCTGTGTCATGTAGCTCTGCCTGGGTGATGGTGCACTGGTACGCCATCGACTAATTACTAGTGGAGATGGTGATTATAACACCCATCAGGAACTGGCAGAGATTGTGAGGGAGATATTTGACAGGAGGTATGATGTTCACTTCTGCTGAATGGAAAGTATGCTCCATTGTCTTGTTGAAGTGCTTCCCTGCTCAGCACTGCTCGCAGTTACTGAAGCAGAACCCATTGGTGACAGCTCCCAAGGTGAGGACTGAATTCCCACTGCATCTAATATGGCCGACTATGCATGTTGATGTACCCCATCCTATCTCCATACCCACTGTTACCCCTTCCTCTTATGTCTACCACCAACCCTGTCAGATATCCTGCAACCAGAACTCCCACTTTCCCTACATCTGTCATCTATGATTTCCTCTACCAGTTTTCCTCTGCCTCAGTAAGAAGAATAGAGGACACCAATCCCATGATAAAATAACATCCTATATATAACGCTCCACTTCGCCTATGTGTGTGTATTATCCAGCTGCTTTGGTCTAATCAGTCACATAATGTGTTTTATTTTCAAACAATATGCATGTTTTTTAATCCCAAAAAGTTGACAAATTTATATATAAACATATGTTTGACAAGATGTTAAGAAATATGGTCCTATCCCACTTCCATCCTGGTCATTCATGAATGAATCACCTAGCGTCCTATGCACTGCTTGCTTCCCATTTTTGTCTCTGGCCTAGCATCCAGAATTTTTCATGGAAATGATCAATAATCATATAGTAAACCTCCAGATGCTGGTCCCAGCACAATTTGGTTTTGTCAAGAGCAGGCCATGCCTATTCAAACTGGTGGACTACTTTCAGAATTTCACCAAAGCAATGCATATGAGCAAAATGGTTAACATAGCCTACCTTCATCTGTCCAAGGCATTTGACACAATACCCCACTCGGGCATTGTTGACAATCTCAAGAGGTTAGGTACAAAACCTTATGTCACCCAGTGGATAGCCAACTGGCTCACAGACAGTACCCAGGAAGTTAGAATTGGGGAATCCACCTCTACAATGAGGTCAGTCACAAGTAGAGTTTCTCAGGGAATGGTCCTGGGACCTCTTCTTTTTGGCATTTACTTCTCTGAAGTCAAGGCCAATGTCAATGACCTCTGACTGACTAAATTTGCAGATGATTACAAACTAGAAGCTATCATTGAATCCCACACTGACATAAATGTTCTCCAGGAAGGGTTCACGCAGACAAAAAAATTGGCCATGGACTAAAACTAAATGCCAAGAATTGGATAATAGTATCCTTTGGGAAGTTATCCACTCCGGGTAACTATTATATTGACAACACACCCCTAAGAGTTGACCCAGTAGTCAGTGACTTGGGGGGACGCATAGACACTAATCTAGCCTTTGACTATCACGTGTCTACAGTCGCGAGAAAATAATTCTATGTTGTACAATATATAAACAAAGGTATGGCATCTAGGTCCAAGGAAGTTATTTTTCCACTGTATTCGGCATTCATCAGACCTATCATTGAGTATTATGCCCCCTTTTGTATGCACCTAACCAGGCATATCCAACAATTGGAATGTCCATAGAGGTTCCTGACTAAAAGAATACAGGGCATAAGTAACATGTCCTATGAAGACTGCCTCAATACCCTATCCCTGTATTCTGTCTCCTACAATCTGTTGATGGGAGATCTATGCCTGGCATACAAGACATTGTCAGACCCCACTTTAATGGACTTCCTGTGTATCCACAAAACAAACAGCACTAGAATTACCTGTTTTAAAGACTTACCTGGGGATTCAGTAAACTCTGTGTAGGCTTTGCATGAAGCCTACACAGACTCTACCTATTTGCATGGTGAGCAGCACTGCTAATTACATATTCTTGCTGTGCACAGCATTTAAATATAAACAAGCATGGTCTCATGGCTAGCAACAGTGTACATGTGTAAACCTGTTTACTTACAGGCAAACTAGGTCTGTGGATTTCAGCAAAATGCCACAATGAATACTAGGGTTAATAATACAGCAATGCATATAGAGCAAACACATTACATGAAAGTGTATACAGTGCAGAGTATTGTGGAGACCTGTTTCAGGCATAATGAACAAAAGTTGTGTAAGTGATCAGTAAGGATACATAGACTGCATTATAAATAGTCAGGTGAAGCATGTATATTGAATAGAGACACACAGATGAATTGTAGGAATGAATACAGGGAAAGAGGACATGTGAAACGTGATAATATACAGCAGATTAGGGCATGTCAATAAAGACAGTTGTAGCATGAGCACTAATCACATATCAACATGATACAATATGGACTGCAAAGTGAATGTATATGTAGAATGTATTGTCACCTAGGATGATGCCACAATATAAACAAAAAATGATTGGCTTCAACAATTGGTTTAGCCTCTGGTGTCAATCCAGAGGGAACCAGTATCCCTCAGCCTTGGATGAGATGGTTTACAGGCCATACAGGCTTCCCAGTGATGGTCTGCACATGTGTTATCTAGGCTGTCAGATACTGGCAAAAGCATTTGCCTCCCCCATAGTGCCTTTTTAGGCAGTGTCAAAGCAACAAAAGTTCTGACATAAAAAAACCTTCACTTGAGGCAAACTCAAGGTTCTGCTGCTTAATGCAAGGAGTCTAAACATGAAGCTGCACCACAGAAAATTTCCAACCTCCTATCTGACAGATTTGCTGCAAACTTCACAGCCCTGGTCCCACAGGCTATACTCGAAAGCATACCTGACAACAGTCCATAATTTGGCTTCATTAAGGGTAGATCATGCTTATTAAACCTAGTAGACTTCTTTGAAAAAGTCACCCAAGACCTGGTTGAAGGTAAGACAGTGCATACCACCTATGTTGACCTGGCCAAGGCTTTTGACACAAACCTCCACTCAGGTATCATTGAGAAGCTCTCCCAGCTGGGGATTAACCCTTAAATCACTAGATGTGTAGCCAGATGGCTCACCAGCAGAACATATACTGTCAAAAATGGTGACTTGACCTCTATCAGTAGAGCTGTCACCACAGTTGTACCAAAAGGATCTATGCTGGGCCCTTTACTATTTGGAATCTATTTTTTGGAAGTCCAGGAGAAAGTAGATGACCTTTAGTTTACCAAGTTTGCTGATGATTGCTAATTGGGTGCAATCACAGAATCCCCCAACAATATTATCATATTACAATAGGGGCTGACACAAACAAATGACTGGTGTCAGAGCCACACCCTACAGCTAAATGCAAATAAGTGCCATTATCATTGCCTTTGGCCAAGTGGAATCTCCAGCTAATTCTGGTATTGACAACACCCCCCCCCAATCAAACCAAGTCATGCAAAACCTGGGAATGCAGGTAGATACCAATCTGAACTTCGATGACCAAGTTTCCGCAGTGGTAAGGAAAGTTTTCTATACGTCGTGCACCTCATAAGTAAGGGTATCACATACAGGTCTGAGGATATTATGACACAACTGAACTCAACCCTCACCAGACCACTAATAGAGTACAGTGCTCCCTTATGCATGTTCACCAGACACCTGCAACAGCTGGAGGGACCACAGGGGTTTCTCACCAAAAACATATAGGGCCTCTAAACCATGCCCTGACTTAAGTGGATAGACTGAATGCCCTGTCACTGTACTCTGTATCATATAGGCTGCTGAGAGGTGAATAGTCCCTAGCCTACAGGGCAGTTTCTGACCCTATCCTGATAGAAATGCGGCACATCCGCAATTCTAATGGCACAAGAAACAATGAGAGGATATATGCATGTCTCCCAAATATGCAACAAAATTTAGAACATTTAGGATTTTTTCCTGGAAATGTTTACATAGATATCTTTATGCACTAAGTAGACTCCAGAGAATTTTTCTTCGGGCAAGAAGGGGGAACAGGAAGAAAGATATAATTGGGAACATATTTTCTGGGGGAGCAGAGAGTTGGCAGACCTTAAGGATTCCCTGTGGAATGCACTGTTGAAGATGCTGGGTGCAGATTGGTCTGATGAGGGAGATGATTTTTCTGAGCTATAATACAGAATTGAAATTGCTTACACATAATAAGGCCTTGGTGTGCCTAATAATGGTGGCCGCCAAAAAGTAATTACTAGAAAATGGAAACTAAAAGCTAAACCAACTATACTGGAAGTAATGAATATAGTAGCAGAGATAAAACAACTAGAATCAGGGCAGGAGCAAACTACATAAGAAAAGAATGGAAATTGTGGGCACAATACATACAAGGGAGTAATGAGGTCTAAAAGACTGCATGACTTAAATGAACTATGTAATGTCTGAGTGAGAAAGATTGGGTAGTTTATAAATTATGTATAATGTTTGCAACTGGGTGCATGTTAGTATGCTTTGTGATGTAAAATGCTTGCAACTAGGAGTGTGTTGGTGTGGTAGTTTTCATTTATATAAATGTAGGATTGCTTGTGTAGTAAGCAATGGTTTAATAAAGATGTTTGTTGTTTAAAAAGTCGGGAATTGAATAATTTATGTAATATTGCTTAGATTATATGATATCTAGCAATATATGTGAAGTATAATGTTTGTTATAGTAATATAGTTTGATTACTTTATATGGATGTAAATTTACCTGTGTCACAAGTGATAATTCAATAATGGTGAGTGAAAAAAAAAGTCACTCACTCTACGGATCTTAAGCTAGCCTGTGACATTAACAGAGGATGCTTGAGAGACAGATATAACTCCAAGAGGCTGCCGCTCCTCTGGAATACACTTCCAGATCAAGTGAATCAGATCTCCTCACTGACCCTATTCGAGCGCAACCTAGACAAATGGATAGGAGACCGGAAATTCACCCCAGAGGGGCACCATGTCCCCCTTGGACAGGGGTAGTCGGTGTTGACCATAGACTACATTCTGCAAATTAAGTCCACCTAGTAAAGACAATTGGGGCTACTGGGGGTCAACATGGCTAGGCTTATAAGGGCTGTAGGGCCACTAGCCTAGTAACCTCCTATGAAACTATGAACCTATGTCAACAGTTTTCAGGGGGGATATTACTACAGCTGTAATAGTAGAAGGAGCATGTAAAGCAAAGGCAGCAATGGCCATCAATTTAATATTTCACATCACAGATTGCAATACACTCTTGTAACCGTACTGTACATCTACACCTCAAAATAGCACATTTGAATGACATCAATATTGTCATGTCAACTGTTTATAGCATCATAGGACATTATTAGGCAAATGGCCAATATTACAGGAAATCATAGCCATTATTATACCAAATAAATAAAAATCCCTGTATCTATATTAAGGAAGATAGTAAGACTACTGTGAGTATGTGTATATTTGTTGGGTTGCATTACATCCTGCCACTGTCCATATGGGACATGTGCCACACACCATGATAAAATTAGCAATCGCAAATGCATTGATCTGGAGGTGGGTTGCAGAGGCTCACGGAAGGACTCTGCTTCATGATGTGTGATGCATATTTAACATGAGGACACCCTCCACTCCTCTGCAGGAAAGATGTCATGTGGCCAGAGGTAAAAGGAGGCTGCACGGGGCTACATAAAAGATAACACAAGTGGTAGTGAAATGAAGAGATATTCCAAAGAGCATACAATGACCATAATGTACCACCAGTCACACACACACAGCAATAGACTGGGCCTGATTTGAACATTACACCTGTGTAGGTATAGAATATGAATGCCATGCAATGTTACAGTAGCATCACCACATATATGTGACTGTGACACTGTCACGTTGTACTTTATGGTAAATTATAGCATCATTGTATGCTGAGGAGAACATCTTGGGAGGAGTGTAGGGCATGGATGTAGAGTCGCATCCTTGTGTAAAATTGTCTCAGAATTGATAATTGTATGTATAGACAAGCAAGTGGACTGCTGTCGGATTAGAACACCTATATGTGTAGTTAAAGCAGCTTGCAAACACAGAAGTTAATGTTACTGATACAGCACAGGATTGTCTTGAGTACTGTCAGAGTGCATGTTATACAGGATGACATCATAATTGTATCTTGCAGCAAGATGTTCAGAGGAGCATTTGACATAGTTGTGGACTAACATATCATTCGATAATTGTCACCAAAGTGATTGCTAAATGCACACACAGTTGACTGCAGTGAGAACAGAACCCCTGCCTAACTATTTACAGGTCTATATCAGTTTGTCAAAATCTAACTACAGTGAACGGCCATTCATCGAACCAAAATCACCAAATGGCCATTCATCGAATGTTCACATCAGCAAACATTTTTCTCAGGGAAGGAAATGGCTTGGCCAACAGACCAACCAACACACACACCACAGTACATCAAACCCACCAAAGTGGGGCAATGCCCCAACACCTCACAATATGGGGGGCTGTGTCCTACCATACACCCCCTACTTATATATACACCAACTCTGAGGTTGCACTATAGTGTGAAAAAGGCCAAATTTCCATATGTTGGCCAAGTTATTTCCATCTATGGGAAAAACTTTCGCTGATGTGAATGTCTGAGAAATGGTCATTCTGTGATTTTGGTTCGATGAACAGCTGCTCCCTGTAATTAGCTCCAATGAACTGACATAGCCCCCTTTTTACAGCATACTTAACACAAGTGCCACAGAACAAGTCTAGCTTTTATAGTATCAGACAACACTTTATAGCTGATGACATCAGCATAGTCTGGTAAGAAGATAGTGAAAGCAGTGTCCCACATGCTGGTGTAAAATGCTTTCTCTAATGTCAAGCAAGTGCACAAACACACACATTCACACCCCCCCCTACACACACATACCAGTTGACAGCAGTGAGAACAGAGCCCCTACCTATCTAGGTACACCAACTAGAGACCTTAGTATTTAATGCAAGCACTGTGGCACAAGTATGACTTTTACAAGGCTGCAAGACAATTTATAGTGGATAACCTCATCATCGGATGTGTGAGAGATGGTGGGAGGCCTGAATGAAATAGGTAGCTAGCCATGTACAAATGTCAAGATATCAAGGCTCTGCATGTTACCAGATTGATGAGTGCGAAAAGTGTAGCATCTGCTGTTGCATTTCCAATGTGCAGCTATTACCTTAAATAGACAGTTTTTGCAAATTATATGCAAACAGCTGTCCACATTACTACAAGTACTGGAAAATTTGAATGTGTATTGTCAGTATAAAGATGTCTGTGGTACATAATAAAGCATTTTTTTATTCATTTCTTTAGTGTAGTTGATATATTTGGGAACAAGTACTGAGAGACCAAGTTTAAAGTGCATGGGTGTAGATACCATATGGCTACAGTGTAAATATGTGCTCTTTCCTTAAAACATGCCTTCCCTTTATATGCCTTTTTACATGTACTTTCATGGGATGAAGACTACATTGACAGTGAACATAAATAATACATGCTATTGTGCACTTTTCATAGTGCAATGCTGAGCAGAGGGTTTGCACAATTTATAGCAAAGTGTTTGCACATGCAACATACACATTTCTACTGCTTTTTCTGTTTGTGTGTAGTAAAGCAGCAAACAAATGCAAGCCTCATTGCTAAAATTATGAGAGTTATGAGTACTGAGTGTATGAAACACAGCTGCTGCTTAGCTGACCCTCTGGCAGCAGGTGTAAATGCACTGACACATTTCTTTAGGAGACCAGGTATATCTAACAGTTTTAAATATGTATGTATTTATAATGGAATGAAATAATTATTTATTCTACATTCACTGCGTGGTACATTAGTGCAGCATGTTTAAGCAGCAGTGACATGAAGTAACTGTGCCACTGAAGAGCTATTCACCTTTGCTTGGTATTGGTACACAATACCAAACTCTGTGCAAACACAGAGGCCAAAAAGTGAAGGGCTTCATTGCTTTTTTTTATACTTATGTGTGTTGTGTGTGATTCTATTTTTGATTAGATTAATGGTGTTAAAATGGGGTAGATAGGAAAGTCATGAAATGGAGGGCAAGCAGGGGGAAGAAGGGAAAGCAATATAGGAATGTGCAGGAGAGAGGTAGGAAAGAACCATAGCTATGCACTTCTTCAATAGTGTAAAATGGAAATATGTATAGAATATTGACTGAATTTGGACTGTCACCTCAACAAGGAGGGATAACAACAACACAGTCATGTTATATAGCCAACTTGACTGAATCGAGTGCATCAAGAAGACGTGTTAAGTAGAGAGTTATGCATGGGACAACATTTTTTGAGGGACAGGTTCCCATTTTTTATTTTACTTCAGTAAGAGTGGAATGTTAGATAAGGGATGCAGGTATTTCTTGGTCAGGTAAGTAGGGTAAGGTGAGGAAGCATATGCAAATAATCAGGGCTAAGAAGACAAGACTTTGGGAAGGTGAGGGACACGACAGGTTGTGGGACACCATGATTGGGGTTAGGGAGGGGACAACAGATGCCCATGCCCATGCCCATCAAACATGGAGACAAAGAGAATCTAGTCCTCACCCACAGAACTGTCATCACTATCCCCTTATTCCCCTGGGTGTTGGAGTACTTGACATCTTCTCCTATAGACCATTAAAAAAAAAAGATTGGAAACGATAATTGAGAGCTGCTTCTCCATCTGGCATAGACTTGCACCAATGGTGCTGTGCATGATCCTACACACCAACACTGGCATTTCCTGGTGGGTGATAAAATCCTCACATTTGCTAATACTCCTGAAGGGTACCACAGCACCAGCTGCTGGGGTAGTGCTACCTGAGGGTGTAAGTAGTACAGCAGCAACAGAGGCAGTAGTGCCAGGTTGGGTTTGGAAGTATTGGGCGTCAGTGCCAGATCTGATGGTGCAGGGGCAGGCTAAGCCACTGGGGTTGGCCTATCTCCCCTGTGCTGTAAAGCGTTTTGTAATTTGTCAGAGATGGATGACATGGAAACATTTTGACAGCACATAGAAAAAAAGAGATAAGGGATGGGGTGAAAGAAGAAAAAGAGAAAATTAGTACCATCATATGTGGCATTATCACAAGAATAAAGTATTTTATCTGAACGTTTACATTTAAGTATAGTTCTTAACAACTACAAACTATAACTAAGGATTACTCAAAGTAATCCTTGCAATGTGCAGATATTGCACATATAATTGGACCAGTTATACAGATTAAGTTAACAGCAAGGCATCTATGCCACTTGTGTAGAAATTAATTCATGCAATATTTTTAAAGGATTGTGCTATTTTACAGTTGTTACGTGTGACATTTGAACCCATAAAGTCTAACTACAGTCTTACATTTCGCTCCTACAGTTTGTTTCTGCTACAAACTAAAGCATGCATGCTTGCTTTTACAGTTAGGATATGCATGTTTGCTTTGCTACAATTGTATAGAAAATAATTTTTAATTTAAAAGCTACAATAATACTTCTTTTGTGCTGCATATATACCCCTTGTTTCTCTCATTCTCTCTAGATGCTTAGCATGGGCCTCTCAATTTACAGCAGTCTCTGCCTTAGATGTGGAATAAAGAGAACAGCACAACAGAAGAGCATTATGCATACCAGTCTTGCCTATATCTAGCTTTTTATCTACTTTAAATTCCCTTTATTTGTATATTTACACAACTGTAGGATGTTACCAGTCCTGAACTCATCCAGCCACTGGTTGAGTGTATCCCTCTTGTGCCTCTTCAGGTCATTGAAGTGATACCTACACTGTCTTCCAGTGAGTGTAATGTCAGTCATAGGTTCATAGATTCATAGGTAGGTACTAAACTATTGGCCGAAGGGCCTAAGTAAGCCTAGCCAACAAGGTTCCCTAGCTTACGCCACCCAATAAGGTTAATTTCCTGTGCCCTTGTTGAGCAGAGCCACATAAGTGATCCCTGGGGTGTATTTCTTATTTCCCATCCACTCATCAAGAATTTTCTTGAAAAGTGCTAATGAGGAACTTTGTTTGACATAGATGGGTAGCTTGTCCCAGAGTATAGGAAGTCTCTGGGACAGGAATCTATCCCTCCAGCATATCCTGTTTATTGTGGTGGCAAGGTTTAGGTCCCTAGAGCATATAGCTTGGAGGGATTGGGATTTCTTTAGGTGTAGCATGTCCAACAGCTCTGGGTTTAAAATAGCTTTTTATGTTAGGCAGAGATCTTCTTAGAGTAGATGATATGCTACAGAGTAAAGCTGGAGTTGTTTTAGACAGTCAGTGTAGGGCATCTGTTTGAGGCCAGTAATCCTCTTTGTGAGGTACTTCTGTGGCCTTTCCAGCTGATGCAGATGTCTTGTCAGGTACATTACAAAAGGGGCATTGTACTCTATAATGGGTCTAATGAGTGCCGAATGGAAGGGAACAATTACCTCTTTTTTCCTGGAGGAGAAGCCTTTTGTGATGAGGTGTTCCACATAGAAGGATTTCCTGACTACTGTGGCAATGTGATTATCAAAGGAGAGATTACTGTCCACCTGGGTCCCAAGGTCTCTTATAACACAGTGAGGCCCTTCTGTAGGGTGTCCACATCATTTGGGGACTTGACTATGGCTCCTAGTTTGCAGTCATCTGCGAACTTCATTAGCCAGAGGCCTTCTGTGTTAGCCTGTATTTCAGAGAAGTAGATACCAAACATGAGAGGTCCCAGGACTGAACCGTGTGGTACTCCACTTATCTCTGGTTTGAAGTCAGATTTGGAGTCTGCAATTTTTACAGTGTGGGTTCTGTCAGTGAGCTAGCTGGTAACCCATCTTGTGACTTAGGGATTTATACCTAGTTTAGTGAGTTTAACTATAATTCCAGAATGAGGAACTGTGTTGAAAGCCTTGGCAAGGTCAAGATAGGCTGTGTGAACCACCTTACCCTTGCTATGGCTTTGGTGACTGCTTCAAAGAAGTTGATCAGGTTCAGAAGGCATGATCTGCCTTTCACAAACCTGAACTGGGTGGGATCTAGAGTTTGGAGGTTACCAATGTCTTTGTTTATGAGTTCCATGATGATATGTTCCATGGCCTTGCAGACCAGGCTCATCAGGCTAATAGGGTGATAGTTCCCAGGATCAATGGTGGCTCCCCTTTGTGGAGTGGAATAACTCTTGCTGTGCGCTATTCAATGGGCACAAAGCCTGACGTGAGACTATGACTGAACATGGTGCTTAGGTGGGGAGCCAGTTCATTCTGAAGTTCATGTAAAATGCAACCTGGGATGTTGTCCATCCCATGGATGCTGTGTTTTTGGTTTTAGAGTGCAGCTTTTACCTACATAGATGTGATTACAGGGACTCTGTATTCTTCCTGTATAGATATGGGTCCTTTAGGGGGTGAGAGGGGGGTAAAGTTACAAGTGAACCTATCTGCCAGGATGTTGGCAATATCAGTTGGTTCTGTAATTTTCATGCCATTGTGCTGTAACTCAGAGCAGATCTGGGTGTTGCCATTGAGATTCTTGACATAGCTATAGAATGCTTTGTGGTTGCCCTTAGAATCAGTGGCAATTTTGTTTTCATAGCTAACTTTGGATGATCTTATAAGGGCTCTCAGCTTCTTACTGAGGCTGACCAGGGAACTCCTCCACTCATGGGATTTTACTCTATTTTGCAACAGTTTCTTCCTTCTGTTGCAGAGTTTGTTTGTGGCAGGGGACCACCAGACTGGCTTCCTTTTTTTTAAGGATAGCGTCTTGGTTCTTTTTGGGATAGCATGATCCATGCACTCGTGTAAGTGCTTATAGAGTGCATTTGTGTAGGATTCAGCAGTCGTAACTGTATTGTCCATCTGCATGGGTGTCATGAAGTTTGCCACTTCTATCTTAAGAAGTATGAAGTTGCACTGAGGACAGCCTTGGCCAGAATATTCCAAACCTCAGACTTGTACTGGAAGCCTGTATAGTCCCCCTACAAAAGCCTTTGGCTGTGGCACTTTACAGGAACTCTAATAAAAATTCTGGACTCCTCAGCATCCACCTATGTGCCCTAAATTTGCACCTTCCCTTCTTCCACCAGACATGTCCAATTCAGAATTTATGGATATGCTCCACCTAACAAAAAACAAATCCCTGAGAGCCACATGCTCTAGGGATATAAACCTTACCATAATGATAAATAGGACGTGCTGGAGGGATAGATTCCTGACCAGAGACTCCCCATGCTTTGGAACAAGATTCCAATATACATCAGGCAGAGCCCCTCACTAGCACTCTTCAAGATAAACCTTGACGGGTGGATGGGAAACAGAAAATGTACCCAAGGGATCACTGCAGTGGCTCTGCTGGACAGAGGCACAGGGAAGTAATGGCTTTGCTGGTCAGAGGCACAGGGAACTAATCTAAGGGGGTGGCAAAAGCCAACACACTCTGGCTAGGCTTATAAATGCCCTTGGGCAGATAGCCTAGTACTTACCTATGAACCTATGTCCAACCAGAGAGAACAGCAATAGCTAATAATTATTTCCCGCCAATGCCTGTTATTGCATTTGCTGGTAGTGCACAAACGTGAACAACAATGCCAACTGCGTTTGCATGACATTAAGTGGAGAGCAATAGTGCCAAACAGAGAGGAAAGCAGTTTTTAAAATTGGAAGGTCAGTCTGACACTTGGTATTAGTTTGAGGGTTGTCTGCTGCTGTACATGATAGGTGATTTGACTATGCATATGTACTGGGGGGCAATTTATTTTCCACAGTGGCGATTTTTCCTCTTGCCACAGAAAAAATGCTTCTCAGCCTTACTTGTTATTTACGTATCAATACACATGACAAACTAAGTGGTTAACCATATATGTGTGTGACCTGACAAGGTCCTGCTTTATACATCCCTGTGTGTTTGAATATTATTGAAGTCTGAAGATCATCTAAGGCCAAATAATACAGTTGTGACTATAAAAATATATTAGACAGTATATCTTCACTCACACAAATAATTAATTTGAGTATATTAAAAGCAAGTGTGCAACCCTCACTCAAACTGGAAGTGTGAAATATTTTTTTTTTATTTTCATGTGAATGTTAATACAAAGTAAAATGGAACAACAGTAAAAATAATTGGAATTTGCTGTATAAGAACCCAGGATCACCTGCACTGCAGCCCTACACTTACACCTGCTACAACAGGAAGAGTTACACATTGGTTGGATATTTTCATATTCATTCTTCACTTTTGAGTGTTAACCACCATGCAGTGCCACTTAGCATGTCTGTGCAGTGGCAAAACATAGAGGATGCAATGTTTCCATTTTGAAACTGCCTGCTGTCTACTTTCTGTGTTCTAGACATGCAGGTGTAGAATAAAGTTGCTAACTGTTGTGCAATGCCACTTAGTGGGTTTGCACAATGGAAAGCAAAACATGCAACTGTGTATCCTTTTTGAATTCAAGAATGCCTGCATCCTGTCTGCAGCTGTTCTGTCTGCTTCATGTGTGGGTCAGTACTCCAGGTTTGTGCAGCAGTAAGCTATGCAAAAACCTAAGAAGCAAAGCTACATCTGTTTTGTCCGTGTGAAAAATGTTTCTTAGGTTTGATCTTTAAAAGACAAATGTGGGACTTGATCCATCATCGACAGAAACTGTGTGGATCACTGTGTTTAACAGATATGCTACATATGCACACACACACACATGCACACATATGCATACAGACAAGCATGCACGCATGCACACACACACACACACACACACACACACACACACACACACACACACACACACACACACACACACACACACACACACACACACACACACACACACACACACACATGATTCACAAGTGTAGTTTATGTATTGGTTATCATAGAAGTACATCGCATGACATTTATTATATTACTGTGTTTCCCCTGTTTGTGCTAAGCCACACATCGTGCAAACACTGGTATTAAAAAATATGAAATAAACAACATTACAAAATAAATGTTAGTATATATGAGAGTTTTTACACAACTCTGGACTTGAACTCTCACACAGATGAGCCTAGAAAACACAGTAAGGGTGTATTATCCCTCTTTACCACAGTAACAGCTTTACACCAGGAATGAAAATCATTGTGTATACAACCAAGTCCAAAATTATCCACAGCATTTACAAGTTATATGGCACTTGTATATGTCTGAGTTGTTTGTACAAGTGATAATTTCAGATGTAGTGCAATGAGTGATCACCCAACCATTTATGATTATTGTTTGCAGGAATGCAGCTCTGTCTTATTCTTGTATGGTATTCTTTCTTCTCTTATCTGAGCAGCAATCTGAGACATACCATCTTTAAGGCATGTTGTATCATTGTCCTAAAAATGTGTGAGAATATTAAATGGCAATAATATACAAGTTTTAACAAATGCAGGTGATGTTGGATATTACTGAACAGAAACGATGAAATGTGTGCTGCTAATTAACATTTAAAACCTTGATACAATTACTTTTACACTTACTACATCTAACCAGGCTGACACACCCACTGGAGGTAAGGGAGCATGATTTGCTGTTGTGTTTTCCTTCTCTCTACCAGTAATCATTCACAGTTGCAATCTATTAACAACGAACACTAAGAGAGTGTCTGCACTTTGTTTACATCTGATACATGAAGGCAAAAAATTGAGATTCACCAATTCTAATGAGTTGACATCTCAGCTGCATCTTCACCATGCTCACAGACCTAATTCTATACTATAAAAAGGTAGCCATTTAGCTAGGGAACCTGAAGATGAGGAGACTTGTTTATATTGATAAGACAGAAGAATATTGCTATTATTTTAGATTTTTCTGCACAGAAGACTACTGATCTTGATATAGTATGATTACATTTTTCAGTTATATACTGGATTTGCTCACGTTATTAGAAAAAAAAAAAAAATATATATATATATATATATATATATATGTGGTTCCACTTGAAATCATCGAATTACCATTTCATCGAATTGCAAATCATCGAGACCAAATCGTCGAAAACTCATTTCATCGAAAACTCATATCATCGAATCTCAAATCATCGAAAACTATAAAGCAACTACAAATAACATCCCAGACACTGTTTACCATGTTTATGCAGGGGGGCAAGCCCCCTGCACCCCCCGTAATAAAATATACCAACTCCAAGGTCGCACTACAGTGGGGTTAGGAAATAACCTCTTTCCTCCACTGTAGTGCAACCTTGGAGTTGGTATATTTATTTACAGGGGGTGTTGGGGGGCAGAGCCCCCCACATGGGGGGTGCAGGGAGGCTTGACCCCCTGCATAAACATAGTAAAAACTTTGTGGAATGTTATTTGTAGTTGCTTGATAGTTTTTGATGATTTGAAATTCGATGATATGAGTTTTCGATGAAATGAGTTTTCGACGATTTGGTCTCGATGATTTGCAATTCGATGAAATGGTAATTCGATGATTTCAAGTGGAACCATATATATATATATATATATATATATATATATATATATATATATATATATAAAAAGATCTAATCCTAAAGCTTGAACTTTCAAAACTTCGAACTTCAAATGGCTGAGACCATAAGATTGAAGTTTTGAAACTTCAAAGATGAAATAAAAAATATAAAAATAACTTTTGTTTTCATTTTTTGCAGCGGGATCTACACCCCCTGCTAAATAAATATACCAACTCCAAGATCGCAGTACAGTGAGAAAAATTATAAATATTTCATTCCATGCTGTACAGCGATCTCCATTCAAATTTGTTGATGTTTCAAAACTTCAGTCTTATGGTCTTGGCCATTTGAAGTTCAAAGTTTTGAAACTTTGAGCTTCTGAGGGGAATCTATATGTATGCATATATATATATATATATATATATATATATATATATATATATATATATATATATATACAGTATATTGATATATAGATAGATATAGATATGCATTAGCAAATGCTACTTTTAACTTTTCTTAGAAGTTTACTGATAGCATAGGAATTTCTGTCAAGGCATTGTACTTTCTCAGATGCACAGCTTTATTATACTTTTATCACAAGTGCTAATGTTACAACTGTTTCTCTTTACACTCTTCTATTGTTATTTCAGTGAACTGTAAATGTCCTATATTGTCAATGATACAGGGTTGCTAGCCTTCTAGGATGGCCCATAGACACCTCTAGGGGAGTGCTATCCATAGGTAGAGGTGACTAGCAATTGCATAAAAATGAATGTTTTGTGGTAAATGTGTAAACATGTTTTTGGGGCAGTTTCTTTGATAGCACTTAGAAGAATTCATTGATGTTTTATTCTTTTGTTTGGTACTAAAATATAATTTGCCTGTTGTTTTAGGGTGGAGGACCCAGGTTCCATTTCAGTGTTGCCACAACCAAAATGTTTTTTAAAGACATTTGCTTTGCTGTTGTTATTCCTTGTTTTGAATCACACCTTGTTTTTTGTGTGACTATGATATGTTAACAACCATGTGACTCTTTTTTATATTTGAATAACTTTGAAAGTTTTTTTGTTTCCCAGTTTTATGTCACCTAGAACTATGACACCCAAGTGTTCCAATCACTGCAATCCCCTTCAGTGACCTCCAAAATGATGTCATCATCCAAGCATTTCAGCAACATGGTGGTACCTTTCTGCTTGAGGGAGGACATAGGGATATGTATGGAAGAATTCAAATTTGGAACCAGATTGCGAATGATGTGAATGCTGTTAGGGGTTGAAGAAGAACATATCACTGACATGATTTCATCAGCCTGGAGGAGAGCAGCTGCAGCAGACCATGGACATCTGGCTACCAGGAGTCCTGCTACAGAGCCACCACTGATATCAAATGTGGAGTTCTTGTCCACTGTCAGGCATCCACAGAGCTCAGTTAAAAGTGCACAGCAGCATGTGATTGATGTTCAGGCTGCTGTTTCTGGGAGAACAAGTATGTCCCGGGAGGAGATTCCAGGTAGGCTTACCTATGTCAATGTTTAACTATGTCTTGTATAGTAAGGTGCTGAAAGCAGTACTTAAGTTGCTATAATATTATTTTTTGGGGGGGCTAGTTATAGATTGATACAGTTAACAACACATTCCGGTTCATTACACGTGGGCTTGGGGTGGATGTGTCATCCAAGTGTCAGTTAAATGTATTGATCTGATGTTGTCAATTTTCATTCTGTCCTCATCTGTTGAGTTTGGATCTGATCCTTGGATCTGACTTAATCTTTACTAAAGCTCATGACCAACAAAAAGCTCTCAAGCTCCGCCCTTACATAAAATGGTCCAACCCCGAACATACCTCATATCTTATTTGCTGCTTTTCTTGAAAAGAAACTGTCAGCCTGAGTTCTCAATTTTTTCTAAAGATAAGTGTGTTTTTCTTATAGTTTCCTTTTTTTTTCTAATAACAAAAGGCACAGCAAGACTATCCATATAAAACATGGTTTATTACATCAAGATGTTGAGTTAAAACTCTTTTTCAGGAATAAATCAATGCATTAAAAGCACAGAATAAATATATAACACCAGCCAATCACATAACATAAATCATAAACACATTATATAATTACATAATTTATAATTAACTAAACAAGTCACTCCCAGAGCATTTGCTTAATTTATTAAAAAGCTTTGCTAAAGCACTATAATCATAAAACATTTCATTGCAACCTGAAATACTTCATAGGGCAGATATATTATTCTAACAAGCATAAGCGTGGCTTAATTTCAAAATAGGTTTAATACCGTTAGTTTTATTAAGCCCTAGATAAACATCAGATCTAAAAAAGTTTATCCATTTATATTCTGCTCTCTCTGTGGTGTTCACAATGTCTCCTCCCCTCTTATTCTTAAAAACTCTCTGCAGTATCCTAAATTTAAACGCATGCTCATTTTCACAGTGTAAAATATGCTTACTAAGATAAGCATATGTTAGTTAGAATACTATATCTGTCTTATGAAGTATTTCAGGTTGAAATGAAATGTTTTAGTATAATATTAAGTTGATTATAGTGGTTTAGCAAAGCTTTTTAATGAATTAAGCAAATGCCCTGGGAGTGACTTGTTTGGTTAATTATTAATTATGTAATTATATGATGTATTTATGATTTATGTTATGTGATTGGCTGGTGTTATATATTTATTCTGTGGTTTTAATGCATTGATTTATTCTTGAAAAGAGTTTCAACTCACTAGCTTGCTGTAATAAACCCTGTTTACATGGATGGTTGTGCAGCGCCTTTTGTTACTGGATTTCATTTCGTGTTGGTTCATCAGTACATATAGCTATTCTACATCTGTTCCTTTTTTTCTATCATAAATCTCATTATTATATTTCTCCCTTACCCTTTACACTTAGTATAATACTTTTCTACCATTGATGGCAATTCTTCTAGTCCATGTTTCTGCTATTGTTACACATTAGTGTAGTCTTTCATACCACTGCTGGTATTCTTTTTTCCCCTTTATTCTCTATTTTCAACTGAAAAAAAGTTTACTTTTTTTTTCTCCCGTTCCCTCTCTTGCCAGTATGTCTGATAAAGGCCCTTCCAGTTTGAGAAAATGCCAAAAGTCTGCGCCCAAATTGCCTCTTTCCTATGCCCCTGATTTATGTGTTTATTGCTTGAGCCCACAGCATCTCCAGGAGGATTGCTTGATACATAAGAATTTCAATCCTAGAGCCAAAGTAGACAGGAAGTATATGTTAATATTAAAGGGGACGCTTCCAGCAACCTTCAGTGAAGCTAATTCTGGTGCTGAAACCCCAAGACTAAAACTAAGGAATCTTTGACTAAGTCTCAGAGACCTTCTGCTTTGTCAACTCCATCTTCACAGGTACCTATGAAAAAGCCAAGGCCAGATCTGATACCAGTTCAGATCCACTCTCCATCAGATCTGACAAAAAATGTTTTTTGTATCTGACAATCCTGCCATGGACAAAAAATTCCCTGACACTGGATCCAGTACCTTTCAGGGTTCCCTTTCTTTTTTGGGGGAGATACCATTCAAAGTCACCAGCCCTTGCCTCATCTCATTCTTCCAGGAGTTTGAATGAGGGAGATGTGAACAGAATGATGAGGAGATTCCTGTCAGTGCAGATACAGATGGTGTGTTCTTCTGGCTCCTAACTCCCTGGGTGAAGAAGCCCTTCCATCTATCACACCACTGTTAGCTGCTCCTTCTCTTATCTGACTGGTTGCTTCAGAGTCTGTGGATCTGATCCTTATGGGTCTATCTGGCTCATACCTGAAGATACCTTTATCATCAGATCTGAAGCTTTTTCTGACTGTACTGGCCCCAACATCTTCAGATCTAGATGACTCTGAGCTAAAGCTGCCTTGTCGGGTCCAAGGCTTTGGAATCAACTCCAAGGTTTTTGGAGCCATCTGTGCCCCTTGAACCTTAAGCATTGGATAGCTTGGCTCTGATTTCCACCTTGGGGAGATTGCTCCTGAGGAATAGGGAGGCAATGGTACTGAATCCTGCCTTCTCGGAGCTGTTGTCTTCCTCCTTCCCAGAGCCATCTGCCTTTGAGGTAGTGAAGAGAGCGTTTTCTGCTCCATCAGAATGAATGGATCCAACCCCCTCAGATATCCATTCTGGTTTCCAGATGTCTCCGCTCTTAGAGCCACACCATTCTACACCACAGGGACAGCCAGCTCAAGGCTCCCAGATCACCCAGCAGGGCTTTACAATCTCTTCGGACACTTCACCAGAATATCCCACTGAGGAAGTCTCTAGGAAGAGGAAGTGTAAGAGGAGATACTTACACTGTCTATGAGAGTCAGTCACTGAGGATACTGATTTTGATGAAAGAGAAGAGTTCTCATGATCACCTCAGGATGATGTCTCATATGGATACATTTTTGAGATCCTTAAGCAGCAATGTGGTTGGTCCTCCAGCAACTCTTCACCAGAGGAATCAGTATTTCTGGAAGCCTTTGGAGTGGGCCCATCAACCTTCTGGGTTACTCTGCTCACAGATGAGCTCATTGACTTGGTATGTAGGACAAGATGCAAACCGCAGATGTTGAAAATCCGGAAGAGTTAGTATATAACATTTCTGACTTTATTTTATCAACTGCACATTTGAATGTGCTCAACAAAGGTTCGACTTTTCTTCCTGCAACTAAATCAGAGTACACTGATCTTGTTATTAACCTAAGACTATTTGCCAGGAAGGTTATGCTGCAGTCTATTTTTGGCAAACAGAACTTGTCCTCTTCTAACTGTAATATTCGTAAACTTAGTGTTTTTAATCCTCCTTTGGTTTCCTCATTAGAAACTTTTGTCAAATTATGTGAGAGTGAAATGTTTGCTTTATATCAGTCCTCTGAACATTGCTTTCATAATTTAATATTAGTTAAAAAACAAGCTTTATATGAGTTACAGGGTGAACGCTCTATTAGCATAAGACCTGCGAATAAGGGAGGGGCTGTGGTTATTTTAAATAGGACTGATTATTTAGCTAGTATGAATGCTATGTTGAATGATTCAAATGTTTATATGAACGTTAGCCTCAAGGATGTGGACAAATGTTTAAGAACTGTACAAAATTATTTGTATGATTTGCTGATGTGTGGTTTCATTGATATGAGTATTTATAACTGTCTTATAGTTGAGCATCCATTGACACCGGTAATACATGGACTGCCTAAAATTTATAAAAGCGTTTGTGATCCATCTTTGCATCCTATTGTTTCAGGACATGGATGGGTTACAGAGTCCCTTTCAGTGTTTGTAGAGCGTAAGCTCAAACCTTTACTGCCCAATGTTCCAGCAGTACTTAGAGATACTCAGCATTGTCTTTCTATGTTATTTCCAGCAGTATCTGGGCTTGATGTCTCTGATTATCATTTGGTAACATTAGACATTCAAACAATATTTACTGTATTCCCCAACCAAGCTGGTGTGGACTTTATTAGATTGTTTTTGATGCACAATAGTGCATATTCGCACAGTATGGTCACAGTTTTGTGTACTTTATTGGATTTAATATTGGATTTAATATTGGACAATAACATCTTCTTGTTTGAAAATCAGCATCATTTGCAAAGGTTGGGGGTAGCCATGGGCACACCTTGCGATAACAGTTATGTCAACTTGGTGTTAGTGCAATAGGAGAATGAAAGTGTCAGTGCTAACAACCAGTTTGGTAAACTTATTAAATATTATGCACGATTTGTGGATGACGTCTTTGTCCTATGGGCAGGCAGCGTTAGTGAGTGTTTTGATTTTGTGAATTACCTTGAAAGTATGTCTGGCTTTTTTAGATTTATGGATTGTCATTCATTAAAATCTATTGATTTTTTAGATGTTACAGTTTTTAAAAATGGTCTTGGGTCATTGTAAACTAAAATGTACAGGAAACTCTGTTGGAGGGATGTTTTTTTTTCACAGATCCAGCATGCACCCCCCCCATATTTTTCTAACATGCTCAAAGGTCAGTCTGTGAGGGTTTCAAGATTATCCACTAATGATGACATTTTTGAGAGTGCCCTTGATACGTTAAATGATATTTGTTTACGTAGAGGCTATAACCATTATTCTACAGACAGTACATGTATGGCAGCCGTTAGTAGTAGAAAGGCTATAGCTGCCGCCTATTTTTCATCTAGATCCAATATCCATCAGACTAAACAACCGAGAGACATGAAGGATGGTTCTAGTTTGTTTTTTACATATTCCAACAATGTTCAGCAATATTGCAATGTTATAAGAAAGAACTGGCCTATTTTGCTAGCTGACTGCAATGTTGGGCAGATAGTTGAGGCACATCATTCTTTTGTTTTTAAGAACAGTATGTCCATTAAAAAGCTTTTGTGCTATGGGCCTAGAGGTATTTAAGTAAAGACCAGCTGTAAGAAAGGAACATTTCCATGCCATAATTGCAAGGCTTGTTCTTCCATTTCCTCTAACGTTTGTTTCATTCGTCCAGTTACAGGACATCTTTTTTCTCCTAGATTTACAGTCACTTGCAGGAGCAGCAATTTAGTATACTTGGCTACCTGCAGCTCCTGCTCTGGCTTTTATGTTGGTAAGACAACTAGACAGACATTTGGGCCATAATCGTAGAACTATATCAAACAATGCATTAGCTAATCATGCTATGTCCCATCCAGGGCATAATGGTTTTAGGTTTAGGGTGTTACACTTAATTAGATCTAGTGTCAAAAGTGATGACTTTAACAATTACATTGAAATGTGTGAGTTAAAGTGGATTATTTCCTTACAAGTTCACAGGTTACCTGGTCTTAACTCTATAATGGACAATATATGTGCAGCTGCAACTTGGGCCAATCCTCATACTTTTATCACTCATTACAAACTGGACCTGGTCTAGAGGGGAAGAGAAGCATTTGGCTCAACTGTGCTCGGGAATATCCTTCCTAAAAGTCCACCCAGGATTTTAGGTAGCTGGGGACTCTGTCCCAACATTTGAGAATAGAATGAAAATTGACAACATTAGCTAAAAAAAAGTTATGTACTTGCCATAAAGTTCCATCTGTATTGTCCATTTTCCTTCTTCCTTAACTTCCCGTTCACCATGCCCCAGCCCTTTTCACAGTGGATTTCTGGAAGAATGAGAGAGTGTAAGGACACCACTGTCCTTAACGTTGAACTGTAGATATGGCTTTTTCTGTTGGGAAATGTGTAGTAGTTCATTTTACTTTATGTAAAACAGCAAACAAGATCTGACTTATGGTTAGGGTTTGTACATTATTGGTAACGAAAGAAGACGAGAGCTTTTCAGTGGTCACAAGCTTTAGTAACCACTGAGTCAAATCCGAGTATCGGATCCAAACCTAACAGTTGAGGAAGAATGAAAATGGACAACACATATTGAATGTTACGATAAGTACATAACTTTCTTTAATGGACATGTAAAGGTCAAATTTTTCCCACTGTGTTATTGTTATTGGGATAATGGTGTCCTTAAATTTTGCTTAACGTCTTCCAGGACCATTGTCCCTCGCAAGTGTGGAGTCATCTGCATATGGTAAGCCAAACATTTTTATTCCAGTACTGATGAGTATTTCACAGAAATATTCATTTATCCGTATGTGCGGGGTGGGTGTCAGGACTGTGTGTGTATATTGCTATTCTGTTTATGATAGTGGCACCAGTGTTAGCTTGTTTGCATGTATTGAACTGTAGTTGAGCAGCTGTTAATTTCTTTACTGTGTTTGTTGCTTATTATCCCAGGTGATCCTGACAGTGGAAGTGTAGGACTCATGATGATGGTGGCCAAACACATGCACAGTCAGGGGGTCCAGAGATTGAATCTGATAATGAGGTTGACTTTCAGCCATCCCCTGTAATTCCATCAGACACAGCCAGTAGGCCTACACAAACCCATTCCAGTGAGCCTTCAGATATTGGACAGGTGGCAGGTGAAACACTTGATCAGGGAAGTATGGTTATTGCAGCTTCAGTGCCTGTTGACTCACCTGGCACCTTGCCCACACAGGAGAGTTGTTTGGGTTGCTCGAAAGAGGCCTGTATCCATCCTCCATTTATTCCAGGTGAGTCTTTCTGTGCCTCTCGATGTATCTTTCTGACCATCGTGAAGGTCCAATAGGGCCTCCAAGGAAATACTTAGGGTTGTAGATATGGAAAAGGCTGACATGTCTCCACAATGTTGCTGATTCAATGGATCGGATGAATGACACATTAGAATAGGCGATGTCTGTGATGGAATATTTGCTGGGAAGAGGATGGCTTCCATTTGGGTATAAGTCATCCACATCATCTCATGTTAGCCGATGTGGCCATGCCCAGTCATGCTCCTGTAGTGGCACTACTTCCACTGCTCCATCAGTTGTTGAGGTGACCACACCCAGATGTGTCAGGCCATGGGGTTGGTTCAGGCCATACTCATGAGGTGAGCTCATCCAGCAGATATCAGTTACTTTCATGTAGCAGCAATGAATCTGACTAAGGCACTGGATGTGCCAGCACAACTCCTGTCAGAGCTAGTTATCAGGGACAGGGACAACAACGATGAACTGTCACCTCTACCATGCACTGCTCACACCTGTCCAACATACCAGGATGCAGAGCTAGCACAGAGCTTGGATGTGTTCTTGCAGACACTCACACACCAATCCCATACAGGCACACACACACACACACACACACACACACACACACACACACACACACACACACACACACACACACACACACACACACACACACACACACACACACACGCACACACACGCACACACACACACACACACACACACACACACACACACACACACACACACACACACACACACACACAGAACATATTGTGCAAATGATGATAACTGTGCCATATTCTTGTTTGCTAACTTTTGGATTCAGGGATTCATAATTCTTTTGTCTAATGGTCAGGGTGCATAGCTGACTTAGTGCTTAGTATATCTGTTTTTATGATGTTGTTTTGCTAATTTTACTACTATCTTACAGGTTTTTGTAATGTGTACATGCCTCCAAAACTTTTACAGCAGCAAAGCCAATTTATGCCATAAATAAAAGTGGGACAAAAGGCCAAACAATAGGATGACTTCTTAAATATTTTGGTCTTACAAACATAGACAGTTTTTGCATCACTATTTTTCAGATTTTTCTAAGGGATATGAAGTCTGATACTGAAATGTGTGTCTTTAATTTCTAACTTCTCTCTTTAATGATTTTTCAGTACAAAAGTATGAGGCCAAACTGTGGGCATTCTGTGACAATCATTACTTTTGAGAGGTATGAATGTGTGAATGTTTGATGCCTGAGGCCTATTACTTGACAGAGAACACATATTCACATAAGTCACTGTTATCACATCTTGAAATCATTGCTGTAAAAATCACCCACCTTACACTTATTTACATTAGCAAGTAACAGTATGCAAGGATATGCCATTCATTTGTATTATTACACATTTCTTTATATTCCAGGTTTAACACTTACCTTATAAATCCTGCATTTGCTGCAGTTTTATTTCAAGGCTGACCTGTCTGATGGTAAGAGTACATAGACATTACATGGGTAATCATGGAATCAATATGTATATGCATAGGACGTAGGTTTTATCCCCTTAGGTTGTGAGTGAGTGTGCTGTGCATTGTCTCTAAGCAAATGCGAGGGCATATTGAGCATCCCTACATATGTCTACATCCCACAGCAACTGCTGGTTACTCTTCTGAATCCCCACCTGCATATGGTTTTGGTGACCTTGCCAGTGGTGGTGGGATGTATGGTCTTTCCACTTATTGATCCTGCTGAAGTTGTTTTCTCAAGATGATGTTGTGAAGCATGGCACAGATGGTGAATATTTCAGCACATGGACTGGATATTGTACTGCAAGGTCACCCCAAAGTATCAAGGCACCGGAAACGCAACTTCAGCAGCCCAAACCCAGACTCTATGATATTTCTTGTTTCAGCATGTGCCCCATTATAGTGTTCTTCAGCTGGTTTGTGTGCATTTCTGATGGGCATCATCAGCCATGGCTCCAGATCATAACCTGCATCCCCCAGTAAATGACCGTGTGGGATATTACCCCTACTAAACATCTGATACAATTGGGAGTTATGCCACATATGTGAGTTGTCGTAACTGCCTGGGTTGCCAGCACACACGTTCAAGATGATTCCCTTAGTGTTACACATGACTTGGCAGATAATGGGGTGGAAGCCCTCTCTATTTATGTACACCCTTCTCTGTTCCCTGTGTGGCACTTTGATTTCTTTATTTGTACAGTCTATGGAACCCAGTACTACAGGGTAGTGTCTTACAGGGTAGAACTCCTGCATATTTGGGGCCCTGTCCTCAGATGTGCAGTGAGAATATATGTAGTCACTGGCATGTTGGAGCATAGCATTCAGGAACTGATGTAGGATCCTGGATGCTGATGCCTTTGATACCCCCATCATGTCCACTGTTGTTTTTTGAAAGGTTCCTGTGCTGAAAATTCTAAGTGCTACACATACCTGTGTCTGCACCAGTATTAATTAGTTCACCTTGGTTTGCCTTTGGTCTGAGTTGAGGATGACATGGATCTCAAAGTTCTTGTAGTGTGTCTCTATCCACCCTTTTGCACTCTAGAATTTCCATCTCATGCAAATTGTGAAAAGTTAAATGGGTTCTAAAACCCCTTCTCCTTCTTAGC
This sequence comes from Protopterus annectens, assembly GCF_019279795.1. Classification (NCBI taxonomy): domain Eukaryota; kingdom Metazoa; phylum Chordata; order Ceratodontiformes; family Protopteridae; genus Protopterus; species Protopterus annectens. The sequence goes on from NC_056751.1 coordinate 658,215,334, forward strand.
CATGGTCTATTAGCAGCAGCAGCAGCATAGACTTCAGCATGTTTCACATCCACATGAATTAAAGCAGCAGCAGCCTCTAACATTGTTTCTGTAACAATTCCTTTCCATGGCAAGATTCAAATAGGTTTTGGAATTTGCAAGGAAAACCAGCGCTGAGTCTACATGGTTGCTTCTCCATTTTGGATTGGTTGATTAGCAGACAATTCAGCTGCTTATGCTATAATTAGCATACCATGGTGTTTACTGTGTTTGCATGGCTCTACATGCCATGTAGAGCCACTTACTCAATCCAAAACTGTGTGCTATCATGTGTGCATATTACCATAATTCACACATGGTCTTAGCGGACCGTGTAGGCTTTATTGAATCTGCCCATTAAACCTTTCCTGTGATAAAAATAGGACCTGCTGGAGACTCAGATATGTAACCCAAAGACTACCCTGTCTCTCGAACTGGTTCTCCATCTATGTGAATCATGCCTCCCTAAACCAATTCAAGTGTAACTTAGACAACTGGATGGGGGAATAGACAATTTATCTCTGGTTTGGCACCTATGTCTCTAATGGATACAGGAAACATGTAAATGGGTCATCTCCCAGGACCCTGCTTGTAAATGTTTAATCCTCCAAGCCCCTTCTTACACTTATCAAGAGTATCAAAACATGTCAGAGATTTGGGATGCATGACTAGGCTTAAAAAGGCCCTTGTGGTCATTAGCTTAATAAACACCTATGAACCTTTAATCCCATTGCACACTTTTAATCTGGTCAAAAAATAGATTGACGTACCATGCATGGCTTTAAATGGCTTATAAAGAGAAGTAACTGTTTCTATACTTATTTATTCCACTACGCTTGGCATCAAGCAGCAGACCCTACTGGTAGTTCTCATCCTATGGAAAAATGAAGAACATTTGCTAAGATATTACTCATTAGTTTGGTCTTGTAAGGATATGGACAAGACAGGTTAGAGTTAAAAAGTTAAAAGTGATGTAGTTTACTACATGGTTTAGACTTTGGTGTAGTTCATGGCTAGAAGTTTGTTGTATAAATTATAATGCATCACCTGTCTTTGTTGTATAATGTAGCAGTTAGTGTACTAAGATTTTCTGGAATTTGACAGTTTTCATGTATTTAGTTTATGCTCTTTGTGACTCTCCTAATGTTTAATAGCTGTTTTATGTTGCTTAATTCCTATATTTTATATATTGGGTTAATCTATATTCAACAAAAGGTTTGGTACAAAAAAACAATTATCTTTGAACCATTGTGTATCAATAAGAAACTCTGGCAAAATAAAAGTGTTGCAATGTGATTCTGATCTCTGTAACTGCTTTTGTGGCTCAGCATATAAATGCTGTGAAGGCTCCATTCCGCTCCAATCGGTGCATGTTTCTAAGCCAATGAGGGTGGCATGTTGTTGCTCATTTTTTTTCAGTCTGCAACTGCCTGACATGTTTGGCTTTTGGGTGTTCGACAATCTATACATCACAGGTTGTCAGTAATGGCTATGCTACCCCTAACTACAGAAATTTTTAGTCAGTATTGACCATAATATTCTTAGTAGGAAAAAAAACAAGGATTGAGGTTTGCCATGGTGTGCATCTTGCAGTAATGCTGGTGCAGAGAGCTAATGTCGTGAGCTGTAGGTCCTGTAGTACAGGGTTTGATGCCTTCGGTTGCTTACTGTCTGTCCCTGACAAAGTCATTTAACTGATCATTACTCGCAGATTACCCCTCCCAAAATAGTCTGTGCTCTGAGTGAGTATACCCTGTAAAGAAATGGTGGCTATTATTATTATTACTTCAATGACATTGGAATCATAAGATATACATGACCAGAATGTAGCTCCCTATTGAAATGTTGACACTTGTAGCACCAATGATATGCTTCTCCTGGATTTTCGATCCTTGTTTGAGTCTCAAACATTGCTCTTCTCTTTTTCACTTCTTTTTTTTAGGGAGGCAAGCCCCCCCCCCACCCCCCCACCATCTCCCAAACTTTTATATACCAACTCCTAGATTACTACACCTGACAATTCATACTTGGTATATTAAGTTCATTTTTTTTGGAGCCAGTCAGTCTCTGTGTTTCAGGACTTGGTCTAGTGAGTCCTGGCATTTCTAATGGTTACCCTGTAATGCTCTTATTACACAATTCTAATATCTGGGAAACCATCTCCTTCCTTCTCCTTCACCTCTATTAATACATTTACCATAATGGATGCCTGGCAATGATTAGCATCTATTAAAAATGCATAAACACAATACACTCATAACCATGAATGGCTTATATAAACAATTCTTTATTATTATTTTTTCTTATTCTGTTAACCTATCCATTGTTTGATTCTTGGTGCTGAATAGCAGATCCTACTGCTAGTTCTTATCCTATGGCAAAAATGAACACAAATTCTAATGCATGCACTTATTGCACTAATACTTTTCCATCTGTTATTCAACCGAACTCGGCAACATTGCACATCAGTTAGCGATTCTGACATAATGAAAATAAAGTCTGCTGTCTTTATTATTTGCAGATACTTTCTTGGCTCAAAGTATACATAATAGGAAGAGTTTATTGCAGCGACCTCCATGTAGTGTTGTATGGCACTGAGGGTGGAACTGTCTCGCATTTTTATTCTCATTCAAAACCCTGTCATTCAGCAGGTAAACTTAAAACCATATTTTCAGACCAATATCAATGACTGCAGTAGTCACCTCATTTGTATGTATGCCTTGGTATCAGTCTGCAAATGTTATACACAGCACCTATTTCACACCGATGAAGACATGCACACAGACTTACTGGTAACACTGGATACTGTACTGATATGCAGGATGTCATTCAGGGATGCATAGTTTGCACTTCAGTGTGTTACATATGTCCTTGCCTCCCATAAGCACCCTTCTCAGTCCCTATGCCATCTCCTTTTTGAGTTCTCTTATAAACATTCCCTTCATCTGCAGTTTGTCAGCTCCTTTGTGCTTTCACCTGATACACGATATATATCACTTAATCTTTCATGATTTCCGTTCCCCTACTGTGTACTTTGTATTATTTCTAGAGACAAATATATCAATATATCGTTCTCTGCATGACATTCAATCTGAAGTAATAGATTTATCACATCACACACATGGAAAACAGAGTTTTAACACTAAAACAAATTACTCTTGCTATGTTTACCATTGTGTAGCAACGCTATTCGTCTTTAGGAAACGGTAATTGACAGTTAATGTCCTGTAGCAAAAACTGAAGTAGAATCTTTCTGCCATGTTAATCATATGCTGACTATCACACAGATAAGCTTAGCGTTAATGTGGGACAGAAGGAAATAGTAATATAAGCATGAGTAGATGATTATTATTTAAATTGTAGCAGGTTTCATGCTTCAATGCACTCCTGATGTGATGTTCAGATTGCCAGTCAAGTGCAATGCTCTGCTGTGCACTTCTGTCTGTTTAAAATTGCTCATACATTGCATCCAAATGCTTGCTGTCTGACAAATGCTGTAAAACTTGTTCTGTGGCTTGGTGAATATGTGTGATGTGAGAAATTCCACTTAGTTATGACACTTTCACTGAGGGAGGGATTTGATCTCCCAAGTGTTGTACTGTCTTTTAAGCATGACCATATTCATTGACTCATACTGGTAATGGTATCCACTTAAATGTGTGCTTTCTCATAACTGTTGTATAACTTATTCCGTGGCATCAGTGGTTAGTGCAGAAAGCAAAAGAATGTGAGTAAGGCAGGCCGGGGTTTGAATCCAGTGCAGTATGTGTTCTATTGTGTAAAAATCAGTGGGTAGCATGCAAGAATGACCTATGTAATGTCAGAAATTCTACTGGTGTTTGATGTGGGGAGGGTTTTAATCTCTTGTACTCCCTTATAAATATGCCCAGTTTACTTTTTGTACATCTTCTTGCTTGAATGTTAGCATACAGTAGCTTCACTATTCATAGTTGACGAATGGAAAGTATCAGTTTGTGTCCTATGGCAAAAAATGAAGAAAATGCCTTCAGTCTGACTGATACGCTGACTATCGTGTGAATGAGTCTAGCTGCAGTGAATGAAAGTGATATTGGTTTAAGTATGAGTGAGACTATCAAGAAGGAAGAGGGAAATTCCTAGATTAGGGTCTAAGTAAGCAGTTGGAAAAGAGACAAGTTATAGAAGAGAATAAAATCAGGAATAGGAGAGAGTAGTGAAGTGGAAGTTGTGCTTCAAGTAGAGCAGGAAGCAGGAGGGACGTCTGTTAAGTCTAGCTGGGTAAACTAAGTCCAACTTTCAGGTAGTGATCTATAAAGTGTCAAAATATAAGGTGGAATAGTTTAGGAAAAGTTACATGATGATGAAAACAGGAGGATAAAGTATTAGTTAGGGTTGCTACAGGGACAGAGCCAGTGGCTGGTAAGATAAAGTTTAAGTTTCTTTTTGAAAAGTGAAGTAGAGGAAGTACAAGTGAGGTCACCAGGAAGTAGTTTCCAGCTTTTTCCCACTATATAAGAGAAAAGGGAATCTCCTGCTTTATTGTTGGGTTTATGTGTAGATACTAATCGTTTATTAGAAGAATGAAGGTTAGAAAGATTTTTATATGGACTGATGCGATTTGTAAGAACTGGTGTTTTATCTGGATAATAAAGGATTTTTTGGGAAATAATTAGTTGCTGAAATAAAAACTGATTGTGCAGTTCAAGCCAACCGAATTGTTTTAAATTTAGGCAGTGGTGTGTATTAAATGGGGAGCATGTAGCAAATCTGGCTATACTGTTATAGGAGATTGTCAACTTGTTGAGGTTAGTTTTAGAGAGATTAGTGTATATAGGTGAGGCATAGAAAGGAGGAGAGATATGGTGGGTATGAGCAATGGTAGTTCTGGCTGTAGGAGTGAGGAACGGCTTGATTTTGTAGAGGGAGCCAAGTTTTTGGTTTACCAATTTTATTGTGGTATTGATATGAGTATCATAGTTAAGGCTGTGGTCAATAGTAATCCCTAAAAGTTTGGTTGTTGTGTCAGGAGATATGACTGTGCCATTTTTCGATTTTATAGAGAAGTGAAGTGGAGTAGATTTTTGTGTTGGAGAAAATAGCAGTAGTTTAGTCTTTTTAGGGTTGAGGAGGAGACATCACTGTAAAAACCACGCTTATACAAGCTCAAAGACATTTTGGGTGAGGGTCTGTAGTTCGGATTGGCTTGTAGCTGAGGAGATTAAAGTGGAATCATCAGCATATTGTATGGTTACAGCTTGGGGATACTAGTAGCAAAATCATTGACAAAGATGGAGAATAGAAGAGGGCCTAAAATAGATCCTTGGGATACACCAAGGGAGACAGGAAGAGGGGTGGATATAGTGTTTTACCAGAGCACTGCCTGTTTCCTATTATCTAAGTAAGACTTGAACCACTGTAGTGCTTGAGTGTCAAGAGGGATTTCAGAAGATTCAAAAGTATATGATGATTAACCATGTTGAATGCTTTGGAAAGATCAATAAAGACAGCAGATGAGAGGATGTTATTGTTACTGTTTTTGTTGATGTGATTAGTAAAGACAGCAGATGAGAGGATGTTATTGTTACAGTTTTTGTTGATGTGATCAGTAAATGAAAGGAGGGCAGTAGTAGTGCTATGGAAGGGACGAAAGCCATGCTGAAAGCGAGCTAATAGGCCATTTAGGAGAAGGTGGTCAAGTAGTTGGTGGTGGATGCATTTTTCCATGATTTTAGCTATGGGAGAGAATAGGGCAATTGGACGAAAGTTGGAAAGTTCTGTTGAGTTGCCAACCTTATGAAGGGGAATAATATGTGAGATTTTCCAGATGGATGGGATGGTACCTTCTTTTATGATTCTTTTAATTAGGATTGAGATAGGGTAAGCAATAACTTTGGCTGCAATTTGAAGATACTGAGCAGGTAGAAGGTCCGCTGAGGGGGTAGAGGGTTTGAGTTTTTGTAGTAGGGTACAGATGAGGGATGTCGGGACAGGTTAGAATTGGAAAGTGGGTGGAGAGGTAAAGGAGGAGGGGCGGATTAGTGGATACAGGAGGTAATGAGTTGGCAAGAGACTGGATAGCTTCAGTAAAGAAGTTGTTGAAGGAGTCAGCAATTTGTTTGGGAGTGTCTAGGGTGATACCAGAAGGGGTGAGTGTCTTAGAGCTGCCTGGATGAAGGAGTGTATTGATCCCTGACCAGAATGTCTTTGGGCTTTGGTGGTTGTTTTGCTGGAGTTGAAAGAAGAAATTTTTTGTCTAATAAAATAGATGCTTTAGAAGAGTTTATAAGCTGTTTAAATTTTATATGATCAGATGGGTACTTAGAAGCATGCCATCTTGACCATAATTTGTTTCTCAGCAACATTTTATGTTTAGTTTCTTTTGTAAGCCAAGGTGCAATTTTGGTCCTATTCCTAAGGGTATGGGAAGGGGCGTGGAAGTTGAGGGTTTCAAGGAACTTAGAATTGAAATAGGCATCTGCTTCCTTGAGTTGAAGGTGTTTTAAGGGTGACCAGTTGCATAGACTTCGTTCCTTTTAGAAATGTTCAGGATTAAAATGTTTATTGGAGCGAGTGGCTCTGAAGGTTATAGGTCTGGGTGAATTGGTCTTTTGTTGAATTAAATAAGTTAAAGAGTGATCAGTCATGTCTTCGGGAAGGACGCCTACCATGTACTTATGGGAGAGAGTATTTATAAGGATCCAATCAAGGATGGGTTCTTTGTTGGTGGGTTTAGGGATGCGAGTGGGTGAGGAAACAATTTGAGAGAAGCCATGTAGGTTTATGTGGTTAGAAGGGATATCAGTATTACAGGTATTCCAGTCAATATTAAAGTTACCTAAGACAATGGTTTCTTGAGGATAGTTAGTGGACAACCAGCTGAGGATATTTTCAAGGGGGTTGATGTTATTACCTGGAGGAAGATAAGAGCATAGAATATAGATGGACTTACAAGTATTTAGTTGTAGTTTGGTGAAAAGAATTTCAGACTTGGTATCTGATGGAAAACAAGTGTCTAATAGTGTAAGTTGGAGCCCTGTTTTATATATTAAGGCTATGCTCCCTCCCTTCTTGTTAGGGTGATCCACTCTTAAAATACTATACTCAGGAGGGGTGATTTCACAGTCCTGTGTATGTGGTTTTAGCCATGTATCTGTAAGACATAACATGTCAAAGTTGTGTAACTCAAGTAGGGCATGAAACTGAGTTATTTTATTGTTAATACTATGTATTTTTAAGTGAGCTAATAAGAGGGAGTTAGGAGGTTGTGTATGAATATGTAGGGATGAGGAAGAAGGACTGGTTGTGTAGGTAGTAGTGTTGTTGGTAAGGCCAGGGTTAGGATGAATGTCACCATCTCTAAGGAGGTGAAGGTGTAATCTGCATGTGTGAATTAGAGTAAGATTTGGTAAGGTTTGTGGTTTCTTGACTTGGTAGTGTTTGTAGGTAATATGGGTGACATTATGATGTCTTGGGAGGAAATAGTTGGTTGTATATGTTATGTTTATGTGTTTCAGGGTAGGTGATAGAGCAGGAAGGGATGTTTGTTTTGAGGACTGGTGGAAGTTAGAGCAGTGAAGATGTTCATAGGCAGTGAAGATATAGGGAAGGAAAAGGAAAGGGAGAATTGGAAACAGAAGTAGGGGTATAAGGTAAGGAGATATGGGTGAAATAGGCATGGTGCTGAAGAGGTGGAGAGTGGGAAGAGAGGAGATGAGAGTGTACAGATATAGTGGAGGAGTGGTGAGGTAGATAGAAGATGTTGAAGAGGGGTGGAATGTGATTGGCTGATAGGGAAGTGGGAGTGGTTAGAGAGGTACAAGGCTAGGTGTACTGGGGTGTGTGGGATTTGGGGGTAGGGTAGGGGAGCAGAGTGAGCCCACAGGGTGAATGGAGCGGGAAGAGCCAAGTAAGGAGGAAAAAACAGTCTGTGAAAAACAATCAGTAGAAATGCTGACTGCTAGAGGTAAGTTAAGGTGCAGGTAGGTGAAAGAGGTGATAGATGTAGAGGTAGTCTGAGTAGGGTGGGACAAAGGTGAAAAATGGAAACTAAAAGTAGGTCTAGGCAGAGATAAGTAAAGTATACAACAGTTACTTTTAATGAAATAAGTAGTTAGGTTTAATGAAATCAGTTGATAAAACTAGTTTACTGAGTATTTCAAACAAGAGGTAGTAGGGTAGATTTATAGGGAAGAGGGTGCCATCTAGTGGGTAAAACCTGTAGTACAACAATAACTTCTGGTAGGAAAGAAGTAATCTAGTAGTAGGAGAGGCAAATATGGAAGCCAAGTAAAGGCTGCAAGAGGGGTATGTTTATTATGACTTATTTCATTGATCCATGTATGTATGCATGGATGTGTAATGTGCTGTAGGAGATGTGACTACTTCATTGGCTATCCTTGTTAAGGTGGTTGCATGATACTTTGTAAGAAGACAGTTCTGGGGATGTTTCTCTTGAGATTTGTTACTTGTTCTTTTTTCCTTGCAATCCACTTACATGTGATACATTTCACAGGTATGTGTTTCTATGACCCCTTTCACTATGGTGCTACAGTGGACTGAACTGCTGCACTAACACAGTTCAGAAGAAACATCTTTCTTCTTAATTACCTTCATGGCATAATGTGGGTGCCTGTCTAATCTTCCTTGTTGTTATGTATGGTGCCTGTTATTGCAGCACATTACTGTATTACTTTTACATCTCATATTTCCCATGTATACTTTAAAGTATGTTGAAATGCCCATATTGTCTTACATATGTTTTATGTTGTACCTTTCCATTTAATGGTTTATTACACAACTCACTTTGCACCTTAATGTGTACCCCCCCCATGACTTATGTTATTGATCTCCACTCCAGCTCTGTGTATGTGTTGCTTACTTTTTTGTTGCTCGTATATTTCTCTGTTTCCCTGTTGATGTTGAGTACATAATCATTAAAAAAGTGTGTGGCTGCAATTGCTTTTGCTTTTTTTCTTAAGAAGGTAAATAGTATTGGCACAGTCACAATACAGCCATACTATTAACGAATATCAAGGTACATCTCTATTGCCCCATTTTCCCTAGTCTCAAATACATTTATTATAACATGTCCTGGTTTAGTCATTTCTGGCTACAGTTCTCAGACACAGCTATTCCTCATACCACAGATCAATGTTCTTATTTTGCAATATATAAATGAGACCATTAGATTTAAAAGAAAATGACATTTACCTTCAATTACTTTGCAATATAATAAATTTAAATAATTATTGTTCTTTGCCATTTTACTTGCAGATGGCACTGAACACATTCCTGCCTTCTTGTATACACCATTGATGTAAGTATTTGACTGTTTCCCACTTCACTGCTGAAAGCTTTTGAAATAACTTTCAAAAAAAGGTATACTGGATATAAATTAATTACTGTGGCATTATTGCCATTTCAACATCATGATTCAACCCCCTATGTGTACTTCCTTCTACCACTATATCATTATTCTATCACCTGCATAGGTCTAGATCTCATCCTAGAATCAGTGAAGTGGTTACACTATTCATATTTAACCATATTATTTCAAGCTCATCTGTCACTCTGAAAACTCAGACAGTTTTAGTACAAGCAATATAATCTGCTCCTGTGCAGTTGTAGTTCATTATAAGACTCCTCCTTAAAACCTAAAAATTGTAATTCAGCAAATAGACCAATGGAAAAGCATAATTTTGTTTGGATATTTTAATATTGACTGGTGCAATGCTATCAAGCAGAAGGTGTATAGCATATTTAAGTATCTGTAGAGCAAACAATCCTTAATCAATTTAGATCAAATCTGTGAGAAGTAATCGCCAATAGACTGTGTCCTACTTAATACTCCTCTCATGATCTCAACCGCCTCTTCCTTGGAAAGAGGACTCTGTGTGGGACCAACCAATTAAATAAATGAATAAATAAACAAATAAATAAATAATCGCCTATAATTCATCCCTAAATAAAAATAAAGATAAAATAAACCCATGTAATTCATTCTTCTTTATTCAGTGACAAATGTCATATGTTTTTATTCCTTAGACAAGTTTATCAAAATTTGTGAACTTAGTAACATAAGCAATAATTTTCTTAACTGAGTGAACTGGCTTATTCTGACTAGACTTGTTACTGAATAAATGGAACATAGCATTCAACTAGCTTTTAAATGTTATTTTACTTTTACAAAAAAGGATGTCCAACATAAAACTAGACATGTTAAAAATAACCCTGTCCATGGCTGAACCAGAATGTTAAAGATGTCATACATGTGAAAAAGAACGCACAGAAATCATTCAAAGCATGACATTTTCATTGTAGATGGAGATCCTTTGTGGGGCAGTGCTTAACTTTGCCACCTCACAGCAAGAAGTTCTTTGGTTTCATTCTCAGCTGGGGTGCCTTCTCAGTGGAGTCGGCATGTCCTCCCTGTGTTCGTGCGGGATCTGGTTTCCTGTCACATTCCCAAGACATGCTGCAGGTGGATTGGACATTCTAAATCGGCCCTAGTTATTTGTGTGTGAGTGTGTGTGCCTTATAAGGAAGGTTGGGTGCCTGGGTGACAACTCAACACTGTAAAACTCTACTGCCACTTGTTCTGTGGACCCATGTTCTGCTGTGGTGATCCCTAATGGAAGCAGCCAAAAGAAAAAGAAGCCATAGAGCCTTTTGCAATGCTGATAATAGAACTAAAAACAAACAAAAAAAAACCTACTTGTTTATAGTTCTACGTTCTACAGTTCATGATTTAAGAGTCAGATGCTCACAGAGTGTAGTATACCTTAAACTTCCTGGATTTAGACCCTGATGGATATATGGAAAATTCTTGGCTGATCTCAGCAAAGAGTACCAAAGTAAACTGCAATAATGGCATTATATTTAACAAGTCACTCCTAATATATGAAACTTCAAAAAATGTGTGTTTTGATAGGATATACACATCACAATTATATGTTGTGCAGTCTGAACACCTTGTAGTACTGAAGCAAGACATTTTAATTCTTAGATCTGATTGATGTGCTGTCAGAAATCACAACAAAAATGCCTGCTTCAGCACATACACATGCAATTTTATGGATAAAACAAAACATTTTTAAGCTGTTTACAGGTCAGTTATTAAAGGTGATTATCATAACCTGAAATTATCCCTACCATTATATAATGTACTAATTACTTTCTTTTTGTCTATCGTGTTAAAATAAATTTCATATTTTCTACACTTCATCTTTCTAAACTGTATCACAAATTGTCCTGTATTTATGAAGTGCTAAAATTCCCTGTTCAGCCAAAGAGAAGAAATACCTATGTTGCTAAAACCAAAAAAAATGCATTAATGAAAGAATAGATGAGCTCTACGATTCATTGACAATCCTGTATGCGTCATGCTAAGCCTACATGAAGTAAGCATGTTAGTGCAGTGAGAAGCAGGACTAACTAAATATGCATGCTGCTCATTGTACATACACTGTTGCAAGCAATTTTCCATGGGCAGCAATAGTGTTCATGGCCATGGAAAGGTGCTTGCAAGCACCAGCACACAATATAAACAAAATGTATTGCATATAGTCAGTGCTCAGATACAAGCACACACGGTAGCTCAGACATATTTAGGTGCATTCGTATAACCTTGCTTTTGTCAGGAATTGAATAACAAACAATGCAGCACTACTGACTAATGACATCTGGATTAACCGCAGATGCCACAGTGGAAGTCTTGCAACTAGCATGCTAATTCACCTGTGCTAACTTATTACATCATACGTATGTCTGGTAAACAGTCTCCGAGATGAAAGGGATCATGGAGGACTCTCATACTGCAAATGACACATTATAACTGTTGTACGTGTTATTCATGCATTACAGTACAAAGCACAGCAATGCTAACAGGCACTGAATGTGGGTGTTGAACACAAGCATTTGACTGCAGACAATGCATGATATTTTACAGGATGAATGCACCACTGTAGAAATGTAAATACAATTGTGAGATGTATGTTTATGAGAAGGAATTACATCAGGTTATTTCTGAAATGGATATCTGTTTTTCTAATTGCTGTAGTACATCAAAACCAGACAGCATGTTGTCCCATTCCCTAGTGCCAGAGGATAACACTTCCTATATATGTTATGTAAGGAACATGAAAGAAAATTTCATCACTACTCTAAATAAAAGCATTGCTATGTGACAAATTGTCCTAGCTCTTAGTACAAGGGATTAACATCTATATGTCTACAAAGCTAATGTGCTTGACAACGGTGTTAGTGACATATAGGGTTGCCAGCTGTCCGGTTTTTGACCGGACTGTCCGGTTTTCTGACAAATTGTCCGGTTAACAAATATCATTCAAAACCGGACACATGAAGTCTGGGTTTTGTGTCATCAATGCCGTGAGAGAGAGCACCCTCCCACTTTTACATCTGCAGCAGCAGGATGATTGCAGTATTAGCGCTATTTTCTCCTTTAAGTTACGAAAATCATACGTGCGTGCTTACAACTCCACCAGCGTGGAAATCTAATTGCGTGCAAATTTTAAGCTAGCAGTTCCATGAAGAGGCAAGAGAGGTCTGCTACTTAAAAGCTTTCATCTACGGAAAATGGTATAAGAGATATGTTATCAAACAGGGGTGTGCATATTTCATTATCCAAATTGTCAACATCAAATAAATGATCTGGAGGCTGAAATGCACAAACAGTGATAGGTCAGTGTTCCTTTCTATACTGTTACTCAATGACTGTTCGAGACTAAGATGGTATAAACAGTTGTGCTTTAACTTCCTTATGAATGTTTTCTTACTTTAATTTTTGATCATGTATCACTTACCTGGTTTTTAAAGTTCCTAGAAACTTTGTGGCAGTGGTCTGCTTTACTGATCCCAAGTTGGCCCTACTAATAGAGAAATTCCAGTTTGTGCTTTCTTTGTTGCAGTCTGAATTCTAACGATATTGCTGCTGTGAATATGTAGACTGGATCTTATTTTTTTCTTTTGTTAACTGGGGTATAGCACTGATCAAAAGTTGACCATTTTCAGTTTCGGCCCAGGATGCAGTATACCATAAGAAGACACATTGCATTACAAATTTACCGACAAAGGAGACAGTATATACACGTACCATGAGATTCAAAAATACAAACATTTGTTAATGTTTTGCAGTCATAAACAATGTTAATAAAATGAATGCCATAATTTGAGTAAGACAGTTGGTCAGACAGAGGAGCAGGGTTGCGGCAGTCATATTTATACAGCAGATAACCCACAGGTTAGGTCAGGAAATATGAACTGAGATGTGTTATCAAAAGTATAGTTCTAATTAGTAACTATAAATACTTAATGTCATTTGGTACAGTTTGAATGTGTACATAGAATGCTTTGCACCTTGTTGCAGTATTCGAACCAATATTACAGTAAATTAATTTAATGCCAGTAAATCTTTAGTGTCAAAGAGCATCAAGTACAAATGTGTACAGGCATACAGTTTATTTGTTTCACTTTCTTTTAAAAGGAAACAGACTATCGAAGTTTGTAAATCGGCTGATTTACTATGCTTTTTTACAGAAAAGCATAGTAAATCAGTCAAAAGCAGGCAGCAGGAATGAAAAAAGAGGGCGTTCCCCACAGTGATGCCATCATGATGTCATGAAATGGGTGGGGTGTGGGCGGGAGAGGAGTTGGTTGGGCGGGGTTACTGGTGACATGAGGGGTGTGGCTTTACTCTGGTTTTAGTCATGATGAAAGGTGGCAACCCTACCCTAGTGACATATATAGTCACAGTAAGGCTGACACAACATAGTATGAACATTAATTAATGGATTTCAAATAACTAAACCAGATCACAAGCTAAACATCATTGCCTGAATTGCAAGTGCGTTATGACTATGTTGAGTTTCAGCTGAGGCAGTGCACAGTTAAATGAATTATTATCACCACTGTTTATTAGCTGGATGTTTATGCTAAAAGGTGTTCAAAGTGCACAATAACACTATGACACACACACTAGACTTCAACACATACGTAGTTCCACAATGTACAAACACACTATCAAAGTCATGCAACACAGGAGAATGTGTACTAGCTCTCAAATGTACAGATTTTCACAGTGTCCAGATTTTTGCCTAATATTTTTGGTCCATTTTTCATAAAATTGTGGTTTTCTGGCAAATTAGTGACAAATCATTAAAGACTGAAGTTAGAAAATAATGACAGACATTTCAGTTTCAGATGTCATACCCTTCAGAACATACATTCTAGTGCAAAATCTGTTATTCTATCAACTTTCTAAGTTTGTAAGAGCAATACTTAAAAAGTGTCCCTATTTCTGGGCTTTGTCCCACTTTTTTGTATGGCTTTGTCCAGATATCTTGCTCTAAGAGGTTGAGAGGCACTCTAAATGTGACATGCTACAAGTATGTTAGCACTATGTAATCATTATGTGGACAAAATGTTATCATCCCTGTTGATATGAAGATTTGCTAGTGTCACAGAGTACCAATGTAATTCTATATCATAATTTGAAAGATACGTGAAGGTGGTTGTAAATAATAACTGTCACAGTATTGAAGCAGTAATGGAATCGAACCCTCTGCTTATCAACTACACCTTCTATATAGCACATTATCAGCAGCCAAAACCACAGGAGAATAATTACTACAATTAAGATAAACACCAGCAGTGTATTGGCTAGAAGATGTATTTGGTAACATTAGTTTTACAACAATTCAAGACTTGTAAGAGCTGCTACTACATATGTGTGTAAAGCAATCATGATGCTATTGCAGAAGTCAAGTGCTGCTGTATTCAAACACCCTACCTATCCAGTTACACATTATACAGAATAGTGTAAGATATGCAGGCACCACAGAAGTCTGACATTTAAATAGTTTCAGTTCACTTGCAAAACAATGACCTCATCAGTGTATTAGGCCGAGGGTGAAGGCAGACACTATAACATTTGTAATCATGTGCTCTTACTGATGCCACACAAAACACTGACATCTGAAGAATGGAAACGTTCTTGCCCCTCCCACTTAACAATCATTTGCATCACTTTCCCTCTAAAAATGTTAAATGTCTCTCTTTCAACCCATGACAGTGTTATCTGAAGCACTAATTTACAAATATGTGGACATACTATTGCCTAAAAAGGCAAAGTTTTCTTACATAATGCACAGAAAATTGTAATCATTATATTATGAGTAGTATGCCTAGCTGCAGTTTTGTGCAGCAATGAAGTTGTGGATGTGAAAGGTTGGTTTAGGGGATGCTGTAATCATCTATGATTTTAAAAGCCTTATCCAGAGTACAGGTTGATAAAATGCATGATCACCTAGCTGTATATAACACACACAAACAGTTTTACCATGTTGAGCATTGAACATCCTACTGATCTAGTTTACACAATCTACAGAGCACTGCAATTGTGGCAAGCACCACAGGAGAAGATGACTGTTAGAAAGAGTGAGTGCACTCTTGTCATGATAACCTCATCAGTCTGTTTCACATTGGATGCTTCTATAATGGTTATTATAAAGGAGCTGTGGGCACAATTAAATGCATCATCTCCAAGTGAAATGGAGACAGCAACAAGTATTATACATATACCTACAAGTTTCCCATGTTGGGTTTTGAACCTCCAACCTATCTAGGTTACACAATCTAGAGATCATTGTATTACTTTAGAGCAGCACTGGAGAAGTCTGACTCTTAAGGGGAGAGAGTACACTCATATCAGGATGCCTAATCAGTATTTTTCATACAGGATGTTTCCTTAAAAGTTGATATAAATGGGCCATGTGCACATTTAAATGCAGCCTCTCCAGGGAAAGTGGAGGCAGCAAAAAGCATTACACACACATATGCATACACCCATACAAGTGTTCTACGGCAGGTATTGAAATTCCTACCTATCAAGGTTACATATTCTAGAGAGAACTGCATTACTCACAAGTGCCAATGGAAAGGTCTGAATCTTAAGGCAGAGAGTGCACTGTGATCAGGATGACCTCATCAGTGTGTTACATGCAGGATGTTTCTGTAAAATTAAGAATAAGGAAGCTGTGAGAACACCTAAATGTATCATTCTCAAAAGAAGTGGATAAACCACCAAGTGATACATACATTCTCACACAACCACATCTTCCATGTTGGGTATTGAACTTTATACTTATCTAGGTAGATTGCACAATCCAAAAAGTACTATATTAGTCACAAGAACCACAGGAGAAGTCTCTTTCTCAGGCAAGATATTGCACTTTTATCATGATGACCTCATCAGTGGGTTTCAGAGATGATGTTACTGTAAAAATAGAGCTAAGATAGCTGTTAGAACAGGTGCACGTATTATTCTCAGGAGAAGTGGATATACCACCAAGTGATACACGCAATTCACAAGTCTCCCACATTGGGTATTGAACCTCTTACTATCTAGGTTACACAATTTATAGAGTAATTTACTAGTCACAAGCACTATAGGAGAAGATGAATGCCTATGTGAAACTAGACATTGGAATATTTGTAAAAAGCAATGCTTTGAAGACATGGTACTATGCATCTCAGGTCATGCAACAAATGCATATGTGTGCACATGACAATATAGTACCACTATGATTGTCACATGTAATAACATGATTTTATAATAAACAGTAGATACTGTCCTTACTGTACATTGTGTTACTGTGTGGGACATTGACATGTTCATATAATGAGATGACACACATATTGACTGTTGCACACCACTGGATTATTAATCAAAGATCCCTGTGGCATCATGTCGGGATGATTGCACACTTGTATTGTCTTATACTTGCACCTGGAAGTTGTACATAGTGCAGTGCACTGCAGAATGACAGTGATGGATTTTGTGAGAATAGGTTGAACAAGTTGGTAATGCAGTGTAAATGTAAAAACTATGTAGCAGAGATATTATTTTACATGAATGTATTAAGTGAGTCCACATTGTTCAGAAATTATGATCATCTTTTGGCAATGGAAAGACAGACATATAATCATTGTGCAACAGAAAACTATAATTCTTAGATCTTCTCTTTTTCCTACACGCTTTGAGCACAGCACTGCTAAGCTGATTTACATTGCAGACGGTACAGTTTTACCGCATGCATAATCATATCATGAAGTGTTCAGTGGTAATTAGCAGTACTCTATGTTGCTCTTTGCCAAATTCCATGCAAAAATCTTTACAATACAGCCTTCACAATAGATACCAGGCAATTTACTGTAGTAGCAGGATGATGATGTGTGAAGTAAAGGTTTAACCGACATTTACAGACACAGTAATCAGACAAAACTTCATGAAACATGCTGTCATCCATATGTATTCGGAAATTTTCAGCATGCCAAGAAAAACATTTAGACCTGAGTATTGTCTTAGCACAACACTTAGAAATTCATATATGTGGAAGTTAATATTTGACAGTGGATTTCAACAAACATGAATGCATGCAATCATCTTTATTACCATATTGATCACCGTAATCCATACATCCAGCTCTTCATCTTTTAAATTTGCATTAAACTGAATAAACACAGCTTAGCACAGCAGTGTGAAGTGAGACATAGTAATGCGGATGAAGGCAATCAGGTATAAAGATATTGCCATAAGCTTTGTACTACCATTTATCCTAGTTGCATCTGTTGCCTGGTGTCAGACATTGTGCAAATATACAGGTGGAAGAATAATGATATAGAAGGGAGAAGATACATCATCATGGTGACTTGGAGGCAGGGACAAAGTAGATTATCACTGAAGAACAATAATTGTGGTTCACAACAATATGTAGCCAACAGGTACACCTAAATTAGTGAAACAAAACATTCAGTGACACTTAACGAATGGCATGAAAAGAAACCTTAAAATTATTCAAAAATCTTTCTACACATTTGAGCATTAGCTTATCACTCTACAATGGAATCAGTACTATACAGCATTGATATAACACTATTGAAGCATTACTGACAACTTGCTGACGGAGAGGTCAACGGAGAGAGCGAGATAGAGACAGATGCAGAGAGGAAGAGCATGATATGTTTTATGGGACATGTAGGAACATCATTATGGTGTTTTGGTTTAACTTATTATATCAAAATTAAGCTGGCATGGTCTGTATCATAAACTCATTGCTACTGGTATAAATAAGGGGTGGGAAACTGCAATAAACATAAATACCTAACCATAATAAGATTGATTTACTAAGTCCCCCTGTTGGGGCTGCAATCTTTTTGAAAATGATGTCTTGCTGCACTATTCCAATGTTATATTAAGAAATTGTGTTATATGGAGAGAAATATAAACATTTGCAAGTAAATGCATGATAGGAATATGAACTGCCATAAAGTAATAAACTGACATTTAGCTGTAATTGAACCACTGACACTGCGCCAAAACACTAAGCTGCAAACAGGGTTATTATCTCAACATGCCACATAGGAACTTGTAGTTTAATGCATCCAGCCTAATAAATGCTACATCAACTGTTCCATGGTACTGCCTTTAGTCTTCCTTTACTCTGCATTCCCATAGCACATCAGATTTAAGCACATTTGCATGACAATAACTGGACCATTGCAGATTAGATTGAAAACTTCAGCTTTTGCAATACAAAGTTAAACAGTGCTCACTCTCAGTCAGCATTCCTTTGCAAAGCTCAGCAGAAATGTTGGGTTTATAAAGTGAAGGCTTTTCCATGGGCCTTATCTGGCCATGTATGTTGTGCGTTAATATACTTTTTGACCAGATTAAGCATGTGAAAAAAAGGTGGATTGGATAGTGATGAAAATGGGGTTGGCAAGCAGGAGTAGTACACAGGGAAAAGAATCCCAGAATCTTATAGAGGGTTGTGGGAGAGCACCATAGTCATCTGCTTCTTCACAACATAATTATAGAATTGTGCACAGAATTTCATGGCTTTGTAGAACCATTGCACTACTGATGGGTGACAACAATGGATTAATGTTGTAGGGCCAATTGGACCTAATTAATTGTGTCAGGTGCCCATTTTTTTTTTTAGGTCACAACGAGGAATGTTGGAAAAGGTTGTTAGGAATGAGAGATCCAAGACATACAGGACATACAAAACAGACAGGGATGGTGATGAAGAGAAAAGGTTGGGGCACTATGATTGGGGATAGGTAGGAATATCAGAGGTGTACCCATGTCCAGTTTAAGAAAAGTGAGAATCTACTCCTCACCCTCAGAACTGTCATCACTGTCTCCTGGTGCAGCTCCCTGGGTTGGTGCTGAACATGGCATCATCTTTACAATGCGATGCAGGACATTGTCAACCCTGCTAATACATGCACTGAGGCTCCTCTCCATTATATCCTCCACCAGCTCTTTCAGCTCTGAAATGCTTTATTTTACCCATTAAATAGAAGGTTTAGTTCATAGCTCCACCCCTCAGTTCACCTTAACTGACCTGTTCTAACTAATTCCCATTTTTTTCATATGTAGTTTGCGCCTACCCTTTTCTAAAGATCTCAATTCCAATTGTTTCATCTCTGTTGCTATGTTCTCTGCTACAGTTTGTTGTGAGGGAAATGTTAGTTTGATTTTTATTTGTTGTATTTTGCATTACTTTATTGCCTTTTTCTATTTTGTATACTGCGATTTGTTTTCTTTACACTGTGTTTTACTTGTATTCTGCTTTTAACTGCATAGTAAAACTTGAAAAGAAACCACAGCTCTGTCTCTTGTGAGTCAGATAGAAATGTTCCCATCTTCCCACTGATTACTGTTGTGTTTTTAAACACCACTGTCTTTCTAATTGTCTGCCCCTTATGTTAATTTGACCATATATCTCAGTTCCTCTCTGCTTTTACTGGCTGATGTGAGTAAGCACAAAATTATCTTTTTGTGAAATCACTCCCCTTAAACTATTTCAATTTATTGGCCATCATACTGTATTCCATAGTACCAGAATACAAAAGTGACCACCCCCTTTTAATCTATTTTGCTGTTTTAAAAATAGCAACTCTCCACTAAAATGTAACTTTTTAGACAGATAAAACTTAAGTTACCTACTTTCACATCCAATCTCCTCTAGTGCACACTGCAGTGTTTAGGATAAGCCATTTTTTTCATCTTACCTTTAAGCATCTATTACAAAACCACCAGTTACTGGAGAGCCCATATTCTGCCTTTCAGTAGTCATCTTGGGATTAGTGCTTCTGTTTTCTCCTGGTGAGAGAAGGAGTGGAGTTACATTATTTCCTGGAGACTGCTGATCACTAGAAAGATTAATAACTGCTTTATACGTGACAGCTTGGAATCTGTGGTGATATTCTAATCCTGGTGAAAGTAGGAGCAGTGTGCATTGATTCCTGACTCTTTCTGGTTGGAGAGTGAGTGTCTGTCCTTAATGTACCTGATTGGTCTGGTTGCTGTCCAAGGCATCTATCAGAAAAAGGCTACAAGCCTGCAGACCCTTGCGTCATCTGGGACAAGACTGTAGATCACCAAACAGGCCATGACCTGCTTCTCTTCTTGGGATTGGTGGTAACATTTTGTTTCTGGTGAGAGAAGAAGTAAAGGAGTATTGTATCCCAACAGACTAAAGCTGTGCTGAGACCAGTATTAGTAGTAGCCAGGTAGTAGACATCCATGTGACTCCCCTCTTTTCATCATTCTTGACAAGCTAATTCTTTATTTTTCAGTAATACTGCTTGATTTCTTCCTAACTTCAGAATATCTGCCTAAATACTTCATCCTTAAATTGTCAGGGTCTATGTGTTAATTTCCCCTCAAGTGTTTGTCACTGTTCTGTACAGACTCAGACACCTTGAGTGACATTTTTTTCCTGTAAAAGGAATATATAAGGAAATAGCTCCAGTACTTAATAATAATGACCACCCCTCCTAGCATGTCTAAAGGTCAGTTCCTTGTGCTTTCTCCTATTAACCTGGTGAACTTGAGCATTCTGAGGCAGTGTGGCAACTGCCTCATGTACACAGACAACCCTCTCCTCTTACCTCCCAACACTCAGACTTGAGACCGATGCACTTATATATCCAAATTGGAAGCCATGCACTCTCAAGCCAAGACTGGAATAGCTGGTCAGGAGGAGAAGGTCAACATATACACCACACCACATGCAACAGATAGCCCTCCAGAACACCTACTATCACAACTCTCACATAAAAACACATACCACACATCCACCTTCGCAGAGGATCTCAGTAGAAATCTACCCAAACAGCAGAGACCTCCAAGGCAGAAATGCATTTGACCACCACAACACAGCACAAACCACAAGACACATAGCTCACCTATACAGTGTGCTCCTCAACCTAAGCCCCTAAGGCAAAACAGCTTGCCCAATACACTAATCATAGGTGACTCGATAGTGAGGCACATTGATTACCCACTCACTAGGTTGAATAAGGAGAAGGTAACAGCTATCAGGTGGCAGAATCCGACACATAACACACGCACTCAGGTGACTCCACAACAAGTACAAGTATGACTCTGTCACTGTCCTTGTGGGTGTGAATGACCTGAGATGCACCTCCCTGGACTACATGAAAAGAGACATGGAGGAGCTCTCGGATTATGTGACCCAGGCAGGTATGACCCTAGCCCTGAACAGCATCCTACCATTGCCCAGAATGTACTGCAGTACAAGCAGAAAATGATTGACTTCAACAATTGGCTAAGTTTCTGGTGTCATTCTAAGGGGAGCCAGTATCTGTCTGCTTGGGAATCACATGATTGACAGACCTCTATGCTTTGCCAGAGATGGCCTGCATCTGTCACCCCTGGGTTTCCGGATACTGGCTAAGGCTCTTGCCACCCCTATAGTGCCTTTTTAGGCGATGTTCCAAAGACCAAGTTATCACCATAACAGCTATAAATAAATGCAATCTGAGGGTCATGCTGCTCAGTGCTAAAAGTCTAAATCTCAAAATGCACTTGCTTGAAGCACTCCTCAAAATGGAGAACATTGACATTTGTGCTGTAATGGAGACCTGCTTAAAGCAGCAAAAAGCACCCCTGTGCTACCAGGCTATAACTCATTTCACACCTTTTGGCCCCAGAACATGAACCGAAGCTCCAAAGGTGGTGGTGTCTCTATATTCATAAAGGATATGCACACCTCCAGACTAGTAGCCCAGCATAACACATCTGAGATACTTCAGGTACAGCTAACATTGGGTAAGACGTTGATTCATGTTGTAGCCTGCTATAGGTCTCCAACCATGTCCCAGGACTCTCACTCCATGTTCCAAAGCACCCTGGAAACTATTAGGGTCTAACCCAATACTCTCATACTAGGTGACTTCAACTACCCCTCCATCGAATGGGAAAACTAGTCATGCACCAATACACTGGCCCACCACTTCCTAGAATTCACCAGTTCCAATGCCGTGGACCAGCTCATTCTTACCCAAACTAGATGAAGCAACATCCTTGACCTGGTTATTACTAACATGGGCAACCATTGCTCTACACCAATAGTCAAGTCCTCCCTGGTTATATCCGACCACAAACTAATCACCATAGAAATCCACATCTCACCCCCCACCCCCGCAAAAGTAACTACCATGAAAAACTTCTCCAAAGCTGACTTTGGGCTCCTAAAACAGAGGTGGCTAACTTTATGGCACCCATGTCAATGGAAAATAGATGCATGACTGCCGAATCATACATCAATTCACTGTACGAACACGTACATAAATGCATGGAACTAGCCATACCCAACAGAACCAAGACACTCTCCTCCAAAAAAAGGAAGCCAATCTGGTGGTCACCTGCCATTAATAAACTCTACAACAAAAGGAAGAAACTGTTGCAAAAAAAGATGAAGTCCCAAGACTGGAAAAACTCCCTTATTAGCCTCACCAAAAAGTTGAGATCCCTCATCAAAACCTCTAAAGCCAGCTATGAAGGCAGAATTGCAGCAGACGCTAAAAACAACCACAACGCCTTCTATAGTTATATCAAGAATCTCCACAGCAATACCCAGGTTTGCTCTGAGTTACTGCACAATGGTACCTCATATACTGAGCCAACAGATATTGCCAACATACTGGTCAAAAGATTCAGTGCAAACTTTATCCCTCTCACCCTATAGGACTAAATATCAGTTTATATGGGTCTTTGTGTATCTTTTGGAGGCCATGGATTTGAGGTATGAGTGGATTTTCAACACTGAAATAATTAAAAAGCTCTTTGCTTAATAGTTCCATATACATGCATTCATATAAAGTACCATTATAGTAGCAGGGCCAGGATGGCTAACAGAACACATTTCTATATATTTGGATAAGGAATTGAAGACAGCGTTTAATGAATATGTATATGTCCTGAAAGACACAGATCAGTTTTTAGTGGACCTTTATGAGGCAATGAAGCAAATGGGAACAGCAGATATGGGGATGATGGTCACACTAGATGTAGTGTCTTTATTCACAAGTATACCCAATGACCAGGGGATAAGCATGGTGAAATCATTGTTGATAAGGCAGGGTAAGTTTTCTAATACTAAGATAGACTTTCTCTGTATGTTACTAGAATTGGTACTAGAGCACAACAAATTTATATTCAATGGCACATGCTACAAGCAGTTGTCAGGGGTTGCCATGGACACAAGTTGTGCCAACACATATGCAAACCTGGTTATTGTTAACTGGGAATATGAGCATATATTAGGTAATCCCCAAATAGCCTTTTATAGGCGTTTCATAGATGATCTTTTTATTTTTTGGAAAGGTGATGGTGAACAATTTAAATCCCTATATGCATACCTGAATACTACCAGTGACGTTCTAAAGTTCACAATGAACTGTTCTGAGATGAGTTTAGACTTCCCGGACATTACCATATACTGAGAAAATGACCAAAGGTTTACGAAACTACATAGGAAATGATGTTACAGACAATCCTTTCTACACAGAAACAGTATACACAGCACAACTCTAGGATTTTTCCTAACATAATCAGAGGCCAGGCAATAAGAACATCTCACCTATGTTGCCAAGTGGAAGTGTATAGAATCAGTTAACTAACCTAAGAACAGGTTTCAGTAATAGGGAGTATAGTGAACATGAAATTTATAAGGTTTACCATAATGTGCACAAAGAAAGAAAAGGCAAAGCTAAGCCCTATTACTCTGATAGAGTAGGTAGTGACAGGTTAGGTATTAGGAAAAGTGTACTACCATACATTCCGATGGTCCTACCATATACAAGGGATATGAAAAGGTTTGAAACCATCATACGACAAAAGTGGCATATGTTGTTAGTAGATGAGGATTCCACTAGCATAGTGGGTGGACAACCACATTTTGCATTTAGAAATAATCCAAGGACACCTGTTCTGATGGATAACACAGTGAACGGTACCTATAGATGTGGAAAATGTACACAGTGCATTTATATAGATGAATCAAGGTTTTTTTTAAGCGCCTTGAAACAAGGCATCTATGGGAGCTAAGGAATTCTGCTGATTGCAATGCTAAGAATGTAGTGTACGTAGCTCACTGCACAACATGTTTCCATTTCTACGTTGGAAAAACTAACCATCACCTTAGGGAACAGAAAAGGGATCACCTTTACTGCACTAGAAAAGGGCAATTGTATAGTGCTTTGGCTAAGCATACATTGGATAAGGGGGATGACCATATATTTTTGTTTCAGGTTTTACATATCAAGAATGTCAGCAACAGTATGGGGGACATAGTCACTACTACTGAAAATATGGAAGTAAAATGGATTTTGCATTTAGGAGCACACAGAGGTTTGAGTTTGAATGATAAGTGTCCCATTGAAGCCAGTGCTAAAATCCAGAAGGTTAAAATAATACCATTTAAGTAAATGTTGTTTTAACATGAGAAGACTACATAAACACATGCAGGGCTTTGGTTCAATATGACAGCATTTCTTGAGCTGCCTTTAGCATAGATATCATTAAAGACAAGTATTTGTTGAACTGTATCTATTAAAGTATATGTATTTACTAGGTGGATAATGTGCATTTATTAGGCAGAATATATGTATTCATTAAGCTGTTGAGTATGTACTGCTTATATTTTTATATATATTTTTATGTCTATATCTATCAACATAAGTAGTTACTAAATGGGGAACATGAGCATATGTATTTATTCATTGACTTTTTATGTATTTTATTTACATTTATCTACATGTCCTTGCCTTTACATTTTGTGTATGTGGTTTTTAAACAGAATTTTTCTGACTTTAGCAATTAATCAAGGACAAAACGTAACCATAGTAATTAATTGATGGTTGAGTTCTGAATTAACTTTGAGTGTGATAAGATTGGTTGTTCTTGTAATGAATTAAAGTATTTAAGTGTTGTTGCTGTTTGAATGAACTGCCTGATGAAGCAATGGTTACCATTGCGAAAGCGCTCACCATTTTGTATTAAAAAAGAAGATTTTACTTTGTAGTGGTTCAGCTTCTTTATTCCAGCTACCTTCCTACTGGTCACCTGTGTTTCAACATAATGACAAATTATGTGAAAGTTGAGAGAGTAATGATCGCATGTTGTTAGGAATTGTTTCAACAGCTGATTTTTAAATAACAACACAATGGTATCACAAAATGTGATTAAATATGCATCCCAATAATCATCTGTAAAACTGTCATATCAGTGGTTTTAAACCACGCATCAGATGTACTTTCTCTACAAGCTCAGTGTGCTTACACCTTGTACCATAGAGAAAGGTACCTGTCAGGTGTATTTTCTTCCCTAAATACTATCCAGTCAGCCACACAATACTACCTGGCTGGTTTGTGCAGCCTCTGGCGGTCTAAACTAATTTTTTCTACCTTTTTCCTTAAGCCGTAGCAATGATTTTTGTGCTGTCAAGCAGTGCGCAAACGATTCAAGAAAAATATATAAATTATTGTATATCAAATACTTTATATGTTTGATCAAATGTGTTATTTTGCAAAAGGGATCTGTGTGGATTTGTCCCCTCAAACAAGGTTATTTAAGGCAATCATTTCACATTGTTTCCCAGCTTTGCCACAGATAAAGACATATACTAGCACTGTGACAAACAGTGTAGATGTAATGGTAATGTGACATCAAGTCACAATGAAAGTGCAACACAAGTTATGAAAGTTGTCCTTTCACATTTGATTCTGAATGTCTGTATAACTGGGATATTGCCAATAGTTAGCATAGGTGTGTACTCACACGATCTTAAACAAAGACAGCAGTCACTGCAGGTGTATCCCTTTCTGTCTGTCTGCTGTATCCTTTTATTATCTAGAAAGAAAAACACATAAAACAGAATCCACCAACATACTGTGTCACACATTTAATAAAATAAATAAGATTTTAAAACAGAGACTAAACCCTTTCATCTTTATTACATCAAAAACTTCATCAGAGTGATTGTCTGCTGTAACGAGGAATGTAAATGCTAAAAACACAACCAATCAAAATTTAAACATTTGCATAGACTGTGATGTTATTCACAAAGTGGATGAGAATATCCACAAAAATAAAGCTCATTTCTGTCTTTCAGCTTTTCCCGGTTAGGGGTCACCACAGCGGAACTCTGGTCCGCTAATGACTGGTAGTTGATTTTTACGTACCAAGTTACCAGCTCTGACGCACAACCTTCAACGAAGGTACGCCCATTCACGCATGTCTCCATGCAGAAGACGCTGTAGCTGAGAATCGAACCGGACAGCATCTTACTGTGAGGCGACAATGATCATAAGGTCTGTAAATTACTGAGGGATAGTACGAATTATGATTAGGAGAGGGCATATCCTGTTACAGTTCACTCACGAGATAACAGAACTGTTTCTAGTAGAGATAATTTGGATTCTCTGATGGATGACCATGAAAATGTAGGTGAAGATGGGGCTTTTTTAGGTCAACCCCAAATGCAGAGGTTGGAGACTGGCCAGTTGGTACAAGGTCTCGAACTATGGTCCCAGAACTGATTCAAAATTCCAATGGAGGGACAGTTTCCCAAATTTTCAGGGCAGGTCCAGATATAGGAAAAAAGTAATGTGTTATTTATGGCTGTAATACACAGATGGACATTTCTGCTCAGGAGTCTTTTAAAATTTTTAATTTGTTGATGTAACAATTTCAGAGGTATATTTGTCTGTCTTTAAGAAGGGGGTTAATTTTACACCTAATTTCAATTTAGACATAGTTAAAGCTATCATTCAATTAACATTTTTCACTGGAGGTCTGAACTTAAAAATATCCTTTCCAGATAGAACTGCTGCTATCATAGCAGGCCTTAGGCATAGGCCAACTAGGCATCCGCCTAGGGTGCTGCTCTAGCAGGGGCGCCTTTCCAGTATTTATTTGGGGTAGGTAGACCAGAATGGGGGTACCAGGGGGTGTGGTGGAAGCACCATGGAGCCCTTTTGCCTAGGGCACCAGTTTACCTAAGGCCACTCCTGGCTACTATACATAATGAAACAGTTTCTCTACACAGGAAGAACACATTCATGCCACCCTCCCAACCCATGGGTATCATTGGCTGAGATAATCTGTGAAGGCCAATTTAGAATCATCTATAAAAAGAAAAAGTTGTTTCCAGACAACTTGAGTTTTGAAGAAAAGGGACTTTTGAATTCCTGTATATGTGACAAGCATTTGCATATAATGAAACCTGATAAAGGCGGGGGAGGGGTGGTAATAATGAATAGTTTTGATTATTCTTCCAAAATGTTTCAGTTACTTTCTAACGAAGAAGCATATAAAAGAGTTTCACTCAATGAAGTAAACATTGCATATGCCAAGTTAGACTTTTTGGTACTTGACATGGTCATGCATGGGGAAACTGAGCTTGAACAGTGAGAATACCTAAATGTAGCCAAACCTAAGCTAGCTTCCATTTTGGTATCACAAAAATACACAAGTATGCTCTTGATTCCCTTTTTAGACTGAATGTATCAACCAGGGGTTCTAAATCTGAACCCCTGGGTAAGTAAGTTTGTTTTTAAGTGTAAGTCCATTACTGCAATCTGAATCATATATCTTAAAGGATTCTTGGTATCTTTTAAAGATTCTTAGTTTGTTAGAGTATATCGACGACATTATTTTTATCACAGTGGATGTAGTGGATCTGTTTTCAATTACTCCCCATGATACAGGCAATGGATGGTTCTATAGATTTCTTTCTGAATATACATCTCTGACAATTCTGGATGTTCAAGTAGTAACTACCCTCCTCAATTTAATATTGAATAATAAGTTTATTTTTTTCAAGGGAGAGTACTACCATCAGATCTCAGGAGTTGCAATGGGTGCTTCTTGTGCCCCCTTGTATGCTAATGTGTAGAAATATATAAAAACTCCAGATCACTGAAGACTGCTCAACCAAACAAAAATATTTAGAAAACAAGCAGAAACAGGCAACCATGCAGAAACATTTATTGACTAATAAAACAATAAAATGGCATAAAAACAGCACAGGCATAGAAACAGGGATAAGCGCTTTCAAGCCATCGACTCTTCATCAGATCCTGCATTGCTCCCCTTTAAAACAAAGATTAGCCAATTAAAATTCATCTAGGAAATCTCCTACCTTTCATTAAATAATGCATTACTGCCAGTGCTCCTCCCCTTTGAAGCAAATGATGTTTTACCCCCCACACGTTTTTTTCACAGATACTATAGGTTACTAAATGATGTGCTTATTTTGTGGAAAGGGACCTTTGAACAGTGGGAATCATTTCATATTCAGTGGCAAAATTCCATACCTTTCCTAAGGTTTACTTATTCCAATGGTGCCAACAGTATTAATTACTTGGACATTTTGCTTCAGAAGAATATGGTCATTGATTGTCATTCATCCACCATTTACAGAAAGGAGATGTTTACCAATACATACTTCCACTTTAATAGTTGGCAGCCTTCCCACCAAATAAGTCTGTCATGAAAGTCCAAATGGTGAGACTCACAAAATGAATATCTCACAGCAATACCTTTGATAAGCAGATGCATCAATTGATATGTATGTTCGTGGAAAGGGGGTATCTCATCCAGTTGTTAAGGAACATTAGAGCCAATGTGATGGGCCAGTGTCATGGTCATTGCTCACCTATTTTGAAAATTAAATCTTGTACATTCAATAATGTAGGTGAAACAGCTGTTGGTAGTATGGGTAACAATGTGTTTGACTTTTGTATTCTGATTTTTACTATTCTGTTGAGCATGGATGTTTTCTCTTATACTAGCATAGTGAAGTTGAACTGGGAGACAACTTTAATAGTTGTCAGCCTTCCCACCAAATAAGTCTGTCATGAAAGTCCAAATGGTGAGACTCTCAAAATGAATATCTCACAACAATACCTTTGATAAGCAGATGCATCAATTGATATGTATGTTCGTGGAAAGGGGGTATCTCATCCAGTTGTTAAGGAACATTAGAGCCAATGTGGTGGGCCAGTGTCATGGTCATTGCTCACCTATTTTGAAAATTAAATCTTGTACATTCAATAATGTAGGTGAAACAGCTGTTGGTAGTATGGGTAACAATGTGTTTGACTTTTGTATTCTGATTTTTACTATTCTGTTGAGCATGGATGTTTTCTCTTATACTAGCATAGTGAAGTTGAACTGGGAGATAGCAATCCCTGAAGACACAAAAATGTGTTTAGTAACTGCCCCAGTAATTGTATATTCAAAAGGGAAAAATATTAAGATCATTTTGGAATTGTCCTCTAGTGGAAAGAAATCAATGGTCAGTTAGGGTATAATGCGGAAGTACGGGACTTATAAGATGTGTAGAGTCATCAAAGAGGGTCATTATGCTGTAGCTGACAATTGTGTAAGAACCATTCTCTACCCTGGGAGATGTAACTGTAGCATCTCCCACATTGCCTTCCTGGCTGCATGCAGCTCCTGTAACACCTTCTATGTGGGGAAACGATCAGAAAGTTTAAAGACAGAATTTGTGAGCACATTTATGATATTTGGAAAAAGAAAACCACCAATGCTTTATTTTGACACACTATTGTGTGTCCTAGTTTTAAGACATTTTTATTTTTTATTATCAACAGGGTGATAGTAGTGAATTTCACTGGAGATTTTGAAACCCTCTTCAAGTTCAAAGAACTTACCTGGCAAATGACACTCAATGCCTTGGCTGCTCCAGGTATCAACAACATTATGTCTTTTTCATGTGTTCTCAAGAAAAAAGCAGCTTTAGTTTGAGTTGGTGGTTATTTTTTTCTACACATTTGGTATTTATTGATGTTTAAGTTTTATAATAATTTTATTTATTTTTCATTTGTTGTTAATATTGTAGATTTAGCTTGCTTTACAGCTTTAATTAAGTTTATTCAGGTTAACCTTGTTGAATGACATCACAGTGTATGTAAATGTTTCAATTCTGATTGGTTGTGCTTTTAGCATTTATAGTCCTTAGTTATGACAGGCAGTCACTCTGATGAATTCTTTGATGTGATAAAGATGAATGCTCTCAGTCCCTGTTTTAAAATCGTATTTATTTTATTAATCGTGTGATGAAGTATTTTGGTGCATTCCATTTTAAGTGTTTTTTTTTTTCTAGTTCCATGTTCTTTGCGTTTTGTTTTTGTTTATTCTTTCATTATCTATTCATAGTCTCAACTCTATCTTTGTTTTCGTGCCATATGTTATTTTTAACGATGTGTGTAGTATTCCTTTTAATATGAAAAAAAATTCCTACTAAGGGCCAGTAACTATGGTCATATAACCCAGTATTTGAATGTTAGGACTGTTGTTCTCCTAAATCAATGTACTTACACCCCGGGATTCATGAAGCTCGGCGCAAGGCCGGTGTAAGGCCTGCGCCGGCGGTGCATGGAATATCCGGCGCAGTAGCGCCATATACATATTAATGAGAGTGCACCGGAATCACAGACACGTGTGTAGTGTACGTGAGCGAGCCCAGGTAGGATGCGTCTGGAGGCGTGTCTAAGCCGGCATGAGGTGACCAACCTAATGTGCTGACAGCCACGGTCCGCCCACAATAGTAATGGCAGCAGCCAGGTCCTGTGCAGAATGAAACGCACGTACAGTATGCAACATAGTCCCTGTCCCAAATTAACGGAGAAGCAAATAGAAGCCACGAAGGCATAAGTGTACCCGTCCAAGGAGCAAAGGATACGCATAAGACCGCGTTCGTCCCGCAATGCACTGTCAGTGTTTACACTCAGAGAAGGTGTACAGCCGCATGTCAGCGCCGCACCGACATAGGATCAGCGACTAAGGTCACCACCTGTCCCACTTTGGTTGGGGCAGTCTCTCCATGGACAGTTGTGTCCCGAAAAAACGTATTAGAAATGGCTGATGTGCTACGATTGTAGGG